>NC_073302.1:452390122-452695122 GCF_027595985.1 Sorex araneus
ATAAAACTCAGTAATCTGGGGTTGGAGCGATAATCAGGAAAACAAGCTGTGTATCAAAGATGAAGCGTGGGCTGGAGAATTAGTGCAGGGGTTAAGGCGCTTGCCCTGTCAGCGGCCAACCCTGGTTCAATCCTCAGCACTGCGGGAACTCTGAAGCCCTAGCACCGTGGGACATGGCCCCAAACCTGGGGGGTCAGAAGAAGAGAGAGGACGAGGGGCAGGGGGAGAGGGACAGAGGGGAAGCTTTCCAGGAAGCATGGAGGCACTTTCTAACTTCGCCGGTATGCGGAGAAAGAACAGAACTGTCTGTCATATACACCTTGATTTGAATGTACTTATTCCTTATTGGTGGGCGCGCGCGCATACACACACACACACACACACACAGAGCGGTCCTTGGGAGCTACTCCCTGTGTACTGCTTGGGGTTACTCCTGGGAGTGCTCAGGGCCGCCTGGTGATGGGAATTCCTTATTGGTGGGCGCGCGCGCATACACACACACACACACACACACACACACACACACACTCTGGGGTCACTCCTGGACACACACACACACACTGGGGTCACTCCTGGCAGGGCTCAGGGGCTGCCTGGTGATGGGAATTCCTTATTGGTGGGCGCGCGCGCATGCACACACACACACACACACACACACACACTCTGGGGTCACTCCTGGACACACACACACACACTGGGGTCACTCCTGGCAGGGCTCAGGGGCCGCCTGGTGGTGCACACACACACACACACACACACACACACACACACACACACTGGGGTCACTCCTGGCAGGGCTCAGGGCCGCCTGGTGGTGCACACACACACACACACACACACACACACACACTGGGGTCACTCCTGGCAGGGCTCAGGGCCGCCTGGTGGTGCACACACACACACACACACACACACACACACACACACACACACACAGGGGTCACTCCTGGCAGGGCTGGGGGCCGCCTGGTGGTGGGAATCCAACACAGGCCGGGGCTCCAGCGGCAGCCAGCTCCCAAGTCTGTGCCCACTGCTACCAGCAACGGAAGAATCAAATCAGACTTACCGGCCTCCTGAGGAAGAAGATGGACAGCGCCCCCACGAGAGGCATGTCTCCAATCAAGGGCTCCAGAATCACCCGCATTGTGCCGTGAATCTAAAGCCAACGGGAGCGGAGGTGAGAAGCGCTGAGAGCGCAGAGGCATCCCCCGGCGAGGCCGACAGCACCGGACTGCTCAGCGGCACCTGACTCGTGGTCTGCCCAGACAGCCTTACGGCGCCCGCTAGCCAAAGCCCGTTCTTCCCTTGCAAACAGGGACTCTCGCGAGGGCACATACTGTGCAATGCCAAACTGCTTCGAGTCTTACCTGAATACTCTGCACACCAGCTCTACAAAAATACCGCTTGATCTCCAAATCAATGCCACAGTTTCCTACAAAACTGGAAAAGAGGGAGAGTCTAATTACATCCTACTGTAGAGACCTCAAGGTACCTACACAAACGCAGGGCAGCTAGAACACAAGTGCAGGCAGAGCGGTGGCCTCCAGCCTGGGTCAGGTCCACACGGCCACGGTACCTGGCCGGCCCCATCTCGTGTCTCAACTCAGAGGGGAAGGCAGCACCCAGAAGCTCCTTGTGGGAGGGAACGAAGTGGACATGTTTAAAACACTCAAGTTCAATGAAATTTCCTTGGATTTCCGATGAAATCGTATCCAGTGGGACTCGGATACAGTGTCACTGTAGCACCATCATCCCATTGCTCATCAATTTGTTCGAGCGGGCATCAGTAACGTCTCCATGTGAGACTTGTTACTGTTTTTGGCATATCGGATATGCCACGGGTAGCTTGCCAGGCTCTGCTGTGCGGGCGGGATGCTCTCGGTAGCTTGCCAGGCTCTCCAGAAGGGGCGGAGGAATCGAACCCAGGTCGGCTCTGTAGAAGGCAAACGCCTACCCGCTGTGCTATGGCTCCAGACCGGATTTCCCAGCAGTACAAAGGAGTAAGGGCCCCGGGCTGGTCCCCTCAAGGTCAGCAAGGCTTCGGGAACTGCCTGGCACCAGCTCTGCCTGGTGGCTGCAGACACAGTGGAATGCCAGTGACACATGGACGGGAGCGTGCAGGGTCCACTGCCTGGTGTGGGACTCGGTGGTCTCCGGCTCAGAGGACAGCCCCAGAACAGCACCAGGAACTTGGAGCTCAGCTGGAGCTTTCCTCCTTCCTCACCATAAGGCCTGATCACTCCACTGCCTATCACCTGACGTTCCACTTACTTACGTCTCTACTTCGGAGGCAGGGATCGAACCCAGAGCCCCCACGTGTGTTAAGCATTTGTCTCCCATCTGAGCCCCAACCCTGTAGGATACACTGGTTTGCCATTTCTCCCTGGCCGCAGGGAGCTGAGGGTTGTTGGGCCAGACCATTCACAGTGCTCCCGAGGCACTGCCATTCCTCTGTGTTTACCTTTAACTTCTCTGTGCTTCCCCAGCCGGTTAATCAGCTTTTCCCCCTAAGCAGCACCTGTGTCCTCTAAGGTCAAATTCCTCAGAAATCTCTGATTTTGTATTTGTAAGTGAAATATTGCTTCTCCCTTCCCCTTATGTCCTTGCATAGTTTACTCTAGAGCAACGTCCTTTTTGTATACACACAGGAAGACAGCTCATGCTATGCTTTTGTAACTTGGGGAGTTGATTGACTCAGGATAACATTCACTCCTGGGCATCTGTTTTCTTGACGTAAGCCTCAGTTGCCCTTAGTTCCTAGCACCCCAAAAGCAGGGTCCTAATGAGGGACTGGATGGACCCAGGGCAAGCTGTGAGCTACCCTGGCATAGAAACAGGACAGGCCAAAGCGCCACAATACTTAACTCTAAGTTAAGAGTATGGTCATGGACAGATTCTGTCATGATCCAAAGACTAACAACTAGATTAGGACCCAGCTAGGGTTCATCATCATCATCATCATCATCATCATCATCATCATCATCATCATCATCATCCTGTTGATTCCTGAATTTCTTGAGTGGTCTCAGTAACATCTCCATTCGTCCAAGCCCTGAGATTTTAGAAGCCTCTCTACTCATCCTTCCAACGATGCCATACTGGAGGCTCTTTCAGGGTCAGGGGAATGAGACCCAGCATGTTACTGGTTTTGGCATATTAATACACCATGGGGACCTTGCCAGGCTCTCCCATGTGGGCAGGAAACTCCCTGTAGTTTGCCGGTTTCTCCAGAGGGAGAAGTAGGCTTTAAGATATCGAGCGGCCACAAAGCAGCCACCACTTCCGGGAGCCGGCTTTTAAGTCTCTGGATGCTGGCAGTGGATAGGATTACACCACACTGGGGGCAGTCCCTGGGTGTGACCCCTAGCTACTGGGAAATGGGGGATCTGGGCGAAAGAGGCCCAGTCCCAATCCGAGCAGGTCTGGAGGTCTCAGCCCCAGGCCCCACACACCTGGTTCCTCTGCCGGTTCCTTCATGCGTGAGGCTCGTCCAAACGTGTGGAGAGGGGCCTTGAGCATGGCTGTGGCTGGGCTCCGGAGGTCTTCGGCCACCAGGAGCTCTGCTTGGGCTGGGAAGGGAAGCTGGAGCCCATCCCCTCCGAGAAGGCCCCAGGGAACACAGCCAGGAGCACGGGCTAGAGACTCTCTGGCAAGGACTCGGCTAGGGTTAGGAAGGACAAATCTGGCCTGAGCACTGTAGTCTGGGATCTATAGCAACGTGTCCCCAGGAGAGCCACCCTACCAGCTTATGCCGTGTCATACACAATGACTAGAAAGACTATTCAGAAGTAAATCTAAGATGGTTGTCGGACTAAGGAAAGGAGCAACACTCCCTTTGAGCAATCTCCCAGTGGCAGAAGACCTTAGTCTTTTTTTTTTTTGGGGGGGGGTCACACCTGGTGATGCACAGGGGTTACTCCTGGCTCTGAACTCAGGAATTACTCCTGGCGGTGCAAGGCAAACGCCCTACCCGCTGTGCTATCGCTCCAGCCCCTGGAGACCTTAGTCTTATCTTAGAAGAGCTTCCCCTGGAAGCAAGGGCTTTCATGCGTTGCTGCAACCTAGGTGTGGTTGCTACCCCCAAGGCTCGGAGGTTGGGCAAGAGACCGAGGCTGCGAGGCTGGCAAGGGGGACAGGAGGGGCGGGAAACGAGGGGCGGCGTGGGACTGGAACAGGAAGGGCTGCGACTGATCAATCCCCAACTGGAGGCCCTGTTCCCTCCTCCTGGTCTGCCAGGGTGGGGGAGCGGCACACGGCCACCCAACGTACATGGTGGGAGAGAGACCACGGCACGCCGCTGCTCGCTTCCTTACTTTGTGAATACACACAACCCTACCCGGATTCTGTTGTACACGGAGCTGTTCTGAATTCACCCTGATTCCTCCCTGTGTACAGAAGGCAAGTGGGTCTGTGTGCAGCTTCGTGTCCTGCTACTTTGCTGAGCTCGTTCACTGGCCTCACAGAAGCACTGTGCGGACTCTTTACGGCTTCCTACACATCAGGCCAGAGCGCCCGTGAAACAGTATTTTCCTTTTCCTTCCCTAACAGGCAATCTCTTTCTTTTCTTGTCGGGCTGCACTGGCAAGGGCTCCAGGTGCCACGGGAAACGGGAGTTTCAAGTGGGGCCCTTCCTTGCTCCTCATCTCAGGGAAGCTTTGTCGTCCTCACGTTTCAGTCTGAAGGCCTGGCCGGGAGGGTGGCGCATCTGCCTTCCACTCTGCTGGCGGAGTTCGCTCTGTTCCGTGACAGCTGAGAGCTACGAAGAGTGTTTCATTTTGTCAAATGCTTTTCTGACACGCGTGGAGATGACATGTGCTGTTTTCTTCATTCTGCTGAGGCGGCACATTTTCCATCCTTGCATTCTAGGAATAAATTCCACTTGGCCAAGGATATAATCCTTTCAAAATGCCGCTGAATACAAAATTCAGTTTGCAAGCACCTTGTGTGTTGAAGCTAAGGATTCAAATGGACAGAATGAGGGAAACGACAGAATGGGCGGAAGGCAGGAGCCTGAAATCCGGAAAGCTGGCGCTGATGTGGACCTGCGGGGCAGGGGTCCTGTGACCGCTCGTCTGAGCCCTCTAGACAAGCACACAGCAAGATATCTGTCCCAATAACCTCTTGAGGCTTTAGCCCTGTGAGGCTGAGGTTGAGGAACTTGACCCGAGAAAGTTGCTGCCACCCTCAGGGGTTCTGAAGGACAACGGGGACCTGAGTCCATGAGGCTTAGGCCCTGACCCAAGCTTTTTCTTTTTCCCGGTTCCTTTTCTTAATTCTCCACACCCCTTGTTTCACCCCCGTTTATTTACCAAGGCTGCCCCGCCACCCGTGGCGGACTTTCGCTCCCGAATGGTAAGGACAGGCCGGTGGTTGTCTCAGAGGGACATCCATTTCCTTATCTGACATTCCTCGTGAACTAGGCCTTTAGGAACCACACGTTTACGTCAATGCCATCTGCGTCTCTAAGAAGTCAGTCAAGTCCACCAGTACCTAAGGAGTGTGCTCCCAGATCCCTCACTGTCGGCCACAGCTAAACGACCGGCACTGACCACGACACAAAGCAAAACTTACCTAACCTGAAGATCCAAAATAATTTGTCTCTTGTCCACGTTTTCAGTATACACCTTCACACCGTTGATCCTGAGGGGCTGAAACAAGAAGCAGATCGTTCTCAGGTTCAGGAGGGATGAAAAGAAGGACAACACATGTCGGTGGGAACACTGAGCATCTAGTCTTTTGGAAAACGATACGGGCATTCCTCAAAAAACTAGAAACTGAGCTTCCATATGACCCTGCAATACCACTTCTGGGAATACACCCCTGGGATACAAAAATACACAGCAGAAATGACATCTGCACCTGTGTGTTCATTGCAGCTTTGTTCACAATTGCCAGAATCTGGAAACAACCCCGGGAACAGACGACTGGTTAAAGAAACTATGGTCGATACTATACAGCTGTTAGAAAAAACAAGGTCATGAAATTCGCTCATAAATGGATGAACACGGAGAACATCATGCTGAAATAAGTCAGAAGTAGAAGGACACACATGAAATGATTATTCATTTGTGGGATTGTATTTGTGTGTACACACACACACACACACACACACACACACACCACTGTATCACTGTATTATTGTCATCCCATTGCTCAATGATTTGCTCAAGCGGGCACCAGTAACGTCTCCATTGTGAGACTTGTTGTTACTGTTTTTGGCATACCGAATATGCCATGGGTAGCTGGCCAGGCTCTGCCGTGCGGGCGAGGTACTCTCGGTAGCTTGCCAGGCTCTCTGAGAGGGATGGAGGAACCAGACCTGGGTCAGCCGCGTGCATGGCAAATGCCCTACCCGCTGTGCTATCTCACACACACACACCACACAGACACACACACACACACACACACACACACGCACACACATATGAAAGAAAGAAAACATAATAAGAAACACCACAGTAGAAACAAGGTCAGGACGAACGGCCCATGGCCGGAATCCTGCCTTAAGGCCTGGGGAGCGGGCAGCTGGGGCAGGGAAGGGCCACTGTGAGACTGATGGTGGGAAGGGATCACTCTGGACGGGGGATGAGTGCTGTAAGTCGGCAAACAACTAGACACGATGGCCTCTCAGAATCTGTACTGCACAGGAGGGAGAGAGAGGGACAGAGACAGCCCCTGACCACTGCCGAGCGTGGCCCCTAGATGAAACAAACTCTAACTCCGCGGGCCAGAGGGAGAGGGACAAAGACAGGGTGGTCTCGCTCACCGGTGGCACACAGAGAAACAAAGCAAGGGAGCAGACGGTGTCACACCAGACAGACCACACGCCCCAGCAGCGGGAGGGCAGCAGGGACGGGCAGCCGACGGAGGACAAGAGGGGCGGGAGCAGGGGCAGGGCCTGTGGACAGCAAAGCCACAGGCTGATCGACTTGTTGCAAACGTGGAACCCAAACTGCAATCAAACTAAATCAAAGTACACTAAATGGGCTTTATTTATTTTTGTCTGGGGCCTTACTCCTGGCTCTGTGCTCAGAGGTCACTCCTGGTGGACTCTGGGGACCACACGTGGTTCTGGGCATCAAACCTGGTCGGCACATGCAAGGCAAGTGCTCTCCCTGCTGTGCTCTCTCTCTGGTCCAAATTACATGAGGTTTGAAAAAACATCCAGCTTTGATGGTGGTGAGTGAGGCGAGGTAACTTTGTACACGAGGACCATAAATGCCGACACTATTGTAAACACACATTTTAAGCTCTGATGATTTTTAAAATTCTAGCTGTATGTATGTAACTTTTATACCTATGTATGACACGGGGTCAGAGTCAAGTTACCTGTGAAAAGAAGAGGCTTATTATAACAAATGCTCGGCTTACTTTTTGATTTTTTGCTTTTAGGTCATATGCAGCGATGCCCAGGGATTACTCCTGGCTCCGCACCCAGGAATTACTCTTAGCCGGACTCAGAGACCACACGGGGTGCCCAGGATTTAACCTGGGTCAGCCGCACGCAAGGCAAGCGCCCTGCCCACGTACTATCACTCTGGCCCCAAACGCTCTATTTCAAAGAACGGTTTTGCATCATTTCAGAATCTTTACCGACCTACCCACGAGACACCCTCTCTCCAAAGCTCTGCAGCAAGCCTAGGGCACGGCCGCCCCAAGTGAAGAAATGCCGCTGGCCGAGCCTCAGCGGAAGGGGAAGTTGGGTCTGTGGTGTGGCAGGTGCCTCCGCGTCCTGAGGCTGCTAGCCGGCAGGTCCAGGCCTGCCCACACCAGACTACGCGGCTCCAGGCCGACCGTGGGCAGGCAGCAGGAGGAGCCGCACCAAGGCTCTGCCCCCGTCTGCACTGTCAGGTAACACGCCTCCCTGCACGCAGGTGCAGTCACGGGCGGGGAACAGCCGGGCACCTCCACCTGGGCAGCCGGACACAGATGCCGAGGGACACTCCTGGGGCAGCCCAACCCAGGGGAGTGCCCAGTCCCGAGGACAATCCAGCCCTCCCCTGCCCTGCCCTGCCCTCCCCTCCCCTGCCCTCTCTGCCCCTGCTCTGCTGCCTGCCCTGCCTGCCCTGCCCTCCTCTCCCCTGCCCTGCCCCGCCCCGCCCTGCGTGCGGGTGTCACAAGACACCTGTGAGAGGACAGGGCACCACTACTCGTAACACCGTCACAGTTCCCCAAGTATAGTCCGGGTGAAAAGGCAAACTGAGGCAGAGCCAGCAGGGGCAGGACGGGAGGGGGGGGGGGCGGGGGCCGAGCTGGGCTGAACCCAGGTCTCACGAGCGCAACAAGGCAACAAGTGTCGGCACTGACTGCAGCCCGCCCGGAGCAGCCACAGGCCACACGTCTGCAGCGTGGCTGGCCGCGTCCCGAGGCTCGTGACACGGAAGGACTCCGGGTTCTCAGAGGCCGTAAGTGGAGGGGCAGGGCGGAGGGAACTGCCTCGGAGGCTTTGTGGGCTTCGCCAGACCCAAGCCCATCCGGCCCTCCCCAGGGCATGGTCGGCCTGTCTGCACAGCACCCGCTGCACTGCCTCCAAGCCCGGGACACCCTCAGCACAAAATCACTTGGGGGGCGGGGGGAGCAGTGGACACGGACGGGGTCCACTGCTGGATCTGTGAGGAGCCTGCCGGGCTGTGCCTCAGCGAGGGGGCCTGTGCGACTCAGCACTCGCAAAGTGTGAAGGCGCAGTGAAGGCCAGGGGCCGGGGCAAAGACAGGCGCACGTCTGCATGACCAGGAGCGATCCTGAGCACTGTACTGGGAGTAACCCCGAGCACTGCTGAGTATGCCCTCACAACCACAAATCAAATCCGGAAGAAGAGACAATACTTTCAGCTGCTGCTGAGTACTGTGAACAGCACTCCAGGGGCTCACTCTGCACACGGCCGGCCCCGGGTTCAACTCCCGGCACCCCATACGGCCCCTGAGCCCCCAGGAGTGACCCGAGAGCACAGAGCCAGGAGTCAGTCCTGAGCACAGCTGGGTCTGACCCCACAACACAAAGAAAACAGACAAAAGAAACTCCTTGAAAGAAGAATAACGAAGCTTGCCCCACTCAGTGACTGACCATCTGAATGCAGGTGAGGTTTCCGCTAGAACATCAGGGCTAGCAGCTTTCCTGTCTACACCTGTCTACACCTGTCTACACAGCAGGTCCCAGTAGCACAGTCTCCTCCCAGCGCTGTGTCGACAGGACACACGTAAACCCCATGGCGAAACAAGCCCTGCGTGATGGTCATTTTTTGTTTCGTTTTGGATTTTTGTGGGCCACGGCCTGGTGCTCATGAATCTGAGCTGACGGTGGCCACAGCGCTGACCCCTGTACTCTCAGCCCCTGCACGGCCCTCTGAGGGTCAGCGCGGGGGGCATGTCCACATGGCACGGCCACGCAGGGCTCCGTCTGCTGCAGGAGGTTTCCTCTGGAAAACGCGGTGAGACAGTCTGCTGGACTCCCGCCCTGCAGCGACCCTGCGGCTGGCTCTGACCTGCTGGCCCATGTCCACCCTCGTGAAGCTGAACGTGTTCAGGTGGGCACTGGCTCCCCGCACGGCCGGCTCGATGGTCTCTCGAAACAACTTCTCTATGAACTGGCAGATGAAAGGCCACATGTGCTTCACGGTCTAGAGAGAAGGAAAAACTCTTGTCAAACAAAATGTAAAAAAAGAAAAAGTACTATGTCACAACTTGAGTCATCATGAAAAAATGTGCCTGGATAGTTTGCCAGAATTTCTTAAAAATAAGAAGAGGAAGTTCTTTTCTTATTTTAAATTTTTAAAAAACATTTTTTTTTTAATTTTATTTTAAGCACACGGTTTACAGGACTGTTACTGGTTTGGCTTCATATGTGAAACTTCCAGTACCACACCCTCCACCAAAGTGTCCGTCCCACCCTCATTCGAGGAGGTTCTCTTTGTAATGCAAAATCAGTTACACTAAATATTCTGTTTAAGTGTGTTAGCACATTTACGTAATGAATGCTAAGAAAATTAACAGCCCCCTGGCTTCTACATATTGCTGAAACCTCTACAATCACAGATCTGAATAGCCAGAATTCCCTAGGGAAGGCTGAATTTCAGAGCAGTAAGACAACCACTGTCTGTGAGTTTTACTACACAGCTCTCATGAAAACTGAATATAAAGATAACAGAGATCTGCTTCAAGATCTATGATGACCAAAAAAAGGAAAGAAAACCTCCTTCAAAACATCATTGTGAGTGATCACTGGGTTTCTTGACATTTATTTCCCTGTTAATAATATTTCCAAAATTTTGCTTCTGCTTATCACAATGTCGATGTGAACACAGGCCAAGCCGGAAGACGGCCCTGAGGGCACCCACGCCCGGGGCTGCTGGAGGGGGGAGGGGAGCACGTGCCGGTCGGGAAGCCCTGCTTGAAAGAGGAGTCGGCCCACTCAAGCCGAGTAGGTTCTGGACCCTCTCCACGCGCAAATTCCCAAACATGGAAAGCTGGAATCCCATCTTCCAATCCCGCGGATCTCTGGAATGTGGAATTTCTATCCTTACCTTATTTAGCCATTCTGCTCTCTCGGTGTCTGGAAAATGGACCTGGAAGAGAAACACGCACAGCCTTAGTGACGCCCAGCAGCCGAGAGCGAGACGCCTCATCACTTCGTCTCCTCTCCCTGGGCCGTGTCCGAGCTCTCACCCGAGGTGGAGCTCCGAGAAAGTGCTCTTCGCCCACAGCCGCCTCGCAGCCGAGACCCTCGGGGCTGCTCTCGGAGCTCTGCCTTGGAAACAATCTCCCCTCCAAGTCAGGGCCGGCACCGCGCACCCCACAAACAGCACTCCCCCCCCAAGGGCACACCATTCCTCCTTCCCTCCCGGCCCCCTCGCCCACTCATTCACAGTGCTCGGAGTAACGCCAGCCAGAGGAACAAGCCAGCGATGAACAGGTTTGAAGGAGACTGTTGGGAAAAGGTCTCCAGCACCCCTGCGGGGGAGGGCTGGCGCTGGTCCGGGGGCCCCCGCCCTGAGCATCGTCCCAGCTCCCCCGCCAGGCCACGTGCCCCTCACACAGCCCGCCTTCTGCAGCCCGGGAGCTGTGCTGGTGCCACACTGGCCAGGGCAGCTCTGTCTCGGGCGGCCGCACTCTGCGGCCAAGGAGAGGCAGGCCCGGGCCCCTGTCCGCCCTTCACAGGCGGCAGCTGCCTTCACACCCCTCCCCCTTCCGATGCCACGGAGTGACGGCCAGGCTGTTCCACCCTGACCCCTGAGCGGCAGAGGCGCCACCTGGCAGCGCCCTGCCTGGACAGGGCACCTGCAGGCACCAGCGTGGTTCCCGGGGCCCGCAGGGGAGGCGCCGTGCAGGCAGCGCGCCAGGGGCTCAGCAACAGCTCTGAAGCCACGAGGCGGAGACACGGGGCAGCGAGCCGTCCGTAGCAGGGTCACTGCACCTGTGCAGAACCCGCCCGACCACAGGAAGGGCACGGGGCTAGGCAGGTCGCCTCTTCCACTTCCCGGGTTCTTGCTGTTTGAATTCTGAAAAGCCACCTGCAGGCACCTGGTGCTCGCCTCACGCGGGGAGCTATGCAGGTCCAGGGTCCAGGTCTGGGGGAGTCACCTGCAGGCACCTGGCGCTCGCCTCACTCGGGGAGCTATGCAGATCCGGACGCAGGGTCCAGGTCTGGGGAGTCACCTGCAGGCTCCTGGCGCTCGCCTCACTCTGGGGAGCTATGCAGATCCGGACCCAGGGTCCAGGTCTGGGGGAGTCACCTGCAGGCACCTGGCGCTCGCCTCACTCGGGGAGCTATGCGGGTCCAGGGTCCGGGAGTGTGGGGGAGTCACCGGCTCAACATTGAGTATCTGCAAAGGAATGTGGGCGTCCACCAGGACACCGGTCCACAGAAGCAGAAAGGTCAGGACAGCGGCACAGCCAAACAGACATCCAGGGCGCAGAGGGAGGCGTCACGGGAGGAGAGTGACTCTGAGTCCTCACCCCCTGGCAGCAGTGGTGAGGTGACTGCCATGAGTGTGCACTGCCACAGAGGTGGCAGGGCCTGACCGACAAACACGCAGGGGTGCGGCGGCAACAGGAGCCAGAGTGGCCTGCCCTGCCCGACCGCAAGGCGTCAACATGGAGCGAGCGCCATGCACACAGGCCAGGAGAGTGAAGTGAATCACACCTCCAGCTGACCAGGCACGGAGTAAACAGCCAGCACGGGAAACAGTGCTAACAGGCGATCCACTCGGGTGAAAGCACAGTTCTGGATCAGCCGCAGCCCAGGTCTGCAAGCCCAGGAGTGATCACAGCAAAAGCGCCGACCCAGCTTCAAGGCTCTCACTCACCTCGCACGCGGCTAGTCCGGGTTCGATCTCCGCCACTCCACAGGGCCCCTGAGCCCACCAGGAGTGATTCTTGAGCACCACTGCGTGTGGCCCCCACCCAAAAAGATGTCGACTGTCCCCAGCGCTATGTCCTCCAAGCCAATGGGCGTGACAAACAGCGATGGTGTGACCGGGCCAACAAGGTGCCCGACGCACTCAGCATCCCCACAGCACTGGCAATTCCTTCCCAGAGGCCAAGACAGCGGACAACGCGGTGCACGCACCCGCACAGCTCCGCGCCCCCCAGGCGAAGACCAGCGGAGCCACTGAGAGCACAGCTGCCGTGCAGGCGCATAGTAGGGCGGAGGGAGGGACCCAGAGATCCCTCCAGAACCTGCTTTGAACTGAAAGTACAAGACGCAGACGAGCACAGGCAACTGGCTTCCACTGGCTCGATCGCTCTCTCTCTGTCTCTCTCTGTCTGTCTGTCTCTCTCTCTCTGTCTCTCTCTCTCTCTGTCTCTCTCTGTCTGTCTGTCTCTCTCTCTGTCTCTCTGTCTGTCTGTCTGTCTGTCTCTCTCTCTCTCTCTCTCTCACACACACACACACACACACACACACACCCGTGAGCACCCTCTACCACCTCATGGCTGAGCCCCGCAGAGAGGCCAAAATGCCAAAAGCTTCAGGTGCACCAGCCTGCAGGCTGCGACTCTGGGGTCTCCTCTGGGTGGGTGGGCAGCCTCCTCACCCTGTACTTCCCCGCTACCCACACCCACATCCACAACCTCTGCCGCGTACACCCACTGCCCAGGCAAACCTCTGACGTTTCTGGAGCACTGAGCTGCTTTCACCGCCACGGCCGAGCACACCAGGTCAGATGGGAAAGAGCCACAGAAGCAACTAGACTCAATAAACAAAACAGGGGGCTGGGGCGAGAGCACAGCGGGGAGGGCGTTTGCCTTGCATGCGGCAGACCCGGGTTCGATTCCCAGCATCCCATAGGGTCCCCTGAGCACCGCCAGGAGTAATTCCTGAGTGCAGAGCCAGGAGTAACCCCTGTGCACTGCTGGGTGTAACACACAAAAATAATAATAATAATAATAATAAATAAACAAAATAAACAAAAAGCACAGAAGCTCCACCGGCAGCAGCTTAGAAACCCTCAGACAAGGACTCTGTATTGTTCCCATGGGGCCATAATAATTTCCAAATTTTCTTTCACTACAGTATTTTGTGGTAATTGTACGAACCATTTAGTTGTAATAAGCAATATAAAATAAATTATTTTGTACCCGCTAAGGGGGCAGGCCAGGGGAGTGGCTCTAGGGTGTGGGAGGTCGGCCTGGTTGGCGGGACTGGGGCTGGGATGCCGGGACAACCGTGTAAACCACAGAGTTCCAGTAAAGTGGAGGATGGAGTGAAACAAGCCCAGGCCGGGCGGGGGGGTGCAGGTGGCAGCCCCCAAGCTCTGTGGAGCCGTGGGTGACAGCTCTGTGCCCTGCAGCAGAGGGCCCCAGGAGCTCAGGGGCCGGGAGGGCTTGGGACCACCGGAGGGCAGGTGCCCTGCCCCGCCCGAGAGCCCTGGCTGACACTCGGCCTCTCTCCTGCCAGCACTGCGGATCCCTCTGAGGCAGAAACTGGGTGCGAGTCATTTACTGCGCCCAAGCATGGATTCTTATGTTTTCCAGTCAGCACCAAGCAATGCAGTCATACTTTATGTCTTCTACTCAACATTTAAATTCTATTAGGCTCCTGTCTCCTGAAATCATGAGAAAGTACATTTGTTACCCTGAGAATGCCAAAACCTCACTCCTGCAGGATACAAGAAGGATAGTGGGGAACACCAAGAGCCTGCAGGCAACAGAACTGAAGGGGAGAGAACCGGCCAGTCGCAGGGACCTCGCACCGGGGGAAGGACAGCCACAGCGGCAGAGGGCAGTGGCCACCAGGCCAGGCCTGCTACCGGCAGGAGGGAAAGTAACACTCGCAACACACTCCCAGTCGCAGTACTGGAGATACTAGGAAGCCCGGTGCCAGCAGGAAGGGGGGAGGAAGAGAGAGCCTGAGCGCCACCGTGCGCTGTGGTGGGTGACTGGGCTGGCGAGGGCTGATGCTAGAAACTACACCAGGAACAACCACGAGTGACTTTGTAACTCTGAAACGCACAAGGATACAATTTTAAATTTCTTTAAAACGTTAACACCGGATTTTCCAACCTTTCTCCCACCGTTCCCACAGTGGACAGGGCTGTCACCTGGGCAGCCTCAGTGGAAACAGTGGGTCACTTCTCAAACCCCAAGGCAGGAGCGTCCGTACCCCCTGCGGGTCCCCAGCCCGGCTCCTACGCCAAGGCCTCAAACCACTATTTCGAAACGACACTTGCCTCCTGGGCTGACTGCAGCACCCTTCACCCTAGCCAAGTTCTGGACGGAACCCAGGGCCCCAGAACACAGCCGGTACACACACAATGGGAGTCTGAGCCACAGGAAGGGCGCGGCGTGGTGGGCTGGAGGAAGGAGGGGGTGAGGGGGAGAGGGTCGCGCGCTCTCACGTGGATCGGAGAGAAAACCCGAGTCACAGCTGGACAGTGGTAACAGGCCTGGACGGGGGCGAGCGCCTGGAGACCGTGTCGGGGGCGGGGGGAGGGGCAGGACACCGTGTGCCTGAGCCTGCGCTAAGCCCTACTATTAACAGTACCGTGAATCTCGGGCGGGCCCACAGAAACACTGGGGATGAAAATGTTCCCAACCCCTTCAAACGCCGTCACCAAGGCCACAGCTGGCCATAGTGCTCGCGCCAACCTGGCTGAGTTACGCAGGACGCACCACACAGAGGTGCCAGCACTCACGCGGCCCTGCCCAGGATGCAGCCGCACCCCTACAGCACGCCCCACACTGTGCAGGCGCAGGCTCTGACGGGGCCTCGGTCTGACCCCAGGGCACCCCCAGGAGCGACCCCAAGCCCGGAGCCCGGAGAGCCCCTGAGCAGCCCAGGAGAGGCCCCCGCCCCCGCCCAAGCTCTTCTGTGAGGTTACATGTACTTATACAGGCACATTAGCGTGTCTCCAAGTCACGGGCGGGGCTGGAGCCTTCCAGACCCCACCACCTCTATCTGCTCTCACTTCCACTTGTGTTTCGGAGGTGAGGACCAAACCCTGGGCCGACACATGCATCTACCACTGGGCCACACCCCCGGCTCAAAGTTCCATTTCTAAACAGTACCCGACTCTAAGACAAGGTGGAGACAGAACTTTTGTAAATCTTGTTTGTTGTGTTAGAGCATACCTAGTACAACCCGAGTCTCTCTGAGTCTGACTTGCGAGCCGTATGCCGGGCACCAGGCTCTACAGGCCAGTGTAGCTCACGGGAGCGCACTGCTGACCAAATAAGACCCCGCACAAAAGGCCACACAGAGAATCTCTGCTTCTGCCTCGCTGCTTCTGTGTCTACAGCGACCAGCAGGCCCTGCTGGCCCGGCCGCGAGGAGCTTCCCCTCTCCGACACACGGCCGAGCGACGCCAACGTCACGGCAAAGCTCCACCCTGTTCTCCAGCAGGCGCCAGCAGAGAAACACGCCACGCGGGAAGGACGAACCCTCACTGTTCCTGCATTGCCACAACTGCGGGGGCCCGTGCACACACGTGACCATGCACAGGGCAGATCCCGCGTACATATGCGAGATCCGGAGCACGCAGATTCTGTGTACACACATGATCCCAAGCATGCAAGCACATTCGGCGTACACACGTGTGAACCTGAGCACACGGGCAGACTCCACTTATACACGTGATCCCGATCCGGAGTGTGTGGGCAGATCCCGGGTACACATGTGATCCCAAGCATGTGGGAAGATTCCATGTACACACACGAGATTCCAAGCACGCGGGCAGATTCCGTGTACACACGTGTGATCCCTAGCGCACAGGCAGGTTCTGTGTACACACACATTACCCTTTCTGAAGAACAGGCTGTAGGAACTGTTTCTGGGGCAATTCCTCTGGGTCTGGCCATTTGCTCAGATCCGAGATCCACAGCAGAGTCATAGCCCTGGGGCAGCTGAGAGGAGGCTGGAGTGAAGCCAAACAGAGGCGTCAGCCAGCCAAGAGGCAGGTGCGCCCACCAGCCCGAAGAGCCCCGCACGCGGCCCCCCTCACTCCGCAGGCAGCAGGTGGCAGAGTCTGGAAAGACACACTAAGGTCAGTCCTTCTCGGCTGACGGAGGGAAGACACCAGCTCAGATAACTGACTTGCAGGGCGGAAATCTACCCGATGAACTTGGCTGCCAAGGCCCGCACTTCCCGGCTCTCACTTGTAAAACTGTGTAACCGTTTCAAAGTGCTGGAGACAAGAGGATATATCACACTCGGAGGCAAGAATGTTACCAAGTTGGAAAACGTCTCCCTTAAGCTGAAATGTGCCTCTCAGAAATACATATCCATCCACACTTGCTGGGTTCCACAGAACAGAACCTAAAGTGGCAGAAACATCTCAGAGGATGACTGAGTTATCCGGGGAAACAGAAACATTTTCTGAGATTAAAAAGAAACGCATAAGGGGCTGGAGTGATAGCACAGCGGGTAGGGCGTTTGCCTTGCACGCGACCGACCCGGGTTCAAATCCCAGCATCCCATATGGTCCCCTGAGCACCGCCAGGGGTAATTCCTGAGTGCATGAGCCAGGAGTGACCCCTGTGCATCGCCGGGTGTGACCCAAAAAGCAAAAGAAAAAAAAAAAAAGAAACGCATAAGCACAAGTCTTCTTTTTTACTGTTTTGGTTTGGGGCCACACCCAGCAGTGCTCAGGGCAGCTCCTGTCTCTGCACCCAAGGGCCACTCCTGGCGGTGCTGGGGGACCTCATGTGTTGCCATGGATCAAACCAGGGCTGGAGTGTGCGAGGCAAGAGCCTTCACCCCTGTACTAACTCTCCAAAAGACGATCTTTCAACTCAAAAAAAGGATAGAGAAAAGGAAAAACACCAGAAAACCAAAACAACTCAATTTCATAAGGTAAATCATAAAACATTTCAAATTTATCATTTCTATGATCTCCATTGTATGATTACTTATATTTACTATTATGTTTAAAAACTGCCCCCATAAAACCTTTTAATCTTTAAAAAGAACAAAGACATATTTTGGATTCTAATATGATGTTGACATTACCAAGGCTGTTTTGTTTAGAAAATAATTTAATCAAATAGACAAAGTCAGAACGTTAACTGCATGCCAGGAAGTCTACACACAAGTCTTGTTTAATCCTCAAAACAACCTTTTAACAATTCGTGGCTCCAGACAGATCACGAAGGGGACTCACAAAGGAAGGGCCTTTGTCCTAGTCACAGGGAGGGAACAGAGGCCCCAGGGCCCCCCCTTGTAGTCTACTCCACCTTGCTGAACTACACACACACACACACACACACACACACACACACAGCTCAAATGTTCTGCTTACGGCACCCCCATTTCTGCTCATTAGCCAAGCAATATGCGGTGTTGAGATGGAAAGCAGTGGCTTCCGCGCCCTCAGACAGTGGTGCCCTGACACTCGGCAGTGAGCACCAGCATGTACAGCCAGCCGGGCGGGCACAGGTGTTTGTGCAGGCCCCACGAGCCGGCCAAAGGCTGTGCAGGGGACGGGCTCAAGGCTCAGCCTGGCTCAAGTTCCCAGCACCCATGTGATTTCCTGAGCATCACTCGGGGCCACCCTGAGTGGAGTCAGGAATAGCCCCTGACCCTGCTGAGCACGACCCCAACCCGGGGGGGCGGGTGCGGTGAATGCCACCAGCACCAGCACGCTCAGACCCGCAGTCAAGTTCTCCTCTAGTTTAGAAGCCCCGGACACGGCGGTGGGAGGGCTCGAGTGGGGATCGTCTGCTGGCTCGTGGGGGGCCCAGCTCAGCTCCGAGCAACTCATGCCACCCACCCTACGCCAGCCCAGGGCTACTGGCTCAAGCACTGGCAGAGTGACCTGGTCCCCAAGCAGAGCTGCATGGCCTTCACAAAAATTTTACAAGTCTGCAAACCACAAGCAGTTCTGTTTCCTCGTCTGCAGTGAACACGGACATCCCAACACCCTCAGATAATGAAAACCTGAGGAGGCCTGGACTCTCTCCTTCCACGAGGACCCCGTCTGTGGGAGGCTGGCACGCGGTGGCCACCAGCATCGACAGCCCGGAGAGCACGAGCGAGAACCCTTAGTACTCGGCACTGTCCTGTCTGCAGGTGGGCTGGTTTTAAGGAAAGACAGTCAGAAAGTTAAAACAGACCCCGAAACACGGGTTCACACGCCAGGCCACCAAAGGCAGGTAGGCCCGGGATCCTCACAGAGGGCCGCTCACAGGGGGTCCGCGTCGGGCGGGGGCAGCGGAGCCCGTCTCTTCCCGGGTGGCGGAGCAGAGACGCAGCGTCAAGACCTGCATGCCCCATTGGTAGAGGGGGAAGGCACTAAGCATCAGGTCGCACCCCGCCAGACCAGCACCCAGAGGCTAAGTGCTGAGGCACAGCTGCTGCTCTGTCACCTCAACTCTGCCCTGAGACCTGAGAACAGGCTGCCACAGGAGACAGGCCTGGGCTACGGCCCGGGAAGGGCAGGGGGGGCAGGGGAGGCACCTTTGCTGACCGGCCCAACCCACACCTCGTGTGCAACTGACAACAGGGGCTGCTCGAAGCCGATTTCTTTATGCTTTATTATAAAGAAACGCTTTGTATCCCACCTCATATCCCTACGTACTCGGGACTGTGTACAAGTCTCTCAGCAGAAAGACACGGCCAGCAGGAGCCTGAGAAACCCGCTCAGAGCCTGCTCACCCTCCATAGTCCACCCACGCTCAGAGCTCAGGACACACTCACCCTGGACAGTCCATCCCCCCTCAGAGCTCAGGGCACACTCACCCTCAACAGTCCATGTCCATCCCCCCTCAGTGCTCAGGGCGCACTCACCCTGGACAGTCCATGTCCATCCCCCCTCAGAGCTCAGGGCGCACTCACCCTTGACAGTCCATCCCCCCTCAGAGCTCAGGACACACTCACCCTCAACAGTCCATCCCCCCTCAGAGCTCAGAGCGCACTCACCCTCAACAGTCCATCCCCCCTCAGAGCTCAGGACACACTCACCCTCGACAGTCCATGTCCATCCCCCCTCAGTGCTCAGGGCGCACTCACCCTTGACAGTCCATCCCCCCTCAGAGCTCAGGACACACTCACCCTCGACAGTCCACCCCCCCTCAGAGCTCAGGGCACACTCACCCTCAACAGTCCATCCCCCCTCAGAGCTCAGAGCCTGCTCACCCTCAACAGTCCATCCCCTCTCAGAGCTCAGAGTGAACTCACCCTCAACAGTCCATCCCCTCTCAGAGCTCAGAGTGAACTCACCCTCAACAGTCCACCCCCCCTCAGAGCTCAGGGCACACTCACCCTCGACAGTCCATCCCCCCTCAGAGCTCAGAGCCTGCTCACCCTCGACAGTCCATCCCCTCTCAGAGCTCAGAGCGAACTCACCCTCGACAGTCCATCCCCTCAGAGCTCAGGGCGCACTCACCCTCAACAGTCCATCCCCTCAGAGCTCAGAGTGCACTCACCCTCAACAGTCCATCCCCTCAGAGCTCAGGGCGCACTCACCCTCGACAGTCCATCCCCCCCTCAGAGCTCAGGGCGCACTCACCCTCAACAGTCCATCCCCTCAGAGCTCAGAGTGCACTCACCCTGGACAGTCCATCCCCCTCAGAGCTCAGGGCGCACTCACCCTCAACAGTGCATCCCCCCTCAGACTCAGGGCGCACTCACCCTCAACAGTCCATCCCCTCAGAGCTCAGAGCGCACTCACCCTGGACAGTCCATCCCCCTCAGAGCTCAGGGCACACTCACCCTCAACAGTGCATCCCCCCTTAGACTCAGGGCGCACTCACCCTCAACAGTCCATCCCCCCTCAGAGCTCAGGGCACACTCACCCTCAACAGTCCATCCCCATTTTTGTTTCCTGAATGGTCACTACTATTCTTATCGTGTGGGAAACAGTAAAGTTTAAAAAAAAAAAACCACTTTAAAAGCCCGCTTGTTCCAGCAAACCTTCTTTCTGTTGCTTTGGGGCCACACTCAGGGGTGCTCAGGGCCTACTCCTGGCTCTGTGCTCGGGTGATCCTGGCAGGGCTGGGGGACGCTAAGCACCTTGTGAAGCCCAGCTGGACTCAAGTGCCCGGCACGCTGTCCTGCCTCTCCGGTCCACCACACACCTTGAACCGCTACCAAAGCTGTCTAAATTACCTAAAACAAGGCTTGCTTCGAGTTCGCTGAAAGGACTGTGCAAAGTCAAAGCAAAGCTTCTCACCTTTTTCTGACTGTTGGTCCCCTGTGACCTTATTTTCTTCCTCAGCTCACAACCCCCATCCTCTTGGTTGGCCCCCCACTTATGCAATTTCACTGTAACGTCCCTGGAATATTTTGGGGACCCGCAGGGCCCATATGCCATGGTGAGAAACACCGTCTTAAGGGACTTCCTTATCAGGCTTCTGTGATTTCAGGGGACGGAGCTGCTATGTCAGATACACTCTCTTACACCCACTTATTCAGAGTGCAGACACCAGGGCACGCGTGAGGTGACAGGGGAATGCAAGCCAGCAGGAAGAGTCCACAGCAGCCTCAAACAGGGACGCACCGTGACCGCGCCCAGCTGGACAAGGCTTCATCTCCGCAATACCGGCACAGATTTATAAGGGCTTGCGTGTAGAGTCATGCTCATGGCCATCTTTCAAGGACTTGACGCATACTTAAATAAAACTCTCAGCCCGTACACAGTCGTTAGGTGCTAGAAGGAAAAGGACAGCTCAGGGCAAAGGTCTCTGCGTCAGCTCCACCCTGACGGACGGACGCAGCTCGGGCTCAGAGCCCGCCGGGTCCTCCCCATGCAGTGCTCTGGGACGCAGGCTCCTGGACAGAGCACGTGCACTCACCACCACGCGAGCCTCGAGAGGCTACAGGGAGAGCGAGAGGAGGGTGGGGCAGCGGCACGGAGCACCCACAGGAGACGGGCCGGGCCAACACCAGCACGGTGCTGGCGGCACGTGTGGCCCTGCAGGAGTCACAAACTCACCACGTCAGACTGTCACTGGGAGTTTGGATGTTCCAGAAAAGTCTCTACAGGAGTCTCCGGAGCCGACTTTTATTCTCAGCCACTCAGGCTCCAAACGTCCAGGCTTACAGGGAGAGCGGGAGAGCAGAGCCCAGCGCACGGGCACGCAACATGGCCCCACGCGCTGCAGTCTGCGAGGGGCCACAGCCCGGGCCCGCTGCGCTCAGCGCCGGGTGGACAGCCCTGAGACAAAGCACCGTGAGCAGGCGCAGGGCCGGGAGAGCCGCCGGCAAGAGCCTGTGCCAGCCCCAGCCCCAGGCTGCGGGGGCAGCGAGGAGCAGCCGTGCAGCCTCGACCCTCACGAGCCGCAACGGGAAGGAAGCCTCAGATCTGCTTGTCGCTCCCTCTGACCACTTATACACAATGAGAAAGAAACTGCCTTTTCCTGGATACCAGTGCTGACCTTGACTGGCTCCCTGAGACCAATATTCAGTGTCTCACCTATTACACTCGCTGTCACGAACTGAAATGGCGAAACACGGAACCACCTCAGTCTTAGTGTCCCTGTGACGGTCCGGCAGGAGGAACGCCCTGCCTCGCTCTCCCGTGCCCTGCCTCGCTCTCCCGTGCCCTGCCTCGCTCTCCGTGCCCTGCCTCGCTCTCCGTGCCCTGCCTCGCTCTCCCTGCCCTGCCTCGCTCTCCGTGCCCTGCCTCGCTCTCCGTGCCCTGCCTCGCTCTCCGTGCCCTGCCTCGCTCTCCGTGCCCTGCCTCGCTCTCCGTGCCCTGCCTCGCTCTTGTTTCCTGCCTCGCTCTCCCGTGCCCTGCCTCGCTCTCCGTGCCCTGCCTCGCTCTCCGTGCCCTGCCTCGCTCTCCGTGCCCTGCCTCGCTCTCCGTGCCCTGCCTCGCTCTCCGTGCCCTGCCTCGCTCTCCCTGCCCTGCCTCGCTCTCCCGTGCCCTGCCTCGCTCTCCGTGCCCTGCCTCGCTCTCCGTGCCCTGCCTCGCTCTCCGTGCCCTGCCTCGCTCTCCGTGCCCTGCCTCGCTCTCCCTGCCCTGCCTCGCTCTCCGTGCCCTGCCTCGCTCTCCGTGCCCTGCCTGGCTCTCCGTGCCCTGCCTGGCTCTCCGTGCCCTGCCTGGCTCTCCGTGCCCTGCCTCGCTCTCCGTGCCCTGCCTCGCTCTCCGTGCCCTGCCTCGCTCTCCGTGCCCTGCCTCGCTCTTGTTTCCTGCCTCGCTCTCCCGTGCCCTGCCTCGCTCTCCCTGCCCTGCCTCGCTCTCCCTGCCCTGCCTCGCTCTCCCGTGCCCTGCCTCGCTCTTGTTTCCTGCCTCGCTCTCCCGTGCCCTGCCTCGCTCTCCGTGCCCTGCCTCGCTCTTATTTCCTGCCTCGCTCTCTTGTCCCTTGCTTCCCAGACAAGAGGCTGGAAGACGACAAGGAGGTACTAGGGTGGGTCTGGTGGGGGCGAGGGGGAGGCTAACAACATTCTGGTACGTCACTTGGTCAGGTCCTGGACTCGCCAATTCTCCCCTGAAGATCCACGGTCTATTCACTGTATGGATATGGCTAAAGGCAGAAACAGTAACAAAACGGATCTCGCTCCAGGAGACCGAGGCTCACTCTCAAGGTTTTGTTGGTTGTTGTTTTGTTTTGTTTTTTGAAATAATTGATTTTTGTTTTGTTTTGCTTTTTTTGGATCACACCCGGCGATGCACAGGGGTTACTCCTGGCTCTGCACTCAGGAATTACCCCTGGCGGTGCTCAGGGGACCATATGGGATGCTGGGAATCGAACCTGGGTCGGCCGCATGCAAGGCAAACGCCCTACCCGCTGTGCTATTGCTCCAGCCCCTGTTTTTTGAAATAATTGTGGACCTTGTAAAAGGTACAATAAAGATTCTGTGTAACTTTCTCTCAGTGTTCTCCGAACCATTTCCTCTTATTAGCTACGGGACAAATCACAGCCCGGAGATGACACAGTATCTACCCCCTGCCCATCAGCCTACCTGTTCCCTATCTGCCATCTAAAGTCTATCACCATCTGTCAACCCACCACCCGCCTGCCAACCCCTACCCTTGCTCTCTACCATCTTACACGGCCCCCTGGTCTGTCTGGTGACCTACCATCTACGTTCTACTGATTCACGTCAGCCGTCGGAGGCAGCAATGATCGCAGACCTCGCTGCTGTCCCACCCCAGGGGCTGCTGGGGGCAGCCTGAAGAGACGGAACGTGAGTCACAGCCGCCGAGAGCGGGCAGGGAGCCGGGAGGCCCAGGAAATGAGTTCTCATGGGTATGGAGTTCCTTTGAGGACGAGAATAATCTAAAATAAGGTTTTGATGGTGGTTCCATGACCCCGTGAATTCTAAATGGCTGAGCTATCTGGCATGTGAACTTTCTCAGTGTAGCTGTAAAAATGAAAGGGGCTCTGGGCACAGCACATCAGCCCACTGCTGACCCCCACGTGGGTCTGATCCTGGCCCCCCAAGTCACTATGAAAGGGAAGACCGGGGGTGACTCCCTGGGAAGATGCAGGCCTTGCAAGCATGAGACCTGAGTTTGATCCTCAGCAGGCAAATAAGAAAGAACTGAGTATCATGCCTAAAATACAGATTGCCTTGCAATACTCCATTTATTTTAATCAGATGTTTCCCAAAATAGTCATAGGACCAAACAAATTACTCAGAAGTCTAGCAGTAAAATAATACCCTGCTTCAGAGCTCCTGCTTACTGAATTAGCCATCAACGACACAATCTATTTGGCCCTCAGAAGGAAGTTGGTCCAGGGATTAAGGCAACTGCCTCCTACATGGTTGACCCCAGTTCAACCCCAGCACTGCGTATGGTCCCCTGTATCTAAGTTACCACCAGGAGTGATCCCTGAGCACAGCCAGGTGTGGCCAAAACAGCAACAACAAAAGGACTGGATCCTCCTTCGTCAAGGCAGCGCGACCAAGAGTCACACTAGTAACGGTCCAAAATCATCTGAGCAGTTTAACAAAACCACAGTGCATATGGGTTGGGGAGATAGTACCAGGAGGTTAACTCGTGACGCTGGCCTTGCATGTGGCCAGCCCCAATTTCCATCCCAGAAACCACAAGATCCCCCAAACGCTGCAGGGAGAGACCACCAGGCAGAGAGGCTGCAGGTGGCAGCTATGAGCCACCCAGCCCCCCAAACACGCTGTACACCTTTCAGAGCCGCAATGTCGAGTGAGGCCATGAGACGGCTTAACTGGTAAACCTTCGTGGCATATGTAATAACCCACGTGTGCATTTCCTGACAGACTCTGGCCTCGGCCTCTGCGGGATGTGAGCTACTCACTGTGTCCACCTTGGCTGCTCTACCCCCGAGGCCACCATGGAAGAGCCAGCCTTCAGCCTGTCCATCTGCAGAGCTGGCAGGGACCTCGCAGTTCGCTCGCTGCACTTCCTTCCTCTGTAGACGGAGACCCCTAACTCTGTGGGGCCGCCCCCACCACAGGCAGAAGTGGACACTCGGAGGCCTGGGCTGGCCGACTCCAGACCAGTACTCTGGCAGCCTCGCTGTGGGCAGGGAGCTGGCCAACACCCCAGGCTCCCTCTGTCTTCTCCCAAAGAGAGACTCAGAGACTGGCCCCTGCTCACTCTCCTGGCTGGTCGTGCTGAACGGGTGCTCCAGAGTGAGCCTGCCGTATCGGGGGCCGTGGGACAGGTAAGTCAGTGACGCGTCTCTATAGCTCTGCCCAGGAGCCCGGGCTCACACCAACAGGCGCTAATAACACCAACAGGCCAGCAGTAACATTCTCCTTCAGCAGCCACCACGGAGGCCTCACGCCACCTGGGGAGGCGCTGGCCACACCTGGCTGTGCTCAAAGACACTGTGGGTGTGGGACTCGCGCGCAGCAGGAGCATCCCCGCCTGCAGCTCTCTCTGGATCACAGAGAAACACGCTGTAGTACAACTGTATTGGAGAATCTCATGCCTGGCCCCTTCCCCCTAGACTCATGCTTCTGTTCCAGAGCCAACAGATAAAGCACGTCTTCCTCTTTCACAGAACAAGGTATTAGGAACCCCAAATGTATCTTTCCCTAAAAATGACACTGGACCCCAGCTCCGGTGGCCGGAGCACCGTGCAGCCAGACGGAACCCGCCCAAACACACACTCACAGCCGGAGCTACATGCAAAGGCGATGGGGCCGGCCGACACTGCAGCTGATTTCCCCCAGGGAAAAGGCACGCGAGGTTGAGAGATGTGGCTGAGAAACAGATAAACCAGCCATGTGGATAGAACCTCACGGGACAGGAACTGGGTCGGGGTCAGCAGAGCGGCCAGGCTTGAGGGGCTGAGACCCTGGGGCCGGGGAGACTGAGGAAGCTGCTGGCTCCGTGTTTCCTGGAGCACCTGCCGAATCCTGAAGCACTCAGAGGAAGTGGCTGGCTTCTACAAGGCCACGGCCCGTGGCACTGACAACACACTCCGGGCGTGGGTCCACTAAGGCGGTCAGCAAACGCTGGCACCGACAGGGCCGCGAGCAGATGAGAGCTCCCCGCCAGCCAGGGCGGTCACAGAGACCCGGCCCCAGGCAGCCTCTGACGGAGGCAGAGTCCAGGGCAGGGAGAAACCAGGTGTTTCCGTCTGGCCCTGGGACTGCGACTTCTTGGGAACCTTCCCAGCACGGCTAACCTGCCGCTGCCAACACATCTCACGACCGAAGTCAGGAGAAATGTGCACGGCGAGGTGAAGAACAACCAGCTCTCACGCAGACGCACGTCACACCCACCCCGAGGTGCCGCCTCACACCTACCATCAGAGAGGCAGGGTGCTGGGAGAGACCAGAACCTTCTACGCTGCTGCTAAGTACGCGGAATTTTCTTTCTGGGTCAGACAGTCAGACCCGACATTTCCACTTCAGGGTGATACCGCCCAGAGCAGAGGGGTCCAGGGGAGGCCGTGTGTGAATGGTCACACACAGTGACCAAAGCACAAACCTCCACAGGGGCCGGGAGGTAGAGCAAGGGCTAACGTGCTGCTTCCCTTGCCCACAGACGACCCCAGTGGCACCACAGTGTCCCCCGGGAACTGCCCAAGAGACCCTAAATCCAATAAAAAAATAAAATAAAATAAAATAAAATACAGAAACACTTCATGTTTATCAAGAATTGAGAAGATGAACAAACTGTGGCCTCTCCATCCCACAGACAAGCATCCCCAAGAAGAAGGCAGCAGGGTGGAGACACTCGGGACAGAGCACCTGTGGTGTGCGGGGCTCGAGGTGACCCCGGCCGCAGTGTGCCCGAGTGGCCTCAGAGTCACACCACCAGGCCGAGCAGCCGTGCTGAGGCAGCCCCTAGGGAAAACATGAACTGTGCCACTGACTGCGATCTTGGGATAACCTGCCACACGAAGCCGGCCAGAGACAAAGGCCACACCGTGCAGGGCCCTCCTGCCATCCGCAGGGACAGGGAGTGGGCCAGGGCTTCTGCAGGGCAGCAGAGGGAACTGGAGACGCACCACGGAAGGGACCAGGATTCTTCTGGGTGACGCACCACGACCAGGTAAACATGATGGTCTCATGACACTGTGGAGTCAAAAACTAAAACTCAACAGTGTAGGGGCTGAGCAACAGCACAGCGGGTCAGGCGCCTGCCTTGCACACGGCTGACCTGGCTCGATTCCCAGCACCCATGTGGTCCCTGAGCTTGGCAGGAGTGTCCCCGAGCAGAGTCAGGAGTAAGCCCTGGACACTGCTGAGTGTGGCCCCCAAACAAGCAAAGAGACGGACAAAACAGGTCTGTCATTCTTTGTATTTTTGCTTGGGGGCCACACCCAGCTGTGCTCAGGGATCAATCCTGGCTCTGCACTCGGGACTCGCTCCTGGCCGAGCAAGGGAGACACCGTGGAGCGCGGGGTGGAGCCCAGGTCAGCCGCGTGCAAGGCATGCGACCGCCTATGCCTCACTACCTCTCCCCTAAATAACGCCACTTAAAAGCCAGTTTTGCTATTTCAACTTCCTTGCAGTTTTAGGAAAGAAGCGGTGAAGTTACCCGTCAGGTTTGGAAGGAAACGAGGGGAAACCTCAAATGCTAAGTACCCCGAAGGGACCACGCGCCGCTCAGCAGACAGTGGAGTGGGCGCCCAGAGGTGGGCGCTGAGGCAAAGGCAGGGAACAAGGCGGGCCTGGGGACGTGAACGTACGCGCCAGAGCCAGGAGGACGCGCAGGTAGACCCTGCTCGCTAGTGAGGGGTCTGTGATTCAGGACGTGGCCCGAGGACCCTAAGCATGAGGGTGTCAGCAGCACCGCTGAGAGGTGGGGCTCTGTGTTGTGACTACACTTATTCCTTCACTTTCCCCAAGACAGAGAGTTTATTGGAAAACAGAGGAGAAAGGAACCCCCCGCCGGGGGAGCTTGGTACAGGACGAGTCTGAGAGCCCATTTTTCTGTGAATGAGCACAAGCTGAGGACATCGGTTACCAGCCGACCAAGTATCACAGGACGCTCTGCAGGCAGGAGGAAACAATCCGACAGGAGCAGGAAAGCAGGAGCAGCCCGTGTTCCCGTCCCATCTCCTCTCGAGGAGCAGGCTCGGGAGGGCCCGTCTCGCAGGACCCTCGGGAGCCACGGCCAGCAGGGAGCCCCTGGAGGTCTGCCCCACAGCTGTCCTGCTGGAGCCCAGGACGCCAGTCTCAGCCGCACGGTCTGGCTCCCCTCGGAGGGCGACCGAGGCTAGATCAGAGAGCATCGATGCCCAGGGTCCGGGGCAGAGCCCCAGTTCAACCTGGACTCGTCAGGTCAGGCAAAGTAACGGGGTCTGAGCGCCCCAGCAGGAGGGTCTGGGCACCCACGCACGGTGCTGAGGAGCAGTGCATCGCCTGCTTTCTTCCACAGGGTCTGTCCGGGGCCCTCTCCCTTGTTCAGCAGTCCACACGCTTTTCCTCAGTTTCCCCTCCTCGCACCTGTCGGCAGCTGCTCCAGTGGGGTTTGCTCTGACCCCACTGACCAGCCACCTGGCTGCTTTTAAAGGGCACTTAAGGATTCTCTAAATCCCTAGGTCAGCATTTGAAAGCAGAACGACTCCTCCCATCCTTCCCAAAGTTTCTTAGTAGGCGGCATTTCCTTGCCTTCTCCTGCTCACTCCTGTCCTGGTTTGGCCCATTGCTCTTCACATCCTTGGCCCAGGTCTCGAGTTGCTTTACTCCATCAAGTCAGCAGCAGTCTCTTCAATCAATGGCCCCGTGGAGGCAGCACTCAAAACTCTCGCTGGGGTCAAAGCAATAGCCGGGCATTCGCCTTGCACAAGGCCAAGCTGGATTCAATCCCTGGCACCATATACGGTCCCCCAAGCCCACCAGGAGTGATCCCTGAGCACAGAGCCAGGAGTAAGCCCTGAGCACCGCTGGGTGGGTGTGGCCCCAGAACAAAACAAAACAAAAAACAAACAACAACCAAAAAACCCCTCTTGCTCACTCATTATGAAACTAGAACCTGCACTCACCCTTTCCCCCAGCCTTCAGACCCAGCACCACCCACCCCACCGTACTTCCTCCAACAGAACCACACCCGAACTCAGGCACTGAGAAAGGGTAGCACCTTGGCTAGGTACTGGAGAGACTTCAAGTCTTTGTGCATGTGGAAAAACAGACTAGAAATTTTATCCTTGCTTTTATTTTGCACTATATTTTAGTCCCTGGTACTCCAACATTAATTCAGAAAGCGTTAAGGAAACTTGTGCAATCACTTGCCAGACGCGGGAACATTTATAGCACAACTGAAATAGTCAACAGCCTCACATACAATGACATCGCAGCATTATGTAACGACCTACAGTCAGGCACAGAAGCCAAACAAGACATCAGTGGCCCAAGGTTCCAGCCACGTGACCCTCCTGAGCACTTCTGCGGCGGAGGCAGCCCACCCACACGCAGACCAGCGCCACATCACAGCGCGCAAAATGGGGCGAAAGCCACTATACAGTGGCCCCACCAAGTCCCTGCACGTGGTCACAGAACAAAACAGACCTAACTAAATGCTTTTACCAAGAGGGAAAAAATTCTGCGAAAAGAACAAAACAAGCGCGACTCAGATCCAGAACCCCACCCTCTCACCATCTCGACACTGGCACCTGAGGACGTGGGCACAGGCTGTGCGTTCTAGGGCATGTGCAGCTCACGCCCTCTGTCTCCAACACACCTTTGTTACTCTGGAAACCCTCAATTCTATCAAGCCCCCAGATGCCGACAGGAAAAAAAAGAAACCTCCAGCTCTGCAAACAGATTAAGTCAAATCATTACAACCGACTGAGAAACAGGACATGCATTTTCTTCTTCTTCTTTTTTTTTTTTTTTTGGTCACACCTGGCATTGCACAGGGGTTACCTCCTGGCTTTTCACTCAGGAATCACTCCTGGCGGTGCTCAGGGGACCATATGGGATGCTGGGAATCGAACCCGGGTCGGCCTCGTGCAAGGCAAACGCCCTCCCCGCTGTGCTATTGCTCCAGCCCCAGGACATGCATTTTCAAATCCCCAGTATAGACCCTACCTAGCACCTGCCACAAGAGGCAGGAAACAAGCAGCAGAATGGAAATTGCTCATCTCCTGCAAGAATGGGGAGTGTCACTGCTGCCAATGCACGGCAGAATCCAGCCACGTTGGCACAGGACCACTGGATCCAAGGAAAACAAAACTGCAGCAAGCTGATACAAAGCTAGGACAGGAGTTAACAATGCAAACTCCTTGGGCATTATTTTAGGGGTTTCAAAGAAATTACAAATAGGAATTACAAAGAACCATTTGTAAGGGGTGGGGTGGTACCTGGGCCTTTTCCTGGCTCTACGCTCAGGGTTCACTCCTAAAGAGGTGTCAGAGGACCAAACGGGGTGTCAGGGATGGAACCCAGGTCAGATACGGGCAAGGCAACCACTCTGCCAGCTGTACTGCTGCCCTATCCCCTAAAAAACATTTCTTTTTGCTTTTTGGGTCACACCCAGCAATGCACAGGGGTCACTCCTGGCTTATGCACTCAGGAATTACTCCTTGCGGTGCTCGGGGACCATATGGAATGTTGGGAATCGAACCCGGGTCGGCCGCGTGCAAGGCAAACGCCCCACCCGCTGTGCTATCGCTCCAGCCCCTAAGGAACACTCCTGAGTGTTGATAGAACAAAGCACTACAGCAGATCAGTCTCAGCAGCAACAGGTCACAGGGAACAGAAGCTCCAGTCCAGCGAGCTGAGGGGGTGACTCCCGGCAACGGCCATCAAGCTGGGCGGCCAGCTCTGACCCAGAGCCACCTGATATTCCCATTCCTGCCACTGACCCAGCCCAGGCCCAGGCTCATGAGGAGGAGTGACCGGGGCAGGGAGTCCAGCAGGGTCAGTCTCGGGGGCTCCCGCACACCCACAGCCTGAAGCCTGGCCCCCAGCAGTGGGCCAGAGCCCGGGTCGGTGCCCCCTGCCAGGGCTGCATCCACAACACACGGCCGGTGACCTCAGACAAGGACGGCGGCCATCTGCAAGCAGTCCACGGGGTTCTCATGCAAAGCGCCCGACCCTCTCGCCTCCCTCCAGACCCCCCCACAGTGCTGTCTGGGACGGGGAGAGGCTTCCCTTCCAGAAGTGTCCTCGAGAATCTGTACAGCTGACATCACACATAGCGACCAGAATGAAACACTGCCCTCCAAAGTGAGACTTTCACTTAAAATTATCACACCAGCCTGATGAGTTCAAAGACAATTCAGCTACCCCAGAACACCTGACCGACAGCTCGAATAAACAACCTCATGAGGTGAAATGAGAAAAAACCTGAATATCTCAGAGTAGTTTTATCTTTCTCACCGTTAGCTCTCAATCTTGTTTTTGGAAATCTGTCAAATGTCACTAAAAACAGTATGCACTCCTGTTAACAGATAATAAAGCAATATAGTCTGACTTCTGAAGGTTAATGACACCATGTCCACATGTGACTTAGGAAGACATCACTGCTCCACACAGCTATGTCCAAACACATCATCCAAGATTGAGAAAATCACCAAAATGTTCATAATGACCGTCAGCAGTTAATGAGATTGCAGTTAACTTTCTTCTTGTTTCTTCATCAAGGCCTGAAATGTTCCACAATGATCACGAATCTTTCTCATAATAAGAAAAATGCCTTTGGAACCAGTGTAGTGATGGCAAACAGAACAGAGAAAGCTTCATCCACATGTTAAAAGCAGGAAGATAAAGCAAACTTCACTAAATGAACAAGCGGAAGACTTTCATGTTTAATTTCAATGACAGTTTTACAAATAATGAAATAGCACGACAAGGGCTGGAGAGACAGCACATATGTAGGGCACCTGCCATGCACGTAGCTGACGTGTTTCATCACCAGTACCCCATACAGTCCCACAAGCGGGAAGAGAAATCCCTGAACTCAGAGCCAGGAGCAAGGCCTGAGCACTGCCAGATAAGACCCCAAAATAAAACAAAACCAAAAGAAGGTCAAGGCCATTTTATTCATTTAAGAATTTCCATACTGGGGGCTGGAGCGATAGCACAGCGGGAGGGCGTTTGCCTTGCACATGGCCAACCCGGGTTCGATTCCCAGCACCCCATATGGTCCCCTGAGCACTGCCAGGTGTGATCCTGAGTGCAGAGCCAGGAGTGACCCCTGTGCACACCTCTTTTTGGGTGTGACCGAAAAAGAAAAAAAAAAAAGAATGTCCATAGTGACCACTCCTTGGGGCCATCCCTTCCCCGGGAGCAGCCCAAAGCCCAGAGCTTAAACGGAGAGGGCAGCGTGGCCACCCAGCTTGCTGGCTGTCATTGCACTCTGGCACTCGAGCCGGAAAGGGATGTTAGTCACGTCGGTGAAGCCTCTGTGTCTGGGGCTGGAGAGGCAGAACAGCGGGTGAGGCTCGTGCCCCGCATGAAGCCGACCCAGGCTCCCTTCCCGACTCAACACACCATCGCCCGAGCACAGAGCCAGGAGTAAGCCTGACCACTGCCAGGCATGGCCCAAAATCCAGGGAAAAAATTATTTTTATTAATGGCCGTGATTCAGAGAGTCACAAATAAATCTCACAAAAGAACCACAAGCCACAAGATCCCAAAGTCACCTCCAGCTGTACGACCCTGTTTGAGTCTAGAATCCCTGGAGTGCGCACATCCCAGCCACAGGGGGTTTCATACTCCACTCCACAGAGCTACCAAGAGCAGCACACCACATCTGATGGGGTTAAGGTAGGAGGCAGCCGATCTCGATCCAAAAATAAATAAATATTAGCACATGAGGCTCACCACGTAGCCCACATGTACGTGATCTCTTATTCAAGGGCTTAATGGCGCCAGGGTGAGATACAATCATCTTCACACACTATCCTTTAAGGAAACTTTTTTGGATCATTTCTAATGCATTGTTCATAACAAGCCATACAAAATAAATTACTTAGGACCTACTTTTGGGACAGGCTTGGGTGGTGGTATTGAAATTCAAAACAGTGGTGGTGGGAAGGTGTTACGGTGGTGGGATGGGTGCTGGAATACTGAATGTGATCAATCACTGTGAACTCTATAAAATAAAACTGGGAGAAAAAAGAAAAAATATGTTCATTTTGCTGTACAGGAGCTGAGGAGACGCCCAAAGGGCTTGAGCACGTGTCCGGCTTGCTGCAGCCTCACGGACCCCCCGCACTGCTGGGCCCAAGCAGTACTGGCAGAGGCAGCCGCACAGGCTGCGGAGGACTGGGCGGCAAACGCTCAAAAGGATCAATAAAAATATCATGCAGTGCTGGGAGCAAACCAAGGCTTCCCACAGGCAACGCAGACATGCGCTCCGTCCTCTAGCCCTAAATCTCCAGCAAGTGTGCAAAGTGAACTAACTGGCCTCACACACACACACACACGCACACACACACACACACACACACACTTCTGGAGATCCCCAAGCAGTGCTCAGGGGACCAGGGTCATTCCTGGGGATACTCGGCCAGTGCTGCTTTCTCCCCAGGCACAAAGCTTCTTTCAGAAAGGACCGTCCCCCGTCACCAGCTGGAAACCTACCGTTCTGTCCCTTTCCCAGAGTCACTCAGAGTCCAGGACACACTTCCCAAAGTGGGCACCCGCAGGGCCTCGGGAATGGCAGGGACCCGCACTGGCCGCAGCTGGGGGCACTGGGATCACATAAAGGAAGGTCTCCAGGCTGGCAATGACTTTCTTCTGTAAAGGGTGCAGTAGCCAAGTACATATGGGAGCCCTGGTCTAGAAAATCGTTAATTCAGAACAAATTGTTTAGTACAGCTTCTCAGCACAACTATAAAAATTCATAACAACAATTTCATCCAAGGTCATAATTTCTACCAACTACTACGCTTGCTTGTAATTATACATGATGTTTTCAATATATTTTTCCTACATTAAAAAAAATTAATGTGGGGCTGGAGAGAGAACACTGTGTGACATTCACACACAGAACCCTGTGGCCCCACCCAGTTCCCGAGGGCCGCAGGAAGGCGCTTCCCCCCATCGGCCTCAGCCGGACAGTGACTTGGCTGCCAGGTACTTGGCAGGTGAGGCAAGGAAAGACTCTTCCTGCACGGTGCAGGAGTCTCCATGCTCTGGTCCCACGTGCTCGGTTCCTGCTGCCGCACCCGGGGGTCTCCAGAGTCGCGCCTGCATGTGCGCCCCGGGAGCCGGAGGGGCAGCCGAGGGCCAGGGCCTGGGCCCTTCTCTTCTCCCCTGGGCCTCGGACCCCGCCATCACCTTCCTCAGTCCCTCCACAGCCGCGGTCCTGGGCGGGGAGCCCCACTCTGTGGTACAAATACTCGCATCTTGCTACTCGCACTGAGTTTAACGCCCTTCTCCTGGGGCTGGGGCGGGGGCCACTGCTGGCAGTACTCGAGGCTGTTCCAGTGCAGGGGATCACTCAGGGCTCCCCCATGCAGCTTGCGCTGCAGCCTTTGGGCCACCTCCCAGCCCACACCCTGCTATTCCTCGGACTGGGTCGGTCTATCCTCGTGCTTCTCTGTGTCGACCCCGCACAGCACTCGGGAGCCATCACACCCGCTCCCATCAGCCCCAGGTACGAAGGTGTGGGCAGGACAGCCGCTTCTTCAATGCCGTCCTCAGATCTTTTCACTATTTTTACTATTTGGACACACCCAAAGTGCTCAGGAGCCACTTCTGGCAGTACTCAAGGGACCATGCAGTGAGTGTCTTCCAACCCTTTGAGTTATTTCCCTGGCCGGGGTCCTCAGAGCTTTAGATGCAGGGAGAAAATGTATCGGAGGCAGCATTGTCATGGAAACATGAACTGCAGAAGTCCATAAATAGCACATTCTAGAATCATGCTCTGATAGAATGTTCCAAGTATGAAACCAATCAATAACACCTCAAAATCACATTTAATTATGTATGAACAACCTAAATCTAAGTTAAGAGTTAAGTCTGGCTCCAAGATGACCAGATGTTCAGGCTGTCTAGCGTTATTCCAATTAAATTTGCTGGGTCAGAGAGACAGCCCAGGAGCTGAGGTGTGCGGCCAACTCTGGTTCAATCCCCAGCACCCCATGTGATCCCCCGAGCACCACCAGGCGTGACCCCTGGGCATAGGAGTAAGAACTGAGCAGTCAGGCGTGACCCCCAAAATAAGGCCAAGACCGAGAACGCACACACTGCTTCTTCCCTCTGCCATCACTCACTTCAGCCTGCACTCTTCCTGTGAAGGCTCTGGACACAGGCCAGCTGTGTGAAGCACTGGGAACCTGAGTGCTGGGCCCAGCCCTCCTGTGCGTCGGGAAGGGAGAGGTGTAGCCCCCGCTCTGAGCTAGAGCAGCAGGGGTCCCGCGGCTGCGCAGCACTGGGGGCAGTGGAGGAGTGACCTGTATGTGGTCTGAGTGCCTCAGCTTAGAGCTGGTCACTTGGATATTGCAGACCAGGGGGTCGCGGCCAACGGGGGGCCAGGCCCACGATTCGGGTGCGGTTTCTGCCTTGCAGGTATGAAGCTCTAGGTTCAAACTCCAGCACCACAAAGGGAAAAAAAGTAAAGAAAAACTAAACTTTGTTTTCGGGCCAGAAAGAGATCCAAAGGCTGAGCTGGTGCTTTGCGTGAAGGAGGCCTAAGCAGCCGGCCAGGAGCACTGTCTGAGCATGAACAGGAGCACCCAGCACGGCCAAGGTAATCTCCCCCATTAGTTCTGGTGGTTTGGGTTATTGTTTTGTTTGTCTGTGAGCCACCCCAGACAACAGTCAGGGGTTACTCCTGGCTCTGCCCTCAGGAATCCCTTCTGGCAGTACTCGGGATCAAACCCAGGTTGGCTGCAGCAGAGCAAGTGCCTCCCTCTGGGCCCTCTCCCCAGCCCCTCGCTTTGTTTGCGGGCCATTCCTAATGGCTGTGGTGTGTCATCTGTCCGGCACCTCCTGGCACAGGGCTCCATCCTGGCAGTACTTGGGGGCCTCACAGAGGCAGAGGTGGGAGCCTGCTGCTGGCAGGGGACCCACACTAGCCTCGGGGCTATCTCTGGCCTGGAAAGGGTGTGTTTTGCTCCTCAATTCCCTGTTCCGCCAAGTGGAATTACCACCCCTCTGGGGAGCTGGACCTACTCAGGGAAATAGCAGCGTTGGTGCAAACAGGGGAGGTGTTTTCGATAGCACAGTGGGTAGAGCATTTGCCTTGCACACGGCCGACCCAGGTTCAATTCCTCCGTCCCTCTCAGAGAGCCCGGCAAGCTACCTGTTACGTATTCGATATGCCAAAAACAGTAACAACGAGTCTCACAATGGAGATGTCACTAGTGCCCGCTCAAGCAAACCGGTGAACGACAGGATGACAGTGCTACAGTGCTACTTTATTTGGTAGGGTAGGAGTATTTGGGTAGGAGTGCTGATTAATATTTTTTCTGAAAGGAGGTCATATGTCAAATATGTTTATTTATAGCCTTTGATTTAGTTCTCAGCCAACATAATTACATTTTGATCTGCAGTGAACTCTCCTGAGCATCCCAGAAAAACTACGGGAAAAAATTTCCCCCAGGAAAAGCTTGTACACAATAGCAGAAAATGGAAAGTTTTCACCCTTTTTATACCCGCAGACTGGTGAAAACAATAAATATTTCAGATTGCAAAGGCAGAAATAAAGAAGCATCATTTACAGGCTGGAGCAATAGTACAGCAGGTATAATCCGACAGCATTTGTCTTACTCAGGTCCAGTCCCCGGCATCCCATACGGCCCCCTGAGCCCCACCAGGAGTGATCCCTGAGCACAGAGCCAGGAGTAAGCCTTGAGCATCACCGTATGTGGCCCAAAACCAAAACCGAAAAAGAAACACCATGTATACGAAGAATATAACAGTACCAGTGCATGACCCAGGCACACCCCGTGTTAGGCGGTGCGAGATTTCAGTGGCTGGCACTGGTCTGGGGCCTGGCTGTCGAAACCCACTCGCGCAGAACAGACAGATAAGGGTGATGACTCCCTCTACCTCTCAGTCATCACAGAGAAGGCGACGAAAGACCAACTGTCAAAATAGTGAGTAATGCTGTGAATGACAGTTTGGGTCTCTGCTTACCTGCAGCCAAATAATCAATACTCACGGACAACATTCAAAGGATCAGTACACACTATCTGAAAAATACTAAAAGCAGTTTTCCAGCTCACTCTTCGGCCCACGCTCTCCCCGACCACGCGTCTCGCTCACCTGTCTGCTCTTCACTCGGGAGAAGCCTTACTCTCGGGAACACCATTCTCTCCCTCTCCCTCAAGCCTTTCTAAGTAAGCTGTTTAATAAGAACTTTGTTGCTGCACAAAATAACAAATGCAAGCAATTTCCAAATGAAAAAGTAGCGGGAGCACATTCCTACTCAGTCTGTGAAAGCTTTTCAGGCGCACTGTTTGGCCTAGCAGAGAGCACAGGGTGGAGCTAGCCTCGCTGGGCACCTCCCCATCTCGGTGAGCGCAGGGACAGGAGTCAGCCCCGAGCATTCCTGGGGGTGGTGGAACCTGCATCCCCCACCAAAGAATACTCCACTCGAAGTCTGATTTTGCAGGCCCCAGTCCACACAGGGCAGAGATAGACAACAAAATGGACACCTGGTTTCAATAGCTGGCACCGACCAGCAAACCGGCTCCAGGACAGGGCTGGCCTCAATCCATCACGCCAGACTCGTCCTGGCTTTCCCTCTTTGACGGGAAAGGAGAGTGAACACCAATAACAAGGTCTGCACAATTACCGCTTTCACTGGGTCACTCTTCATACCCCAATAGTCTCCACTTGAAACAATGTACGCACTCTGTCAAAGTGTTAAACTGTATCTCACTGTCCTGTCTGGTGCGAAGCTTTCCTCTCCTTGAGGCAGCTGCAGGGGCAGGGAGGAGAAAAGGCACTTTCCTGCAGGGGGGCGGTGGGGGGCGGCCACCACCCTGAGCCCCGCCCCTTCCCCCCCTCAGCCACTCAGAACACAGCCAGAGCCTAGCCCCTGAGCACTGTCGTGTGTGGCCCAAAGAACAAACAGAAACAATCTAGCGCTGAACAAATTCCCAAGTGAGGTTAGGAGAGAGGCCCACAGGTTCGTGTGGCCTCCCATGAACCACAGCTGTCCATGACACTCTTTAAAAATGTATACAAGGGGCTGGAGCCTAGCACAGCAGGTGGGGCGTTTGCCTTGCATGGGCCTACCCGTTTGATTCCCAGCATCCCATACGGTCCCCAGCACCGCCAGGAGTAATTCCTGAGTGCAGAGCCAGGAGTAACCCCCAGGGTGTGACCCAAAAAGAAAAAATAAGTATACAAATGTATCTCCTTCGAAGACCCTAAGTGGTAACTACCAAAGTTATACTGACAATGAGACCTTGAGTTTCGGGGTTTGGGAGCCACAGTCCTCAGGGCTCGCTCCTGGTTCTGCGCTCAGGGTGGCTCCTGGTGGGGCCCGGGGACCATATGGGGTGTAACCCTGCCTGATGTACCATCTCCAGCCCTGAAATCTTGATTTCCTTCATTTGCTCCCTAGCTATAGCAGAACTGGCAGAACCCTTCTTGACAGTGTAATTTACTATTTCTTACAAAAATAATACACAACTATACAATTTTTTTTTTTAAACAGGGGACACTGGGGACCAGGAGATGACTCTGCACATGGGAGACCCAGGTTTGCTCCCCAGCCCGGATAGTTCCCAGAGCACTGACTCAGGAGAACTCCTAAACACAACCAATGTGGTGGGGGAAAAAAACAAAAACAAAAACAAGCAATTTCAAAAATCTCCCTCAAGCCCCATACTCCTAGAACTTTTGTTGGACATAATCAGTGTCAGGTTTCATGTGAAAACTTCCAGAAGTTTTCTAAGCAACCCAGGCTTTTTAAGAAATATGTTCTGGGGGCTGGAGTGATAGCCCAGCGGGGAGGGCGTTTGCCTTCCTTGCATGCGGCCGAACTGAGTTCGATTCCCAGCATCCCATATGGTCCTCTGAGCAACCGCCAGGGGCGATTCCTGAGTGCAGAGCCAGGAGTAACCCTTGTGCACCGCCAGGTGTGCCAAAAAGCAAAAAAAAAAAAAAAAAAAAAAAGAAAGAAATATGTTCTGATAATGTGCACATAAAAAACTTGAAGTAAACAAGAATTTTGGAGAAAATGTAAGTTCCTTATTCTACAGATAACAACTATAGCTCATCGGGGCTGGAGTGATAGCACAGCGGGTAGGACGTTTGCCTGGCACGAAGCAGAGCCGGGTTTGATTCCCAGCACCCCATATGGTCCCCCGAGCACCGCCAGGAGTAATTCCTGAGTGCAGAGCCAGGAGGAACCCCTGAGCATCACCAGGTGTGACCAAGAAAAAAAAAAAACAACAACAAAACTATAGCTCATCAACTCAAGTCACACAGAAGAAATTCCAAGAAACAGATCTTTGGCTAATCAGCCTTTTACTTTTGCTTTTGTTTTTTAGAGTGGTCCTCCAATGTGGCAGCAACAGTTATGTTTATTTACCATGTGAAAGTGTTCAGTTCACAAGGCTTCGCCAGCAAATCTGCTACAAACCACGTTTTTATCGAATGCCACCTAGTCCTGAGGACTCCAGTCCTGATCCTGCCTGCTGTTCGGGTAATGTGTCTGTCTGGTGTTAGCTCCTTCCTGCCACCATCTGATGTCTCATGATACAGACACAAGAAACATAAATTCTGCATTTCCGAAGTGCACCACTCTTTAGGTTTCCCAACCTGGGCACTCTGACTTCCTCCCCAGTGTTCCCTGCCTCTAGCTAAAGGCCCCTACATCTCCCTCCTTTTTGAGGGGAGGAGGGGTCATAACTAGGCTGGGGGGCAATGCAGGGTTGCCAGGTGGTGCCCAGGATCAAGCCCAGGCCTCCAGCCAGTAAAACCTTCACTGACCCCAGTGAGCTCTCTGGCGCTCTGTCCCTGGTACCAAATGCCCCACACTTGGGTCACAGTGTCTAATGACAGGACAAAGGGCCCATTCTCCAGACCCTCTCCTCCTCTGTGAAAACCGACCCTTCGAGACGGGCTGGCCCTTTCACACACTGCCAAGCTGCGTGTGGGCACCTCTATCTGAAGATGTGCACCACTTCCTGTGGTCTAAAACTGTCACGATTCACTTGTGCTCGGGAAGAACTAGGAAAGGAGAGTAAGATGAGTCAACTCAGTAAACATATTAAAATTGAGACATGTCCAAGGCGAAAACAATACCTGGCCAGAGCAATAGCCCAGAAGGTCAGGGGTCTGCACACGGCCCACCTGGGTCCATCCCCGGCACCACATATGGTCCTGACCTGGGCCAGAGCAGAGCCAGGAGTGACCCCTGAGCAGCCAAGGATGTGGCCAACAAGCAAAGCAGAAAACAAAGACAAAGTAATGCCATGGCCCTTTCGCACCAGGCTGGACCCTCGCTGAGTCCTGGCCCCTCCCGCCCCCAGCTCACTGACCAAGTCCACCCCTGTCCAAGCACTCCACTGAAAACTCCCTTGCAAAGACCAGGAACACGCACATTCAATGACTGTGACGGCATGTCTTCGGGGGCAGCTTCAGGGCTCTCCACCGAGTCTCCTGGGGAGGGAGGACAGCCCACTGGGCGCAACAGGACCGCGGCTTCCCGCCGCCCCCACCGCCGCGGGCGGCCGAGCGCATACCAGAGGCGGGAGTCACCGGCCCGGGAGGGGGGGCGACGTGGCTGCACGGACGTGGCCGTACGAAAGGCCCGGCCAGCCGCGCTTCACCTGGGCAGAGGAGTGGGCGGCGGGCGGGGCAGCAGTGCCGGGGCAGTGTCCTGGGGGACAGCGCCAGTCCAGGCGGGCAGACCCGGGTCGGGAGGGCGGGCAGACCCCGGGCGGGAGGGTCCCGTGTGTCCCCGGCGGGCGAACGCTCGGGGGCTCGGGCAGACCCCGGGCCGGCCGGTCCCGTGTGTCCGGGTGGGCGGACCCGGGTCGGTGGCGCGGGCGGACCCCGGGAGGGCGGGTCCCGTGTGTCCGGGCGGGCAGACGCCGGGTCGGGGGCTCGGGCAGACCCCGGGCGGGCGGACCCCGGGACCCCAGCTGGGCAGGCCCCGCCCGACCCGCACTCACCCAGGCGGGCAGGTCGCAGGCGCGCACGGCCGGGCGCACGGCGCGCTCCTCGGCGTCCAGCAGCGCCCAGGCGCGGCCCAGGCGGCCGGTCCCGAGCCCGCGGCGGCGGCGGCACCAGGCGAGCAGCCCGAGCCCCAGCAGCACCCAGCTGAAGCTCAGGCCCAGGTAGCCCAGCGCGTACACCGGCAGCAGCAGCGCGAAGCCGCGCGCCAGCTGCGCCGCCAGCGCCGGCACGTCCACGCCGAGCGCGGGGCCCGGGGCCGCGGGGGCGCTCATGCTCGGCGCCCCTCGCAGCACCGCGGCCGCGACCGGATGGCGCCGCCGCTCCCGCGTCACGTCGGCGCGCGGGGCGGGGCCGCGGGGCGGGCGGCGGCCGGTGCGGGAGGGAGCCCGCGCTGCGTGCGGCCAGCGGCGGGCGAGCGGCGGGCGGGGCGGGGCAAGCGGGCAGGGGGCGGGGCGAGTGGGGCGTGGCAAGCGGGCGGGGGCGTGGCGAGCTGGCGTGGCGGTGGGGCGGGGCGAGAGGAAGGGCGGGGCTGAAGGGCGGGGCGGGGCGGGGCGAGCCAGCAGGCGGCGAGACGAGCGAGCGAGGGGCGGGGCGAGCGAGCGAGGGGCGAGGCGGGACGAGAGGGTGGGCGGGGCAGGGTGAGAGGGCAGACTGGGCGGGGCGAGCAGGCAGACGGGGCGAGCGAGCGGGGGGCGGGGCGAGCGGGCAGACGGGGGCGGGGCGAGAAGGTCGTCAGGGGGCGGGGCGCGGCGGGAGGACGGGCAGACAGGGCGGGGCGAGCGGGAAAGGTCGGAGCGAACGAGCAGTCAAGGGAGGCGGAGCAGTAAGGCAAGAGGCGGAGCTGTAGGACAAGGGCGGGGCGAGCAGTCAAGGGGGCGTGGCATCAGGGAAAGGGGCGGGGCGGTAGGACCAGGGACGGGCTGGCCTGGGGCTGCGGGCACTTTCCGCGGTGCGCATCTGCCCCCGAACCTGGGTGAGGGGCTTGTCCGCCGGCCGCGGCTGGCCTGGCTCCGCGAGGTGGGTGACCGTGGGGACGGTGGGCGGCGCGGGCTGTGGGCCGGGCCCTGGCGGCTCCGTGCAGGACCCCCGCGCCGCACCTCCCCGCGCTTGTTCCCGACCCCGGAGCTGGTGCCCGTGCGCCCGGCCGCGGGAGGGTCCTCGGACAGACGCCCTGCAGGGGGTCTCCGCGCCGCACCTGCTCGGGTCCTCCGCCGCCCAGCTGGACGTGGGTGCGGGAGGGCGGGAGCCTGGGGTCTCAGCTGCACTCGGCCGGCCCGCAGTGCCTGGCGGCCTGCCCCTTCACCTGGGGGTCTGTGGAACCCTGTGTGCACGCATGCTCTGGAGCACACGGGCAGAGGTAAAAGGAATTCTCGTGCGAAAGACGCCGCGGGCGCGGGAGATGGCAAGGACGGCCTTGCCGTGCGCGCGGAGGCCGCGAGTTCCGTCCCCGCACCCCCACGCGTCTCGGAGCTGCCCACAGGACCGACTTGAAGCACCGCTGGGTGCGGCCCCTCCCAAACGCTCTCGGTCGAGTGCGCTCGGCTGCGGGAAACTCTAACCCAAGACCGAGAAGGAAGTGGTTTTACTGTTCTCGCTCTTCTCCAAGGCACGCGTGGGCATGTTGTAAGCATGTCAAGCCGTGAGTCTCCACCCTCTTCCCTATGCACTAGCTCGGGGTTCCGACACCACCTTTTACCCGACCGCCGAAGCTCCACATGAACTGATCACCTTGTAAACAGGAAGGAACGTGGGTCTGTCTGTCCCATGGCCTTTCTACTATAAAGAAATGAAGTTAAAAGGTTTGCAGACACAGGGCACATGACACATTCTGCTTACCTGGGGCACAGCGTTGCCCCTGGCTCCTGGCGTCCTGTCTGTGGAAGACAGCTTCCTCTGGCGCTTGGCGGTTCCTGACCCCCTCCACTGCCCCCGTCCTCTCGAGTCACCAACCAGGCTATATACCTCACTCCGGTGGGCATCTTAGGTTTCTGCTGGTCTCTACTCCTTGTTCTCGTGCATCTCCTGCAGCATTTTCAGTGACCTGTTTCTGTGCAGTTTTCCTGAAAGACTGTCTCCTAGGGAAAGGAGCCGCAGAGAGCCTGTACAAAAGGTCTTGTACAAAATCTTCAATTCAGGGCTGGAGCAATAGCACAGCGACCTACCCGGGTTCGATTCTCAGCATCCCATATGGTCCCCTGAGCACCGCCAGGGGTAATTCCTAAGTGCAGAGCCAGGAGTGACCCCTGTGTATCGCTGGGTGTGACCTAAAATGCAAAACAAAATAAAACAAAATCTTCAGTTCAGCCTTGAAATAACCCACCCAAGTTACAGGGATAGGGCAGCCTTCTGCTTAAATCAATCCTTTCCTGTCCTCTCTGCTCTTTTCTTTGCCTGGGGGCCACACTGGCAATGCTCATGCGTACTCCTGGCTCTGCTCTCAGGGGTCATTCCTGGAGGGACTCAGGGGACCATATGTGGTACCAGGGATAGAACCCAGGCCAGCTAAGTGCAAGGCAAGCACCTTCCCCACTGAACTCTCTGCACCGTTTCTGCTTTTCTCAAAGATTTGACTTCAGATTGGCTTCAGATATTGGCTTCAGATATGAAGTGAAGTGACGCTTTGTCTCTGAATGCTGTGAAGTGGCTGCCACCTCAGTCACTGGCTTTGACTCCCATCATCCGTTGCTTTCAGTTCCCTCCTGCCCAGCCTCAGGCCTTATCACAGCCCCACCTCTGCCATGTGGGCCTTGGGTCCTACAAGGCCTGCACAGGTGTCACTGCAGATGGATGAAGAACACATGCCTCGTTTCCATACCACCACCAAGACCTGGTGCCCCAACTTGTCAAGACCACACAATCAATCAAAAAAAAAAAAAGACCACACAATCAGCCACGTTGTTCATCAGCCATCAAGAGGCCCCAGAGAGTCATGAAGGACCATCTTCATCATGAACAAGGTTGGCCCCAGGTCAGTCCCTGGCACCACATAGTGTCCCCTTAGCACCACCAGCTATGGTCCCCAAACAAAAAATAATACTGTCTCAATTACAAAAATCCCTCACTTGACTGTTCTTTCTTTAGTGCTCTGGTCTCCAAAGTTCTTTGGCACCCGTTTCCCTGCAGCAGGAACACCTGTTGGGTTGCTTCTACGGGTAATGATTCATAGACTGAGTCAAGGGAAGCAGCTTCTTGCTGTTGGAGAAGATCTTACAGCCATGCAAAAGGGAGGCTAGAAAGAGCCCAAGGTTTGGAGTTGGAATAATCATGTACTTATTCCTTGACATATTTGCACAGAAACTGGGGTAGGTCTACTCTGAGCGCATGTGTACGGATGTATTATTTTATGCTTGCTGTTTCTGCATATTGTAGCACCCAGAAGCAATGGTAATTTCCTCTAATAAAAGGAACCAGGATCATTAACAAAATAGCTGGCTCCATGGTTGCAGCAGTAAAAGTAGAAGCTGAGCCTGGAACACTTTGTTGTTCCAGGACGAAGGTGCCCAAAGAACCAGGTGATGTCAGAGTGCCTCACAGCCAAATTTAGGGTGACATTGACGTATTTCCACCCAGTGAGTGAAGGGGGAGTTGTGAGACCATTGTGCGAAGCTGAAAGGACTAGAATGTTAGCAGAACGAGTGACAGGTGAGGCAGGCAGAGGGAACGCTGCCGTCCCTGTGATCACAGTGCAGAGTGAGGACGGCAGGCAGGCTTATGGGGTACTCCTGGAGTAGCCTCTTACAAGGAACAAGGCTACAAAAGGAAAAATGGGACTAAAGGTGCGGATTGGGGCAACCCCAACCCCGCTTTGGGCATGACCCAACTCAAAATGTTGACTCTGAGGCTGTGTGCAGAGAGGGGCTGGTGCCCTTCTGGGGCTTCTGCAGACAGTGCTCCCTACTGAGGCCAGAGGGTTCAGTGAGCAGACCAGGTCAGTCACCCTGCTCCAGGGAAATGTAACGCCTCCAGACTGAGGGGGCTGAGGAGATAGTGACTACACAAGTCATGTGTTCCTGCAGGGGCCTGGGAGGCCTTGATGGTCAAACAGCAGATGCAGTGCTGAGGTGTCCTGGACAGGGGCAGAGGCTGTTTGGGAGATGGACACTAATATTTCCAGCTAATTAGTCAGATGATTCAGACTAAGTACAAGAGGTGTGTGAACAGACAGTAGATGGTAGGTATGAACTTAGCTGTGGGAACTTGATTGATGCAAACAAGGGAGTTTTTGGGTTTTTTTCACATTCTGCAATGCTCAGGGGTTACTCCTGGCGCTGCAACTCAGGAATTACTCCTGACAGGCCTAGGGGGACTTATTGGGATGCCGGGATAGAACCCGGGTCAGCTGTATGCAAGGCAAATAACCCACCCACTGCATTATTGCTCCAGCTCCCAGACCAGGGGGGTTTTCAAACATTTCAAAGTTTGAAATTATTTCAGAAAGTATTTTTCAGTCCTTGGTATGTAGCTCAGAGGTACAGTATTTGTCTCGCATGTGTGAGTGAGGCCCTGGGTTCCATTCTTAGCACAACACACACACATTAAATCACAAGGTTATTTCATAAGTCCATGTTTATATCAAAAGGTGAGATTAAAATGCAAATTTAATTCATTTTAATTTCCTCCTTGCTTGATTTTGTGGATGGGCAGGGGTGGGCCACATTTGGTGGTGCTCAGAGCTAATTCCTGACTCAGGCACCACTTCTGATGGGGCTCAGGGGATCATGGGTGGTGCTCAAACCCAGGTCTGCCACGTGCTAAGCAAGTGCCTGTCCCTGCCCTACCTCTGTGGCTTCTATTCCTTACTTATGAACTCTTTCCCCTGCTTCCTACATCAAGTGAAAGCTCCTTGGTAGCAAATTGTGCCCTCCCTTCCCTTGTGTCATAGCTCAGCTCAGGGTCTGTCCCTCAGTATCGCTTCAGTCCTGTTCCTCTTGCTTGGCATCTGCAAAACCTTGTTGATCTATACAAACTCCCCCTTTCTTTTTTTTTCTTTTGGGTCACACCCCGCGATGCTCAGGGGTTACTTCTGGCTCTGCACTCAGAAATTACTCTTGGCGTCGCTCGGGGGACCATATAGGATGCCGGGGATAGAACTGGGTTGGCTGTGTGCAAGGCAAACGCCCTCCCTATTGTACTATCACTCTGGCCCTCTTCCCCTTTCTAAACACAGTTCGTTTTTTTGGTAGGTTTTGGTTTGAGGGTAACACCCAGCAGTGTTCCCTGACTCTGTGCTCGGGATCGTATGTGGTGCTGGGGATTGAACCAGGGTCAGTCTCCAACTCTCTGTCCCTCCAAACCCACTCTGTGTGTCTCCACCTCTGAGAGACTCTTGGTGAGACTTGCTTCCCTGTGAGATGATCATCCCCATGGTTACATTTCACTAAGCACAGCTCTGTGTGTGAGGGGAGCCCCTCTCCTGGAAGTTCCAGGTAGGTGAGATGATGCATATTAGAATCTCCACCTGAAGTCACCCAGTAAGTACAAGTCCCATCTCCATTTTCTGGCAGGAAGTTTTGGACCACACCTGGCTGGGCCCAGGGCTTACTCCTGGCTCTGTGATCAGGATCACTCCTGGCAGGGCTCAGGGGACTGTGTGTGGTGCTGGGGATAGAATATAGTTGCCTAAACTCCATTTTCATTTTTTTCTTGTAATAAGATCTTTATTTAAAATTTGGATCTGGGGGGCCGGAGCGATAGCACAGCAGGTAGGGCGTTTGCCTTGCACGCGGCCGACCCGGGTTTGATCCCCGGCATCCCATATGGTCCCCCAAGCATCGCCAGGAGTAATTCCTGAGTGCAAAGCCAGGAGTAACCCCTGAGCATCGCTGGGTGTGACCCAAAAAGCAAAAAATAAAATAAAATAAAATTTGGATCTGTTGTGGGCTGGGACAATAGTACAGTGGGGAGGGTGTTTGCCTTGCACATGGTTGACCCAGGTTATATCCTCGGCATCCCTATGGTCCCCTGCTCACCACCAGCAGTAATTCCTGAGTGCAAAGCACCAAATGTGATTCCAAAAGCCGAAAACAAAAAAATAATTTGGATCTGTCAACTTAGCATTTCCCACCAACTCAGGGAGCAGAAAATTTCACAGGCTTCATAATCTTTTGCTGTGGGGCTGCTTTTGTGGGAGACTTAGCAGCCATTCCGTCCTTTTAGATGCTTGCTTAGCTTCCTTTGCTTCCCTGGCAGCCCTGGTAGCTTATTCCTGATGAGCCTTTCTAACGCCAGGTTTCTGATTCTTCTTGACTATGTGATCAGCAAGAGATGCACCAGTGGTGGCCCTTTGGAACATGATGGCATGACAAGTTCTTTTCTTTTGCACTTCTTCCAGTTGTTCCTTTTTGTGCTTTCTTTTGTAGAGGACAGTCCAGTTTATTTGCTGAGCATCTCTCTTGCAATGAGATGCAGACTCGCATTTTGCACTGAGAAACTGGAAAACCTTTCCATCGGTTCGGGTGTAGTGCGCCCACGACCACCGTAGGTCTTGTACCCGATGAAACGGCACAGCTCAGCCTCCGTGGCTGCAGCTCCCAGGGAGGATGAGAGATGGCAAAGAGAGACCATTTCCAGGTGGTGACAAGGTCTCCCAAGACCCAGTATTGTTGAGCTGTGGTCTCCCCACAGACCCGCCCCCTCCCCCATGACCTCTCCTGAGGTCACTGTGTTGCTGGTGGATTCAGTCCACTGAAGCTGTGGGGCCAAGCCCTGTTTTTTTGCTGGTGGCCAGCCAGAGTCACTCTGACGCCTTCACGCAATCTCTTCACTCATACCTCCTGATCCAGCCATCTGCGTCTTCTTCCAGGGAAGTGGATGTGTCACCTCCTCCTGAATTCAGACACACTCAGGACAATCTCCTTGGGATTGTCAGTCACAGGCCAGTGGTCATGAGTCAGATTCTTCACTGACTCAGCATGGCCCCACCTGACCTGACCCTCATTTAACTTTGCTTCCCATGTGTCCCTTCTCAGATTCATCTCCAACATCGCACCTCACTCCCAGACACGCCCCATGCCACACACCTGTGGTTCCCAGTGCAGAAGCCACACACGGAAAGGCTGTTAGTATGTGGACAATGACTTGTCTGTGGTGGGCTGACAGGTGAGACAGTGGGACAGAGAAGTGTAAAATGACACAAACACATAAGACATGGAAATCAGTAATTTTTTTGTTTGGCAAAACACATCATTAAATATGCTCTCACCTGTTTCTTTTCAACTTTGAAGTTATGCCTGATAATTTTTTATAATCACTATGTGGCTGACATTGTAACTCTACTCAATTATTGCATTTCCCTTTCCTGACTCATCCCAATATTTGTTTTTCCTTAGAAATGTTCTTTCTTTGAGGCTGGACAATAGAACAGTGGGGAGGACATTTGTCTTTCACATGGCACTAGGGTTCTGTTGACGGCATCCCATATGGTCCCCCGAGCCTGCCAGGAGTGATCCCTGAGTGCAGAGCCAGGAGTCAGCCCTGAGCACCGCCTGGTATGGCCCAAACCACCCACCCCCTACCCCTACAAATATATGTATATATATATACATATATATATTCTCAGTCTAACTGACAAGTGTGCTTGCAGGTCCAACTGAAATAAACTCTACTCAACCTTGATCTTTCTTGCAGGCAGCTCTTAGTCACTTTCTTATTCAATGCATTTGTGAGTTGTCTCACATATTCATTACTTTTTAGTTGTTTGCATATTTATCTCTCTTGGTAGTTATGAGTTATTAGAAGATCACATTTTATTTAACTTTCTATCTCTCATTCTGGATCCGGGTACATCTTTTCGACTCCACTGTTCTTCCTGCACTAACATGTGCCTCAGAGACCTGGGCCCTATGAAAACTGGTTGAGAACGCTATTCGGGTCACCCAAAGAGGAATAGAAAGAGCCATATGCTTGGAGCATCACGCTTCACTCAAGTGAGAGAAGGAATCCGGAGTTCCGACCTCCATCGACGATCAAAGATCAGGGACGCTGTCTCGTTTGCCAAGGTGTCGAAAATCAGATGGGCTGGACACGGAATGCGATTTAGAGATGAACGCTGGACTAGAGCCGTTACTGACTGGATTCCACGGAGTATCAAAAGAACACCTGGTCGCCCACCTATGAGATGGTCAGACTTCTTTGTTAAGACCCTGCAGGAATGGTTTGGTGCTCATCGCGTTCCTGGAGGGAGCAGACACCATTGAGCTACACTAGCACGCGACAGGGATGAATGGAGATGTTACTGGCACCCGCTCAAGCAAACTGATGAATAACGGGGTGACAAGTGATTACAAGTGATCTCTCATTCTATCATTACTCCAAGTCATTTGTTAAATATGATAGAAGAAATATGTTAGTTAGAAAACCTTTTTGAGGGGGCTGGAGTGATAGCACAGCGGGTAGGGCGCTTGCCTTGCACGCGACCGACCCGAACGCGACCGACCTGGGTTCGAATCCCAGCATCCCATATGGTCCCCTGAGCACCGCCAGGAGTGATTCCTGAGTGTAGAGCCAGGAGTAACCCCTGTGCATTGCCAGGTATGACCCAAAAAGCAAAAAAAAAAAAAAAAAAAAAAAAAGAAAACCTTTTTGAGGGCCACATCTGGCTATTCTCAGGTTTACCACTGGGTCTGCACTCAGGGACCACTCCTGCTGGGGCTCAGGGGACATAGAGGGTGCTGGGCATAGACCCAGGGTTAGTCACGTGCAAGAGAGGTGCCCTGCTTGCTGTACATTCTCTCCAGCCCCTAGAAAATATGTAGGGGAAGGGGAGAAAATAATTCCTTAAGAAATAGTAGGGGAGGTTGAGGACATAGCTCAACAGTAGAGCCCTTGACTTGTACGTGAGGCCCTAGGTTTGAGGTCCAGCACCACACACACACACAAAGGTAGTCAGGGGTAGTCTTTGTTGTGTTGGAGCCACACCTGTTGGTGCTCAGGACTAACTCCTGGCTCTGTGCTCAGGGATCACTTCCGGTGGGGCGCGAGGAACCATATGTGGTGCTGGGGATCGAACCCGGGTCAGCCATGTGGGTGGCACATGCCCTGCCTGCTGTACTACAGCTTCAGCCCCAGTCAGGGGTGTTCTTGTTTTCTACTTTGCCTGGTGCCCCCTGCCTCAGTGGTGCTGGGAACCTCCATTGCTGGCCACACCTTGCAATGCTGGGCACACCTCCAGCCCTTTGAGCTATTCCCCTGCCCTGAGGAGATTCTTTAATTTTCTATGTTGCTATAATTACAAATATGATAGGGGAATAGTGAGAAAGAAAATATAGCATTTGCAAAGCCAATGAAAACAGTGCCTTTGAGGAACTCTTCTGTTTGGGGACTAAAGATTGCAGTTGTGAGAGATTAGGGGAGAAAGAAGGACTGCCTGGATGCAGTGGAGGGTCACCTGGTCAGAAAGCAGAGGGGAAAGGGACATATAGACCCAGCCGCTTGTCGAACAGTGGCTGGTCCTTTACCCGCACTTTTAGCAGAGCATGAAGCTTTCAGTATCAGCTGTTTCCCCAGTTGACAGAGAATGGACACGGCCTCAGACCATCTGCCAGCCCACCTTGTACCCTCAGACCAAGGAACTGTCCTTTTTATTCTCAGCCTCATCTGAAAACACCGACATGCCTATGTCCTGGAGATGTGATGCAAATGGAAAGAATGAGCAGAGCATAGATTTGGAGTGGAGCTACTTTAGAGTTCTGGTGTTCTCTGGGGTGCCGGGGAAAGGGCCCATACCTCATACTGTTCAAGGGTTACTCCTGACTCTGCACTCAAGAGTTACATGTGACGGTACTCAGGAGACCATATGGAATGCTGGTGATTAAACCTGAACCAGGCGCAAGCAAGGCAAGGACCCTGCTTGCTGTCTTGTTTCTCCAGCCCTTGGAGCTACTTTTGGTACAGATACCAAATAAATAAGAGAAATTGCAAGCTTTCTCTTTGCCTCCTTCCCTTTTACCGGCTTCCTAACTGCTGATGAGAGGAAATGAAGGTAGTATTGTTGCAACCAAATCCAGTACACAATGAAATATGAAGAGATCTTTGGAACTATTAGTTTATTTCAGGCATGGAGTCGAGTCAATGGCCTTTGTATCCCAAACAAGCAGACTCTCTTGCCTGCGAGCTTGGTTGGCTTCCCTGGGGCCCCTCGGAGTGGGTGGGCTTCATCTTCCCTCCCTGCCCCGAGCAGAGCTCCCATGGCTGAAGACCTCTGTAGCCTTAGCCACAGCCATGCTCAAGGCCCCTCTCCACATGTTTGAACGAGCCTCACGCATGAAGGTACTGGCAGAGGAAGCCAGGTGTGTGGGACCCGGGGCTGAGACCTCCAAGCCTGCTCAGGTTGGGACTGGGCCTCTTCCGCCCACATTTCCCATTTTTCCAGTAGCTAGGTGGTAACACCCAGGGACTGGCCCCAGCGCTGTGTAATCCCACAAATGGCCAACATCCAGAGACTTTAAACCAAGCTCCCGGAAGCATACAGCCACTTCGTGGCCACACTACATCTTATAGCCTAGTTCTCCCTCTGGGAGAGCCTGGCAAGCTACTGAGAGTTTCCTGCCCACATGGGAGAGCCTCTCAAAATCCCCATGGTGTATTCATATGCTAAAACCAGTAACAATGATGGGTCTCATTCCCGTGACCCTGAAAGAGCCTCCAATGCGGCATCGGTGAGAAGGACGAGTAAAGAGAGGCTTCTAAAAATCTCAGGGCTAGGACAAATGGAGACGTTACTGAAACTGCTTGAGAAATTCGATGATCAACGGGATGATGATGATGATCCCAAACAAGAGGACACAGCCATCATTGTAAGCTGCTATTGCCAGTAAACAGATGCATAAAAACTGTGTCTTGAGGGAACAGGAGATAATAGAGGTTAGGGCATATGTCTACCTGCACTCGACCAGGTATCATAAAGTCCTAGTAAGCATCACCGGCTGCAGCCCCAGAAGACCCCTGATCACTGTATTGAAAGGCCCCAGCACCACTGGTGAACCACGGATCCTCACATTGCAGGGCCTAAGCAGCATGTCATTCTCTGCCCTCGTACCAAGCCACAGGCCCTCCCTGTTAGCGGAAAATCAGGGAGGGACCCCTTGTGCGCTTGAGCATAGCTTGGGAGGTCTCTTCTCCTGAATATCCCTAGGGGCTTGGGGGACAGCTCAGAGCTGCGGCACACCACTGCCTATAGCTGTGCCGGGTCGTTCCCAGAACCACATGGTCCCCTAAGCATCGCTGGGTGTGGACTGGCCCCTTCCCCACAAAATGAAAAGACGAAAGTTGGAAGGTAAATAAAGAGGAACAGAGCTGCAGCTCAGGGAGATCTGTGCCCGGTTTTGATCTTCAGCACTGTATGGCCCTGCACCTAACTGGAGTGGCGCAAAACAAACCCCCCTACCAGGAAGAAAAAACAAACCCAACTCTGAAACACCAAGTAATCAAAACACATGTGTCAAAATTAATGAGGGGCTGGAGTAGTAGCACAGCGGGTAGGGCATTTGCCTTGCACACCGCCCACCCGGGTTCGATTCCCAGCATCCCATATGGTCCCCTGAGCACCGCCAGGGGTAATTCCTGAGTGCAGAGGTGCAGAGGCAGGAGTGATCCCTGTGCATCGCTGGGTGTGACCCAAAAAGCAAAAAAAAAAAAAAAACAAAAAACAAACTCATTTGAATCAACGGGGAAAATGCACGACCACACTAGACTGCGGGTGCCGGCTGCTCATCCACTGCCGGAGAACGTCTCCTGTGCGTGGAACAGCACGCGGACCCGTTCCTGAGAAGCCTCCGCGGCTGACACAACACGGCCACCGTACCCGCACCTGCGCGGCAGGACGCAGCTGCCCCCGCGCGGGCTGCAGCGGCCGAGACGGCCGGGCGTGGGGGGGCCCGCGGGACGACCCCCGCGGGGACGACCCCGACCCCCGAGCCCCGCCTGGCCGGCCCCGCCCGCTCGGCACCCGCTCGGGGCTCGGGTCTCTGCTCCCCGCGCGGCCCCAGCGCCCTCACGCGGGGGCGGCCAGGCGCGCTGGGGGCCGCGGGGCATGCCGGGCCGGCGGGGCTCGGTCGCGGGTCGCGCCGGCCGGTTGCTAGGAGACGCTGTCGCGCAGGCGCCCTGGGGGCCGCGGGGCATGCCGGGCCGGCGGGGCTCGGTCGCGGGTCGCGCCGGCCGGTTGCTAGGAGACGCTGTCGCGCAGGCGCCCTGGGGGCCGCGGGGCATGCCGGGCCGGCGGGGCTCGGTCGCGGGTCGCGCCGGCCGGTTGCTAGGAGACGGGGTCGCGCAGGCGCGCTGGGGGCCGCGGGGCATGCCGGGCCGGCGGGGCTCCGTGCGGCGCGCTAGGCCCGTTGCTAGGAGGCGGGACGCCGCGGCCCGGCGGGGCCCGGAGCAGCCATGGAGCCCGGGAAGGTGGGTGCGGGCTGTCGGGGGCGGCCCGGGGGCGGGCTCGGAGGCCGGTGTCCGAGGGCCGTGCCCGGAGGAGCGCGGCCCGGAGCTCCCGGGGGTCCGGTGGGGCGTCGGCCCGGCGGGGGCCGCAGGCGGCCGGGGACGCGCCCACGCCTGGCGCCCGCTGCCCGGACTGCGCCCGGCGGCCCCGGCGCGGACCCTCGACGGGACCCCGCGGCTCGCGTGGTGGCGGCTGTGCCGGTGCCTCCCGGGCGCTGGTCCCGCCGGGAGCGGGGGTCTCCGTGAGCCGGGGTCTGGCTCCAGCCGCGTTTGCTTCCGGCCGGAGCGCACGGACCCTCCCCTGCAGTGTGCTGGGCCGGGGGCCGCGGGGCGCGGGGGCTGGAGGCGGCTTCCGGCCGAGCGCACGGACCCTCCCCTGCAGTGTGCTGGGCCGGGGGCCGCGGGGCGCGGGGGCTGGAGGCGGCTTCCGGCCGGAGCGCACGGACCCTCCCTCTCTGCAGTGTGCTGGGCCGGGGGCTGCGGGGCGCGGGGGCTGGAGGCGGCTTCTCCCTGGCCTTTAGCCTGCGCTGTGTCCTCGGGGAGCGGAGGGTGGCCAGGGCGCGGCCTGTTCCCCGCAGGGGGCTCGGTGCAGCCCTGGCTGCTGCCCGAGCTGTGGGTTTCCTGCCACCCTGAGGGCCCTTTGGGATTGGCACAGCTCAGGGTACTGGGGGCGGGTGGTGGCCCGTGGGCGTCACTGCAGTCCCAGAGGTGCGCTGGCATCTCCTGCATGTCCGGGCCGCGGCCAGGGACTTGATGCCCCGGTGAAGCACCGCAGAGCACGCACGCCGCGTGCCGCTTCCGAAACTCCGCTTGCTGCTTTGCTCGTAGAGAAGGACCAGAGACGACACCTGGAAAGCAGACGACCTCAGGAAACACCTCTGGGTAGGAGCCTGGTACCTGTGGGGGCGACAGGGTCGGGGTGCGTGCGGGGAGCCACGCTCACCAGGCTCCTGGGCTCGGAACCTGCAGCTTTGGGCCCTGTGACTTAACGGAGAGGGGCCGCCGCGCCTTCTCGTCCCCTGCCACCTGTGCAGCGCCGTCTGTCTGTACACGCCTGTGTGTTGGAGTGCATCTCTGTGTTTGTACACATGTCCTGTGTGTCTGCGTCTGAGTGTGTCCTGCTGTGTCGTCTGTGTATCCCTGTGTGTCTATGTGTGTCTGTGTGTCTGTGTAGGTGTGTGTTCCGCTGTGTCTGTCTGTCTGTGTGTGTTTCCCGGTATGCCTGTGTGTATCCCTGTGAGTCTGTATGTGTGTGTCCTTGTGTCCTGACAAGACTGGACGTCCCTTAGCCTTTGTGCCCGTGTCTGTGTGCCTCTGTGTGTGGGGCACGGCATTGGCCAGTGAGCTCCGTGCTCGTGGCGTGGGCCCGGCGGGCGGCTGGGGCTGCGTTCCCCCCTGCAGCCTTTCCTCTCTGGGCCGCTCCGTGTCCCGCACGTGAGTGACCCTCTCCTGCTGGTCCTGGCCTTCTGGTGCAGCCCCTCTTGCTGAGTGAGACCTGCTCTGCTTCTCGCAGGCCGCTCAGTCCGGGGCTCGCAGGGACGACAAGAAGCACCGAGAGAAGAAGCTGCGCAAGGAGTCAGACCCCGAGAGCCTGGAGCAGCGCGAGCACAGGCCCCGGGACCCGGAGTCCAAGGGCAGGGCGGCCCAGAGAGACGGCCACGCGCTCTGGGAGAGCGGCAGCGAGCGAGACAGAGAGAAGCCCCGCGAGAGGAGGAAGGAGGCGCGGGAGCGGGACCGGGATAAGCGGAAGGAGCGGCGGGAGCTGGAGGCAGATCCTCGCCGGGAGCGGGAGCGGGAGCGGGAGCAGCGCGGCCGGAAGGAGGAGGCGTGGCAGAGCCCGCACCGCGGCCTGGGCCGGCAGCTGCTGGAGCGCGCCGAGCGGAAGGGCCGCTCAGGTGCGTGCGGCTCCCCGGGCCTGGCTGTGGCTCCCAAGGCTCCGCGTCGGGCCTGCGGTGACGGCCCCGTTGCGTGCGCTGCACTGCCGTGTCTTTGCCGTCTGTGTTTCTGTTTCCCTCTGCTGGGGAGCCCTTCCAGGCAGTGCTCAGGGGCCACTCTGGAGGCCGAGACCTAGCCTGGCTCTGCTCACGCCCTCTAGTGCCCGGGACACAGGCCCACGCTACAGGGCTCAGCACCTTGGGGTCGGGGACTGCCCAGGCCCCTACGTGCCAAGGATGCGTCAGCCCTTCGTGCTGTGAAACTCGGTCGGTGGAGGAGTCGCAGCCTCCTCGTTGCTGTCGGTGTTACTGTGAAAAAGGTTTAGATTCGTTTTCAGCAAATCTGCCAGTCTAGAGAGTGAGCTTTGGTGGAAGAGCCGCTCAGAGTGCTGGCTTTGTCCTAAGCAGAGTTCAGATGCCAGCGCCCAGGTTCCCAGGAACCCTGAGCGGGTGGGTGGGTGTCCTTTCTGCTCGCACATGCACGTGTCTTCCCTGGCCTGGTGTCGGGGCCTGAAGCCGGGCGTCTGCGAGCAGCACAGGGCCTCTTCTTCCCTTCATGATTGTCTTTAGACAAATGGGGGCTTCTTGCACGAGTCCAGCTGGCCTTGAGTGGGGCCGGCTCCTTCCCAGGGTGCCCTCTGCCTCCTCACGCCTCCTCACGTGACCTAGGGCTGGTGAGGGGGCAGCTCGCTACTTCCGGTCAGGCTCATCTCTGTCTCTGCCTTTGCCTCTGCCTCTGTCTCTGCCTCTGTCTCTGTCTTGCTGCTAGGGCTCTGCCACAACACGTGGCCTTCTGTCAGAACTGTCCTCAGACCGGAGGTTCTGGGGGTAGCATCAGTCCACGCAGGGCGCACTGTGGAGACTGTCTCAAGGTGTCAGAGTCTGGTGTCCCTCGAGTCCGGGTGTTAAGATGATGCTTTGTTTTGCAGTGAGTAAAGCACGGAATGAAGATGACAGGAGAGATGGAGACTCTGAAAGAGGGGATGAGGAGAGAGAGAGGAGATACCGGGAACGGAAGGTATGAGCGCTCCAGAGGTTTCTGCATATGCCCGTGCTGACTATCCCCTGCAGCCCCTGGGTCAGGCTGAGAAGGCTCTCCAGGGCTTCTGTGGCTGGGCCCGTCTCTCTCGGGTTCCCAAGTAGCACTTGGTCACTTTGAGTGTTTGGACCGTAGAGATAAAAGGAAAAGCGAATTCTGCTGCAAACTGTTTCTGATAATGTAAGGTATCTGGCTTGCCTGCCTGCAAGGTGTCCCTAGACTCATGTTCTACCTGAGGCACATGCCCACATGCCAGGGGTCTTTGTACTTGGGAGTGTCCTAGCCGGTGTTTGTGTACTTGGGTGTTCGTGCCAGTGCGTGTCATGTGCAAGTGTGTGTGTCCTCCCAGGAATCTGTGTGCACGTGCGTCCTACCTTCTGCAGCTTTGCACAGTTATCAGTGTACAACAGGAGTCTTCCCAGGTGTTCATATGTGTGCATCCTGCTGGTGTATGCATGTATATGCTATCAGGCATAGGTGAACACATGTGTGCTACCTGGTGCTTTGCACACGTGTACCCTACCAGGCATGTGTGTATGTGTCCTGTCCTACCAGCTCTGCATGAACACGTGGGTGTCTGTGTTTCCTAAGGTCTGTGTGTGTGTGGTCAGGTATGTGTATGTCCACATAAGCCTGATTTTAAACAGTGATTTTGTGTGGTGCTGGGAGGACGTCATGGACTTGGCCTCACGGATGCACATTCCTGGGCCCTAACCTGGATGGGATATTTGCTGTTCATCAGCTGTAAACTGAGCACCTCTGAGCACTGTCCCAGGTCCCTGCCGTGCTGTGTTACCAGACACACGTTTGTTGTGGGCAAGTTACAGTCCTGTGAACACTTGAGGGCTTTTTCTTTTCCTTTTGGGTCACACCTGGCAATGCTCAGGGGTTCCTCCTGGCTCTGCACTCAGGAATTACCCCTGGCGGTGCTCAGGGGACCAGATGGGATGCTGGGGATCGAACCCGGGTCGGCCGCATACAAGGCAAACGCCCTCCCTGCTGTGCTCTCGCTCCAGCCCCTCCCTCGTCTCTCTCAAAGGCCGCTGTGCCCGAGCGTGATTCTTCACGTCTTAAGCTGGGCTGCAGCATGGCTCCTTGTTACCTGGGCCACCGCTGATCGTGCCCAGGGACCCAGGCGGTGCTCGGGGCGGGGCTGGGCCTCACTTGCACAGTGTGTGCTCTGGCCCGCTTGCTCTCGAGGCCTCTCGGGGCTTGATCTCTGCGGGCTTGGGTCCGAAGTCATTGGCTTGAGCGTGAATAAAAGGTGCTATTGCCCTCTGGTAGCGACTCTGCATGGGGTGTTTTGGTTTGTTTGGGGACACACCCAGCAGTGCTCAGAGTCTGACTCCTGGCTCTGTGCTCAGGGATTACTCCTAGCAGGACTGCATGTGATTCTGGCCATTGAATCAGGTCGGTCAGTCCTGTGCAAGGCAAGTGCCCAGCCTGTGTCTTGTTTCCACCAGGGGGTGTTGGTTCTAAGAGGACTTTAAAGGCCGGCCCTGTGTGCGTCCTGCCGGGCCACTCGTGTGGGCTTGCTGTGCTGCTGCTCCTCATGGATTGCAATTTGACTTATGGAATCATTATTTTTTTTCATTTTATTGAATCAGCGTGAGATAGTTACAAGCTTTCATGTTTGGGTTACAATCTCACAGTGATCAAACACCCACCCCTCCACCAGGGCACATTCCCCACCACCGATACCCGGGTATACCCCCCTTCCCCACCGTCCCCCGCCTCCATGGCAGACAGTACTTCCCATACTCTCTCTCTACTTTTGGGCATTATAGCTTGCAACAGACACTGAGAGGTCATCATGTTTGCTCCATTATCTGCTTTCGGCATGCATCTCCCATCCCAACTGGTTCCTCCAGCCATTTTATTGCTTGTTATAATACACACTAAAAAATTGCTCATATTAATAATTCCCTTTGTTGTGGGGGTTGTTGCTTAGATATATGGGATGGCGCATGCATACTGGCTGTCCGGGGTTGCACAGGCATGCTGATTCTCTAGGGTTGCACACGCATGCTTGCCCTCTGGAGGGATGTAATATATTTCATTTCAGAGTTCTTAGCCAGCATTTCTACTTCTTGCCTCTCCTTATGCTCATCATCAAATGGGTCTCCTGTGTGAACGGGCTTCTTCCGCTGCTCCCCGCAGGCAGCCGCTCCGGTGGAACCGTTCTTTTTATAATTGCTTAAACTTAGGGAGTATTAGGCTATCTCCTGTTTTGGTTTTTTTTCCTGTAATTCTAGTTTTGTTCTGGGTATTTGGACACTTTTCCATATCAGGGTAACAGAGCTGACTGGAAGGGTCAGTGTTACCCAGGACATAGGATGAGTGCAGGAATGGGCTCCTTCCTCCTGAAGTCAGGTCAGGGCAGGTGCGGGGGGAGACAGTGTGGGAGGCGAGAGTGAGTGTCGGAGGTGAGCAGGTGCAGGAGGTGAGAACGGCTGTGGGAGGTGAGAACGGCTGTGGGAGGTGAGAACGGCTGCGGGCGGTGAGACAGGCTGTGGGAGGTGAGAATGGCTGTGGGAGGTGAGAATGGCTGTGGGAGGTGAGAAAGGCTGTGGGAGGTGAGAATGGCTGTGGGAGATGAGAATGGCTGTGGGAGGTGTGAGTGGGTTTGGGAGGTGAGAATGGTTGCAGGAGGTGAGAACGGGTGTGGGAGGTGAGAATGACTGTGGGAGGTGAAATGGCTGCGGGAGGTGAGAAAGGCTGTGGGAGGTGCGAGTGGGTTTGGGAGATAAGAATAGTTGTGAGAGGTGAGAATGGCTGCAGGAGGTGAAAATGGCTGTGGGAGATGAGAATGGCTGTGGGAGGTGAGAATGGCTGTGGGAGGTGAGAATGGCTGTGGAAGGTGAGAATGGTTGTGAGAGGTGAGAATGGCTGTGGGAGGTGAGAAAGGCTGTGGGAGGTGAGAAAGGCTGTGGGAGGTGCGAGTGGGTTTGGGAGGTGAGAATGGTTGTGGGAGGTGAGAACAGCTGTGGGAGGTGAGAACGGGTGTGGGAGGTGAGAATGCTGTGGGAGGTGAGAATGGCTGTGGGAGGTGAGAAAGGCTGTGGGAGGTGAGAAAGGCTGTGGGAAATGAGAATGGCTGTGGGAGGTGAGAATGGCTGTGGGAGGTGAGAAAGGCTGCGGGAGGTGAGAATGGCTGCGGGAGGTGAGAAAGGCTATGGGAGGTGTGAGTGGGTTTGGGAGGTAAGAAAGGTAAGAATGGTTGTAAGAGGTGAGAATGGCTGCAGGAGGTGAAAATGGCTGTGGGAGATGAGAATGGCTGTGGGAGGTGAGAAAGGTTATGGGAGGTGAGAATGGCTGTGGGAGGTGAGAATGGCTGTGGGAGGTGAGAATGGTTGCGAGAGGTGAGAATGGCTGTGGGAGGTGAAAATGACTGGGAGGTGAGAATGGCTGTGGGAGGTGAGAACAGCTGTGGGAGGTGAGAATGGTTGCAGGAGGTAAGAATGACTGGGAGGTGAAAATGACTGTGGGAGGTGAGAATGGCTGTGGGAGGTGAGAATGGTTGCATGAGGTGAGAATGACTGGGAGGTGAAAATGACTGGGAGGTGAGAACGGCTGTGGGAGGTGAGAATGGCAGTGGGAGGTGAGAAAGGCTGTGGGAGGTGAGAATGGCTGTGGGAGGTGAGAACGGCTGTGGGAGGTGAGAACGGCTGTGGGAGGTGAGAAAGGCTGTGGGAGGTGAGAATGGCTGTGGGAGGTAAGAATGGCTGAGGGAGGTGAGAATGGCTGTGGGAGGTGAGAATGGCTGTGGGAGGTGAGAACGGCTGCGGGAGGTGAGAATGGCTGTGGGAGGTGAGAATGGCTGTGGGAGGTAAGAATGGCTGAGGGAGGTGAGAATGGCTGTGGGAGGTGAGAACGGCTGTGGGAGGTGAGAATGGCTGTGGGAGGTGAGAATGGCTGTGGGAGGTGACAAAGGCTGTGGGAGGTGAGGGGGTGTAATCAGTGCTGGCACAGCAGGTCCGGTGTCCTGGCAGCAGGTGGGGGGATGGTTTCCAGTGTCTGCCTCCTCGTGTCACAGCCGTGTGCTCCCGTGTGCTCACGTGTGCGCCCCTGTCCCAGCTGCAGTACGGCGACAGCAAGGACAACCCCCTCAAGTACTGGCTGTATAAGGAGGAGGGGGAGCGGAGACACCGCCGGCACCGGGAGCGGAGGGAGAAGCGCTCCAAGGACAAGAGCAGCTCCTTCTCGGACAGGGAGGGCGAGGAGAGGCCCCGGGAGCGGCGGCACAAGGACGGCTCCCACGGGGACAGGGAGAGGCACCGCGGCAGCGGCGAGAGGAAGGAGCGACCGTCCAAGGACGAGCACCGGAGGAGGGAGGCCAAGGTGCGTGCCGGGCTGTGAGGGCTCCGGGCCCTGACCCAAGCTGTGAGGGGCCCCAGGCCCTGACCCAAGCTGTGAGGGGCCCCGGGCCCTGACCCGGGCTGTGAGGGGCTCCGGGCCTCACTGGGCCTGTGAGGGGCCCGGGCCCTGACCCGGGCTGTGAGGGGCTCCGGGCCTCACTGGGCCTGTGAGGGGCCCCAGGCCCTGACCCGGGCTGTGAGGGTCCCGGGCCCTGACCTGGGCTGTGAGGGGCCCCGCCCCTGACCCGGGCTGTGAGGGGCCCCGGGCCCTGACCCGGGCTGTGAGGGGCTCCGGGCCTCACTAGCAGTGCTCACCAGGTACTGCAGCCTCGTGTGTCGTCTGAGCTCCTCTGGTGCCCAGTGTTCGCCTCACTCCTCACAGCTGGCTGCTTTGGAGGGCTGGGGAGGCAGGTCCCAGAGGGCTGCACCCCGTGGCGGTGGCCTGTGCGCAGGAGCACCCCTCGCTTACCTGCAGAAGCGTCTCTGTCACTTCCGCAGTTCTCGGGTCGGCCGTCCCTGACTGGGAGTTCCCTCTCAGCCCAGTCAGGACGCTGACGGGGAGGTGGCGTGTGCGGGTCTCCCGGTGCTGAGGGTGTCCCCGGGACATGCAGGAGTGTGGACTTGCCACTGAGAGGACTCTGGCGTGGCCGCTGCTGTGGTTGGGGGTGCCGGCCGTGGGCTCTGCCGGGAGTGCTCCCGTCTGCTGACACTGATCTTGCTGCTCTCTTGACAGAATGGGGAGCACAGGAGCCGGGGGGCACGGCAGGACCACAGCAGTAGCCGGTAAGGGTCCTGCGGGTGGGGTCTGCCCCGAGCTCAGTGCTCTCGGGCGCTCCTGCGGATTCCGAGAGGCCTTGGAGGCCGGATGAACCCCACACCCCTTGTGTCTGGGTCCTGGGTGGGCTTGGAGACCGTGGGATGGGCCCTGGGGGTGGCGACACTTGGCAGGACGGGGCTTGTTGGGGGTCAGAGGCGGGGAGCACGGAGGGTGGACATCTCCTGCCCAGCACACCCTCAGTCCATGGGTCAGTCAGGGTGCAGGGCTGTGTCACCGTGTGTGGGGTGTGTGTGTATGTGTGTGTGTGTTTGTGTGTGTGTGTGTGTGTGTTGGGCATGAGAGTGAGGGCCCTGTGTGTATATGCGTGTGTGTGCGCACGTGCATGTGTGTGTGAGCGTGCATACGTACGTGTGTGTGTGCATGCGTGCATCTGTGTTGGGCACTGAGCGTGAGGGCCCTGTGTGTATATGCGTGTGTATGTGCGCATGTGCGTGTGTGTGAGCATGCATACGCATGTGTGTGTGTGCATGCGTGCATCTGTGTTGGGCACTGAGCGTGAGGGCCCTGTGTGTATATGCGTGTGTGTGTGTGCGTGTCTGTGTGTCTGTGTCCCGTGCATGTGTGCTTGTGTGTGTTGGGCACGGGTGGATGTGGGGCGCCTCAGAACCAGGCTGTCGGTGTGGGGTGTGGCCGCCACCCTCCCTCCTGGGCGATTAGGACACTGGTTTTGTGAAGGTTACAGATTAGGTCAGTGCATAAACTGGAGCTGCCTCGTTCTCATTCTTCATTGCCTGCTCTGAGCAAAGCTGTCACTTCCCGGGGGCCTGTGGGGGGCGCTGGTGGGCTGTGTCCGCCACCCTGTCTGAAAACAGTATCACTTCAAAATGGTGAAGCTTTATTTTGGTTCCAGCCAACTTTGAAGTGTGATTTGCAAGCAGGCGTATTTCAAAGATGCAGATATTGGGTGTAAGTCAGTGTTTGAGGCTAGCGATACAGACGAGGACGTGTGACTGTGTAGGTCTGTATCGTTCCAAGGACATAAGAGACACGATTCTCAAACACTTGCCACTGGAGACACTTCCTGTCTCGGACGACTGGCAGAGCGGGGATGACTCCACCTGTCTGAGCTGTCGTAAACCCTGAGAAGCTCGGACACCGGAGGCAGTTTTCTTGTTTTGTTTCAGGGCTCACTCCTGCCTCTGCACTCAGGAGTCCCTCAGGTGCTCAGGGGACCATTTGGGATTCTGGGGACGGACGTAGGTCAGCCCACTCCACTATCTCTCCAGCCACCTGTGGCAGTTCTAATTAACTCCAAATGTTAATGAGAGCCACGCACATGTAAAATGCCTCATTTGTAAGGCTTCCTGTAGAAGGTGAACTTCCAGTCTGATCCACTTTGATTCCAGGCACGTGGAGAATCTCGGAAAGAGCAGTGGAAAAGATAAAGACAAAAAGAGAAAGGTGAGACTTGCTTCTTGATTCTCTCTTCTTTCTTTCTTTCTTTCTTTCTTTCTTTCTTTCTTTCTTTCTTTCTTTCTTTCTTTCTTTCTTTCTTTCTTTCTTTCTCTTTCTCTCTTTCTCTCTTTCTCTCTTTCTCTCTTTCTCTCTTTCTCTCTTTCTTTCTTTCTTTCTCTCTCTTTCTCTTCCTTCCTTCCTTCCTTCCTTCCTTCCTTCCTTCCTTCCTTCCTTCCTTCCTTCCTTCCTTTCTTTCTTTCTTTCTTTCTTTCTTTCTTTCTTTCTTTCTTTCTTTCTTTCTTTCTCTTTCTTTCTTTCTCTTTCTTTTCTTTCTTTCTCTTTTTTTTCTGGCCACACCGGGTGGTGCTTAGAGCTTCCTCCAGGCTCCTCACTCAGGTATTAGACCTGGCAGCTTGGGGGACCGTATGGAATGCCGGGGATTGAACCTGGATTGGCTGCCTGACTGTGACTCTGGCCGTTCTCCTGCGCTGACGTGTCCCCTTGAGAGAGCCCCGGTCACATGGTTAATTCGGGCAACCCTGGGGGCTCATCAGACATGCTGTATTTTAGATTTTTCTGTTTGTTTTTGGCCACGCTTGACCGTGCTCAGGGCTTTTTCTGACTCTCCTGAGAGGTCCCTCCTGGCAGTGCTCAGGGGACCATGTGGAGTGCCGGGATTGAACCCGGGTTGGCTGCGTTCCAGGCAAGTGCCCTACCTGCTGTGCTAGTGCTGAGCCTGGGACACGCGTGAGACCCACTAAAAGTGGGACAGACAGCAGTGATGGGAGCGGCCAGGGGTCCAAGGCTGTGGGGAGTGATCCGTTCGAAAGCCAGCAGACGCGGGGACGAGTGCTGTGCCCAGCAGCCCCCAGGAGCCCCCCAGCCTTGGGCCTCTGTTCGCACACTCGGACGTGCCCTCACACAATCTCAGTGCCGCAGAGGAGGGCAGGCGAGATGGCACAGAGCTCGGGCGCAGCCTGCCCAGCCTGTCCTCAGCACTGCGCGTGTGTCTCCGACGCCTCGTCCCAGCACTGGCGCCCCTGGGGACTCCGCTCAGGGCCGCCACGAAGCACGTTGGCTGCAACACCCCGAGAAGAGGCACAGCGAGACACGGAGCTGACTTGGGGTAGAGAGCCTGTGTTTCTGTTTCGTCCTCCCAGTGGGGGGACAGAAATGGTGTCCAGGCCACACGACACGCTTCCTTTGGAGAGTCCCCGATCTCCAGGCGTCCCCAGATCCCAGCGTGGTCCTGGGGCACACCGCCCCTTGGCTCCTGGCACCGGCCCCTCACGCTTGGTCTCTCTGCGCTGGCCTGGCCCTGTGAGCGTGCGGAAGGCGCAGGCTCGAGGCTGGGTGCTCACGTGATGCCCTTGCCCACGCACGTCCTGTCAGACCCTTTCTGAGGGCGTGCACAGGCACAGAAGGTCTCTGGGAGCTCATCCTGCGAGCCTGCGGCGGGGCCTGCCGGGAGGGTGGGGTCTCGGCCCCTGGCCCTCCAGGGCCTGACCCGCTGTCTGACCCTGCAGCACAGCCGAGAGGAGGCCTCTGTGGTGTGGAAGGCGGCTCCCAGGCCCGGCAGTGAGGAGTACTTGGTGAGTGGGGCGGGCACGGCCCACGCCAGCACAGTCCTGTCCCCCGAGGTGGAGTGGAGTTGGCCCAGGGGCCTCCGTGGACAGGGAGGTCCGTGCACTGAGGGCTGGGCCGTGCCTGGCACTACCCCAGCCTGGACCTGGCCATCCTTCAGCCCGGCCCGGCCCAGCGGACTCCCCTCGTTGTCCGACTGGGCTCTCTGGGACTCACTCCTCCGGGACCCAGCCAGGCTGGCCTCCAGAGCCCCTGCGGTCCAGTGAGGAGCAGGGGAGGCGGGGCAGGGCCCTGGCCTGCGGGGCAGCGGCCAGCTGGTGCTCGTGCTTCCCAGCAGCGGGGCGGCAGCTGAGGGGCAGGCCCGGCGGACTTGCGTCCTCTCAGTCGTGCTCCCCCGGGGGCGGCTCTCCGTAGTGAGTTAAGGCTAGTGATGCTAGTTTTTAAATAAGTGCTTTTCAGGTGAATCAGAAAACTTCCTTCCTGGCCATCTGCAAGAGTCAAATGTGTCACTAAATTCTGTGTTACATTTGTTGTTTCTCGCCTCCAGGAAATTGAAAAGGAAGACACTGATGTAGAAAATGCTGGAGCTGATGAGTATACACCCAGCTTTGAGGATGATTTTGAAGTGTGTATGGAAACCAAGCATTCTTACTGTATCTGTCCTTAAAATCAGTCGCTTCTTTTTTCTTTTTTAAAATTTCTTAAATTTTACTGAATCACCGTGAGATAGTTACAAGCTTTCATGTTTGGGTTACAATCTCACAATGATCAAACACCAATCCCTCCACCAGTGCACATTCCCCACCACCAATATCCTCAGTATACCTCCCTTCCCCACCCTCCCCCTGCCTCCATGGCAGACAATATTCCCCATACTCTCTACTTTTGGGCATTATGGCTTGCAACATAGACACTGAGAGGTCACCATGTTTGGTCCATTATCTACTTTCGGCATGTATCCCCCATCCCAACTGGTTCCTCCAGCCATCATTTTCTCAGTGATCCCTTCTCTACTCCATCTGCCTTCTCCCCTCTGCTCATGAAGCAGGCTTCCAGCTATGGGGCAATCCCCCTGGCCCTTGTATCTACCATCCTTGGGTGTCAGCCTCATGTGATGTTATTCTATACTCCACAAATGAGTGCAGTCCTCCTATGTCTGTCCCTCTCTTTCTGACTCATTTCACTTAGCATGATACTCTCCATGTTTATCCGTTTATAAGCAAATTTCATGACTTCATCTCTCCTAACAGCTGCATAGTATTCCATTGTGTAGATGTACCAAAGTTTTTTTTAACCAGTCATCTGTTATTTAGGGCACTCGGGTTGTTTCCATATTTTGGCTATTGTGAACAGTGCTGCAATGAATATATAGGTACAGATGTCATTTCTGCTGTGCCCTTTTTGCATCCTCGGGATATATTCCCAGAAGTGGTATTGCGGGGTCATATGGAAGCTCGATTTCTAGTTTTTGAAGGACTGTCCATATTGTTTTCCAGAAAGGCTGGACCAGTCAGCATTCCCACCAACATTGAAGGAGCGTCCCTTTTCCCCCACATCCACGCCAGCACTGGTTGCTTTTGTTCTTTTGAATGTGTGCCAGTCCCTGTGGTGTGAGATGATATCTCATTGTTGTTTTGATTTGCATCTCCCTGATGACCAGAGATGTGGAGCACTTTTCCATGTGCCTTTTGGCCACTTGTATTTCTATTTTGAGGAAACTTCTGTTCATTTCTTCTCCCCATTCTTTTGATGGGGTTGGAGGTTTTTTCTTTTACAATTCTACAAATATCTTGTATATCCTTGATATTAATCCCTTACCAGATGGGTGTTGGGTAAATATTCTTTCCCATTCTGTGGGCTCTTTCTGTATTTTGGTCACTGTTCTTTTGACGTGCAGAAGCTTCTCAGTTTGATGTAGTCCCATTTGTTTATGTTTGCTTCCACTTCATGGTCAGTGCTGTTTCGTCCTTAAAGATGCTTTTAGCTTCAATGTCAGGGAGAGTTCTGCCTAGATTCATGTCAAAATCAGTTGCTTCTAATAATTGAAAGTTACATTTTTAAAAGCATGATTGCTCTTGTTTGTGTTTGTGTGGGGCCACACCCAGTGGTGCTCGGGTGACTCCTGGCGTTGGCTCAGGGATCACTCGTGGTGGGGCTCAGGTGGTGCTGGGGTCACACTTGCCCTGGCCGCATGCAGGGCAGCACCTCACCCGCTGTACTCTCTCCAGCCCCAAGTGTGGTTGCTTTAAAACGTACTTTTTTTTGGCTTTTTGGGTCACACCTGGCATTGCACAGGGGTTACTTCTGGCTCTGCACTCAGGAATTACTCCTGGTGGTGCTCGGGGGACCATATGGGATGCTGGGAATAGAACCCGGGTCGGCTGCGTGCCAGGCAAATGCCCTCCTCGCTGTGCTATCGCTCCAGCCTCCTAAAACGTAAATATTTTTTGCTGCTATTTCTGCTGGTGGTTTGAGACCACTTGGGCCCTCCCTGTGCTGTTCTGGCCGTGTGGGATCTGCCCGTGCAGGGGGTGCATTCGGGCTCTTGAACCACTCCAAAGGCCCCTCACTTCTTACTTTTTTTTTTTTCCTTTTTGGGTCTCACCCAGCGATGCTCAGGGGTCACTCCTGGCTCTGCACTCAGGACTTACCCAGCCGTGCTCAGGGGACCATATGGGATGCTGGGAATTGAACCCGCTGTGCTATCGCTCCAGCCCCTTCTTACTTCTAACATCAGAATTTCTTTGATTTTGTGCTCTTGTCTATAAGTTTCCTTTCTGCCACTGCTTACTGTTGCATTGTGACTAAATGGTTTTACAGTTTGAACATTTTAAAGTGTGTTAAAATGTACATGGAAACATGTGTGTACATATGTATACACACATATATATAACGTATAACGAATGGGTTGGAGCGATAGCACAGCAGGTAGGGTGTTTGCCTTGCATGCAGCCGACCCAGGTTTGATTCCTCCGTCCCTTTTGGAGAGCCCGGCAAGCTACCGAGAGTATCCTGCCCGCACGGCAGAGCCTGGCAAGCTCCCTGTGGCGTATTCGATATGCCAAAAACAGTAACAACAAGTCTCACAATGGAGACGTTACTGGTGCCCGCTTGAGCAAATTGATGAACACGGGACGACAGTGCTGTAGGACAGGACAGTGCTACAGTGACAGTACAGGCTCTCAGCATCTGTTTGCGTATTATCTTATTAATAACTATATATAGTTCTGTCTAGCTCAATTTTTATTTATTTCGTTTTGGGGGGGTCACACCCTGTGATGCTAAGGAATCCCTTATGGCTCTACGCTCAGGGGCCCAAACCCATGTTGGCGCGTGCAGGCAGGCGCCCTATCTGCTGTCCTGTGGCTCTAGCCCTGAAACATAGTATAATTTTTCAGAGCAACAGACACATCCGCGTATACAGATTAATTATCAGTATCTTTGAAATCTATGACGTATAAAAATCTGTCTTTGTGAGTCCAGTTTTACATCACAATTTCTATGTGTTCTTGCAAGTCAGCTTGTGTGAGAGGTCCTGTTTTCTTGTGTGCAGGACTATGTAGATGACTTTGAAGTTTGTGACGGAGATGATGACGAGAGCACCAACGAAGCAGAGTCAAAAGAAAAATGTGAGGAACTTCCTCCCGCCAAGCGGAAGGAGATACAAGAGATACAGAAAGCCATCAATGCGGAAAACGAGCGCATCAGCGAGCTGTCCTTGAAGCTGCTCAGGAAGCATGCTCACCTGGACGGCGAGCAGGAGTCAGGAGCAGGTGTGTGTATGGGCACGTGTCCATGTGCTTCGAACATGGCCCGACCACAGGCAGTGGTCGTAGTGATGGTGCTGGGCAGGCCGAGGGGCACTCAGGAATGCTGACGGCATGCGTGAGAGGGTGCATGATGGTGTGAGAGGGTGAGAGGACGTGAGAGTATGTCTAAGAGGATGCATGAGGATATGTGAGAGTATGTCTGAGAGGCTGTGTGGGGGTGAGACGGAGTGAGAGTGTGTCTGAGAGGATGCATGAGAACACGTGAGAGTGTTTCTGAGGTGTGTGAGAGTGTGTCTCAGAGGGTGTGTGAGAGGATGTGTGAGTGTGTATCTAAGGGTGTGTGAGAGCGTGTCTCAGGGTGTGTGTGAGAGGATGTGTGAGACTATCTCAGAGAGTGTGTGAGAGTGTGTCTGAGAGGCTGTGTGGGGGTGAGAGGGAGTGAGAATGTGTCTAAGAGGATGCATGAGAATATGTGAGAGTGTGTCTGAGAAGGTGTGTGAGAGGGTGCGTGAGGGTTTGTGAGAGTATATCTTAGAGGGTGTTTGAGAGGATGTGTGAGTGTGTATCTGAGAGGGTGTGTGAGAGTGTCAGAGGGTGTGTGAGAGGATGTGAGAGAGTATGTGAGAGTGTGTCTTAGGGGGTGTGTGAGAGGATGTGTGAGAGTGTATCTGAGAGGGTGTGTGAGAGTGTGTGTGAGAGGATATCTGAGAGGGTGTGTGAGAGGGTGCATGAGGGTTTGTGATAGGTCTGAGAGTGTGAGAGGGTGTGTGAGGGTGTGTCTGAGACGTGTGAGAGTGTGCCAGAGAGTGTGTGTGTGAGAGGGTGAGTGGGGTGTCTGAATGAGACAGTTGTGTGAGGGTGTGTGTGAGTTGTATGTTGGGGATGAGGGTGTGTAAGGGTGTGCAGAGGGCATGTGTGATTGTTAGGTGAGAGTTGTACACGAGGCTGTGGATGTAAGGGGTATGTGACAGTGTTGTAGGGTGGGTGTGACAGCCGAGGGTCTGTGAGGTTGTGTGTGCACAATCAAGGGCTGACTCCTGTGTTCCCAGGGACCTCCAGGTGGTCGGCCTGTGCATGAGTCCGTTGTTCCTGTGGGGTGGTTGCTGGTCTGCTTTGCTAATTCCACTGTCTCAGTCTCCCCAAAGGCGTGTCCTGTGCTGGGTGTCCAGGCGCAGGGCTGAGACCTTGTGTGGCAGCAGAACTCAGGCTGGCACCTGGCACGCGTAGGAAAGGGCCCACCAGGGGTTTTATTCAGGAGAGTGGGTTTGTGTCTTGCTCAAAACGTTGGCATCTGGGTATAATGATTATTGAAAAATAGGATCGAGGGGCTGGAGTGATAGTACAGAGGGTGGGGGCCTGCCTTGCACTTGGCTAACCCGGGCGTGGTCCCCAGCACTCCAGATGGTTCCCCCAAGCCCAGCAGGAGTGATTCCTGAGCGCAGAGCCAGGAGTAACTCCTGAGCATCTCCGCGTATAGTCCAAGAACCGAAGAATCAAAAAAGGACTCGGGATCAGAAACTGTGACATCCTGATAAAATGTTAGCTTTAAAAATAGCGCAAAAACTCAGTTAGTTAGTTTGGGGATGGGGTCCAGCCCCTGCCTTGTGTGTTTAAGATGTTCCGACCTGACATCACGTGCCCGATCCCAACCAGCACCACTCAGTGTGGCTCCACAACAATTCAGAAACAAAATACACTATACATTGTTTTTTTTTAAAAAAAAGTTGAAATGCAGGGCTCAAGGGATAGTGCAACAGTAAGTGCTTGGCTTGCATGCACTGACTGGCTTTCCACGTGTGGCCCTAAGCCCTGCCAGGAGCGATCCCTGAGCACAGAGCCAGGAGTAAGTCCTGAGCACAACCAGCTGTGGCCCAAAAGTAAAAAGAATTAATACAAATGGGAAAGTAATTAAGCGGCGGCGTAATGCTCCCTTGGGTTACCTGGTAGGAGGAGCAGTCAGGGCCAGGGTTACGCTCCGTGGTGGCTGTGGCGGCCGCTGAACACTGCTCAGGTAGAGCAGTCACTTTGCCCTGCCGTGCTCTGCCACAGAGCTGGGAAGCGGGCGGGGCTGCTGATCGTAGAACGTGCGGGAAGCGCAGTGGAGACTGAAGACTCTGCTGGCCAGGGGCGGCCTGCAGCAGGCTCTCCGCCCTCGTGTCCTGGTGCTCGGGGCGGGAGCAGCAAGCTGGGCCGTGGGGCTGTTGCGCCTCACGAGAATTGGGCATCGAGTGTGAGTTCCGTTCGGAAAGTTGTTGGCTTTCTCGGCTGATCGCTGAGTAACCTTTTATTGCTCTGTCCAGTTTGGTGCTTAACTGCCCAGCATGTACGGTCAGAATTGACAACCCCTCGGGCGAGACCTTTTTGTTTGGGTTTATTTTTCACTCAGGTCACTTCTGTGCAGGTAAGCATTAGCACTGGCCTGGCCAAGCAGCTCAAGCCCTCCCAGCCACAGTGGTACGTAGTATGCAAAATCTGTTCATTGCCGCTGGTGGCCTGGGCTGTTGCATTGCCTTCAGTGCCTCAGTTTCCTTCTCTGTAGCATAAGCTTAGGGCATCTTTGAAGGTATTGTAAGGATTAATACGTTGGTCAGTGTAAGTGCTAAAGTGTGTTAGACACACACAGTGTAGGGATCTCGCCTCCTCCTGCCAGAGATGCTCCCACTAACCTGGGCACGGATCCTTCCAGGCTTCTTAGTAACTGACAGCACCTGCTTAGTAGCTGTTGTGTCTACTGATCCCTGCATTTTAAATGGTGGGTGGTCCTGTCGCTCACCTAGTTGGCTTGTGGACAGAACCAGGGAACACCTTTTACAGCTGCTAAGAGTAATCACCTTGTTAGCATGAAGGGGGTAGTACTGTGCCTCATCTTGCTATAGATGGTGGAGAGTACTCGTGGGTAACTGTGTTCATAGCTAGCGGAGAATACTCGTGGGCCACCATCCTCGTAGCTAGGGGAGAGTACACATGGGCCGCCATCCTCGTAGCCAGCGGAGAGTACTCGTGGGCCGCCATCCTCGTAGCTAGCGGAGAGTACTCGTGGGTCACCATCCTCGTAGCCAGGGGAGAGTACTCGTGGTTCACCATCCTCGTAGCTAGCAGAGAGTACTCGTGGGCCACCATCCTCGTAGCTGGGGAGAGTACTCGTGGATCACCATCCTCGTAACTAGTGGAGAGTACTCGTGGGCCACCATCCTCGTAGCTAGGGGAGAGTACTCGTGGGCCGCCATCCTCGTAGCCAGCGGAGAGTACTCGTGGGCCGCCATCCTCGTAGCCAGCGGAGAGTACTCGTGGGCCACCATCCTCGTAGCTAGGGGAGAGTACTCGTGGGCCCCCATCCTCGTAGCCAGGGGAGAGTACTCGTGGGCCCCCATCCTCGTAGCCAGGGGAGAGTACTCGTGGGCCACCATCCTCGTAGCCAGGGGAGAGTACTCGTGGGCCGCCATCCTCGTAGCCAGGGGAGAGTACTCGTGGGCCACCATCCTCGTAGCTAGCGGAGAGTACTCGTGGGCCGCCATCCTCGTAGCTAGGGGAGAGTACTCGTGGGCCACCATCCTCGTAGCTAGGGGAGAGTACTCGTGGGCCACCATCCTCGTAGCTAGCGGAGAGTACTCGTGGGCCACCATCCTCGTAGCTAGGGGAGAGTACTCGTGGGCCCCCATCCTCGTAGCCAGGGGAGAGTACTCGTGGGCCACCATCCTCGTAGCCAGGGGAGAGTACTCGTGGGCCGCCATCCTCGTAGCCAGGGGAGAGTACTCGTGGGCCACCATCCTCGTAGCCAGGGGAGAGTACTCGTGGGCCGCCATCCTCGTAGCCAGGGGAGAGTACTCGTGGGCCACCATCCTCGTAGCTAGCGGAGAGTACTCGTGGGCCGCCATCCTCGTAGCTAGGGGAGAGTACTCGTGGGCCACCATCCTCGTAGCTAGGGGAGAGTACTCGTGGGCCACCATCCTCGTAGCTAGCGGAGAGTACTCGTGGGCCACCATCCTCGTAGCTAGGGGAGAGTACTCGTGGGCCCCCATCCTCGTAGCCAGGGGAGAGTACTCGTGGGCCGCCATCCTCGTAGCCAGGGGAGAGTACTCGTGGGCCGCCATCCTCGTAGCCAGGGGAGAGTACTCGTGGGCCACCATCCTCGTAGCTAGCGGAGAGTACTCGTGGGCCACCATCCTCGTAGCTAGGGGAGAGTACTCGTGGGCCACCATCTTCGTAGCTAGCGGAGAGTACTCGTGGGCCACCATCCTCGTAGCTGGGGAGAGTACTCGTGGGCCACCATCCTCGTAGCTAGGGGAGAGTACTCGTGGGCCACCATCCTCGTAGCTAGGGGAGAGTACTCGTGGGCCACCATCCTCATAGCTAGCGGAGAGTACTCGTGGGCCACCATCCTTGTAGCGGGGGAAAGTACTCGTGGGCCACCATCCTCGTAGCTGGGGAGAGTACTCGTGGATCACCATCCTCGTAACTAGTGGAGAGTACTCGTGGATCACTATCCTCGTAGCCAGGGGAGAGTACTCGTGGGCCACCATCCTCGTAGCCAGGGGAGAGTACACATGGGCCACCATCCTCGTAGCCAGGGGAGAGTACTCGTGGGCCCCCATCCTCGTAGCCGGGGAGAGTACTCGTGGGCCACCATCCTCGTAGCCAGGGGAGAGTACTCGTGGGCCACCATCCTCGTAGCCAGGGGAGAGTACTCGTGGGCCACCATCCTCGTAGCCAGGGGAGAGTACTCTTGGGCCACCATCCTCGTAGCCAGCGGAGAGTACTTGTGGGCCACCATCCTCGTAGCTAGGGGAGAGTACTCGTGGGTCACCATCCTCGTAGCTAGGGGACAGTACTCGTGGGTCACCATCCTCGTAGCCAGGGGAGAGTACTCGTGGGCCACCATCCTCGTAGCTAGGGGAGAGTACTCGTGGGCCACCATCCTCGTAGCCAGGGGAGAGTACTCATGGGCCACCATCCTCGTAGCCAGCGGAGAGTACTCGTGGGTCACCGTCCTCGTAGCCAGGGGAGAGTACTCGTGGGCCACCATCCTCGTAGCCAGGGGAGAGTACTCGTGGGCCACCGTCCTCGTAGCCAGGGGAGAGTACTCGTGGGTCACCGTCCTCGTAGCCAGGGGAGAGTACTCGTGGGCCGCCATCCTCGTAGCCAGCGGAGAGTACTCGTGGGCCACCATCCTCGTAGCCAGCGGAGAGTACTCGTGGGCCACCATCCTCGTAGCCAGGGGAGAGTACTCGTGGGCCCCCATCCTCGTAGCCAGGGGAGAGTACTCGTGGGCCACCATCCTCGTAGCCAGGGGAGAGTACTCGTGGGCCACCATCCTCGTAGCTAGGGGAGAGTACTCGTGGGCCACCATCCTCGTAGCTAGGGGAGAGTATTCGTGGGCCCCCATCCTCGTAGCTAGGGGAGAGTACTCGTGGGCCACCATCCTCGTAGCCAGGGGAGAGTACTCGTGGGCCACCATCCTCGTAGCCAGGGGAGAGTACTCGTGGGTCACCATCCTCGTAGCTAGCGGAGAGTACTTGTGGGCCACCATCCTTGTAGCTAGGGGAGAGTATTCGTGGGCCCCCATCCTCGTAGCTAGGGGAGAGTACTCGTGGGCCACCATCCTCGTAGCTAGGGGAGAGTACTCGTGGGCCACCATCCTCGTAGCTAGGGGAGAGTACTCGTGGGCCACCATCCTCGTAGCTAGGAGAGAGTACTCGTGGGCCACCATACTCGTAGCCAGGGGAGAGTACTTGTGGATCACCATCTCACCATCCTCGTAGCTAGCGGAGAGTACTCGTGGGCCACCATCCTCGTAGCTAGCGGAGAATACTCGTGGATCACCATCCTCGTAGCTAGCGGAGAGTACTCGTGGATCACCATCCTCATAGTAGCGGAGAGTACTTCTTCCATGTTCCGCAGGACCTGCCTCCTCTACAGAACTGTGAATGTGCTAGTTGTGGACTCCTCAGTCCCTGTGCTGAGCACTGCCCTTCTCTAAGGGTTCTTTCAACACGGGATTCCAGGGCTGCGTGACATCTCAGGCATGGTCTGATGGCTGCACTGGCACGGAGTTGTGCCTCTGAGTAGGGTCCTTACTCAGGCCTCCATCCCGTGGCAGCTCTCGGCTCTGGTCCTCAGCGACCGGCAGGGAGGGTGTTCTGAGGTGGGAGAGCGAGGCCTGCAGGAGACCACTCGGCCACAGAGCACCAGGCTGGTGCCTTGCGGGTGGGTGGTGTGAGTTTGTGGCACATGGAAAGCCGGTGGAGAGGAGTGAGCTACTCAGGCAGGAGAGAGAGAGCTCTAATTTCTCCTCAGATGCAAAATGCCTCTCCAGGTGGGAGAGACGGAGGGATCTGGAACTGAAGAAGTAGATGCAAATGACCAGTGCTTAAGGGAGGGGAGGCCCTGTCCACAGGAGGGCCCCAGCCTCATCCCTGGACACCCCCGTAGGCCTGTCTTCGCCTTTTGTCTGTCTCTTGTTCAGCTCTCCAGTCCGTGAATGTCCCGGGCAGAGGGCAGAGTCGGGGGCTGGGGGCCTTCTCCAGTCGCAGCTGCCTCAGACTGCCATGGCAGAGTTGGCGCTCGCACGGACTGCCTGGCGGTTCCCCGACGAGGGCGTTCCTTGGGGCTGGCGAGAGCGGCGCCTCAGTCTCTGGGCTGGCGTGAGACTCCCTAGCGGGCTCTGCACGCTGCCATGGTCTGACTCTTGCTCCTTGGTTTGCTGAAGCGAGTTTCCCCGAGTCACCCGGCTCCTCTCCTGGTGCAGAGGCCAGCACTTCTCCCTCCAGAGCCTCGGGCTGTGGCATCTTCATGGATTTCGCAACGGCCTCACACCGGCAGAAGAGTCGCTCTCAGGCCCTGAAGCAAAAGTAAGTGCACGGGGAGACTTCCGACAGGCGGTGCAGGCCTTGATAGACGTTTCCCCAGCCTAGTGTACTAAGAGAAGCCTTTTGTTTTCACCACCGTGCTGGTGTGTGGGGGCAGGGACTGAGGGAAGCCTGTGCTGCAGACCAAGGGAGACACCCACGTGTCAGGGCCGTGGTGTCAGCCCAGGAGGAGGAGGAAAGAACAGCCTGCTGAGTGTCCCAGCTCTGACACTGAGCCACAGGGGTCACCAGTCCTATGCTTGAAAGCTGTGAATTCAGGTGTTCGTGGAACTCAAAAGATATAATTTCAAACCAGGTGTCCCTAGGCGCAACTCACACAGCAGGTGTGACAGGGAGGGTCAGTGAGAGCAGAGCAGGTGTGACAGGGAGGGTCAGTGAGCAGAGCAGGTGTGACAGGGAGGGTCAGTGAGCAGAGCAGGTGTGACAGGGAGGGTCAGTGAGCAGAGCAGGTGTGACAGGGAAGGTCAGTCAGTGAGCAGGTGTGACAGGGAGGGTCAGTCAGTGAGAGCAGAGCAGGTGTGACAGGGAGGGTCAGTGAGCAGAGCAGGTGTGACAGGGAGGGTCAGTCAGTGTGAGCAGAGCAGTTGTGACAGGGAGGGTCAGTCAGTGAGAGCAGAGCAGGTGTGACAGGGAGGGTCAGTGAGCAGAGCAGGTGTGACAGGGAGGGTCAGTCAATGAGAGCAGAGCAGGTGTGACAGGGAGGGTCAGTGAGTGAGAGCAGAGCAGGTGTGACAGGGAGGGTCAGTATGAGCAGAGCAGGTGTGACAGGGGGGGGTCAGTGAGCAGAGTAGGTGTGACAGGGAGGGTCAGTCAGTGTGAGCAGAGTAGGTGTGACAGGGAGGGTCAGTCAGTGAGAGCAGAGCAGGTGTGACAGGGAGGGTCAGTGAGCAGAGCAGGTGTGACAGGGAGGGTCAGTATGAGCAGAGCAGGTGTGACAGGGAGGGTCAGTTGTGTAAAAATAAAAAGAAAAAGAAAGGGCGCGCAGGCGAGCGAGGCAGGTGAAGGAAGGAAGAAGGCCAAACTGGTTGCTCGATCGGTTTATTTCATGTCCATCTCCATTCTCCTCTGATTCTCCTCCTGCTTCTTTCTCCCCCATCCTACTTCATTCTCTCTCTCTCTGCCTCTCTCCCGGCTCTCGGTCTCTCTCTCGATCTGTGGATCTGGCCCCCGTGGATCTGGCCCGTGGATCTGGCTCCGTGGATCTGGCCCCTGTGGATCTGGCGCCGTGGATCTGGCCCCAGTGGATCTGGCGCCGTGGATCTGGCTCTGGCCCCTCATACAGCTACCTTAAATCTCCCCCGTCCCCTAGCAGCCTGGGGCTTATCTAAAGGTGTGGTTACAATCCATAGGGGCTATAGTTCTATCTCTTAGGGGAATGCCTTCACTAGGACAGAATCTCTCTTTCAGCAGGAGGATCCACCCAAGGGCAGAGTCCCATGAATGTGTTTCTCTTCTCCTCAGCCAGCAAACATATAAGAATTCATAATATTAATCATTTTGTATGGACACAATAAGAGATGCATTAAAGCTTATAGAATTGCTCTCCTGGGGCCATCTCAATCTCAGACTATAGTGCTCAGGCCAGATCAGTCTTTCCTATCCCAGGCAGGGTCCCAGTCTCATAATTACTATTGGATCATGACAGCATTTGTCTATGATCAAGCTCTTAACTTATAGTTAAGAATTAGGCACTTTGGCCAGGCCCATCTCGATGCCAGGGTAGCACATAACTCACCGCTTGCCCTGGATCCTTCCCGTCCCACGTCGGGGACCCTACTTTGGGGTGCTAGGAACTGAGGGCAACTGAGGCTTAAGTGGAGAAAGCAGATGCCCAGGAGGGAATATCGAGGCCAATTAAGTCTTAAGTCATAAAAACATAATATTGTCTTCTTGTGTCTATACAAAAAAGACATAGCTTTAAAGTAAATTATTCAAAAGGCATAAAGAGGAGAGAAAGGCAATGTTATAATATTCAGTGTCCTAGGAAGTTCTGACCTTACCAATTAACAGAGTTTGATTAAGGGAAGAGCAGATAAACTGGTAGAATTGGTTACAGATAAACAAAAGAATGGGAGTGACTCGGGAGCACTTTGATGGGTGTGACTGATAAACCTAAGCTCCTTGTGGCAAGGGGGAAAGGACAAACCAATGATATCCAACATCTCCCCCTTTTCTGTTTACAAAATTACAAAAATTTGAAATAGAAAGAGGAACAATCCCAAACACAATACAGTTTTATAAATTGTAGTAAAATTTCAGTCCGACCCTTGGCCAGAGCAGTGCTTGTAGTAGTAAAGCGTCCAATTGTCCTGCACTGTCCAAGGGTGAGGTAAGTCACCAATGATGAGAGTCAGTTAGTCCCATTCTGAAGAAATGAAGTGTCTGGATCAGAATTGAAGAGCTGTTTCTGCAGCAGCAGCAGTAGTGGTCACAGCAATGAGTCCTAGAGGAGCAGCTATAGGAGTCTGATGAATTTCATGAAGTACTGGATCAGGCAGGGAGCACTGGAACAGGAGCATCACAACTTCTGTCAGGAGTCCTTCAGCAGAGGGATGCAGCCATTCTCTGGTCAGGTTCACTGGCAGTCATATCTGTGCAACCTAGCTTATGTTTGGAAAAAATACTTCTTAAAGTTATTAGAGGCTTCGACCATTGGGGTTTGGTACTTCTCCACGCCTGTGGATAAAGAGACAGAGGAAAAGCTCCAATACAAATGGATATCCTAGAGAGAAATGAGAAGGTGTTCCTGTTAAAAGTCATTCTTTCCTCCTTTGGAAGCTGAGGCACCTGTGAATTCCAAGGAAAGGGTAAAAGTAAAGAATTATTAATCCAAAATATGGGGTCCTGGCGTTTTCCATTCTACAACCTGTAAAAGAAGGATACAAGGAATGCTCTTAATGTGGCCTTGTGATATGATAGAGGAGCTAGAGGCCTTTGCTGCAGGCCCTCTGATGCAAACTCCTCCTCTGGTTTCCTTGTGGCTTCCAGCTGAAATCAGCTTGGTGATGGCTTGTGACTGGAATTTGGAGGGTTGTAAAACTGCAGAGTTCTGAAAGTTAAAGCAGGCAGATGAATTCGGCTCCTGATGGAATGCAAAACGGGACCCAAAGTTTCTTGGTGGGGTTGTCTGTTGAAAAAAAAAAACATAGCCTTTTCCTCGAGTGAGGAGTCTCCCTGTTATCCAATTTGTCAATTTTAATCCAAATAGGAAAATTAACAATTTTCTGACTTTGTGCATTTTCCTGAAAATGCCTTTCAGCTGCTGTATATTGCTCTCTTTGAGGTAAATTAAAAAGTTTAAAGTGAACAGTGTCAAGGACAAGGAGTCAAACGGGGCATACCTCCTTTTTTTTTTTTTTTTTTTTTTTTTTAAACTGTGCTCAAGTCATAGATCCAGTCAGACCAGAATGAGATCAGATAAGAGTAATAAAGGAAAAGGAAAAAAAAAAATTCAGAGCACTTTTGTAAAACAGCTTGTAGCTGCTGAAGCAATTTTTGAACTATAGTGTTTGATGCATTTAGAGACATAGTCATAATACCAGGGAAGAAACCAACAGCATAAACTGAGTTTGAGATGATATTAGCCAGCCCTGGCACATGGGCAATGAAAAAACCAATGTGGCAAGTTACAGCCTTCATTGGAAGCTCTTTTCTGGTATCCAAAATAACCTGCTTCATAACCATGCACACACACAAGCAGAAGTATCCTAGTGACAATGCCTTCTGTCCCTCACCAGACTCAGCATCTGTCATGGCTGAGTGGGTGAGCACCCAGGAATGAGGCATCTCTGTGCCTCCTGGGTCAATAAGCAATTGCTGAGTGGGAGAATAACCACGTACCCACTGGCCCTGAAGCCGTTTTCCTAGAGGTGGCATCTCATGAACTAGAAGTAGAAGTTCACTTCCCCAAAAATAAAACTGTACCAGCCTGAATTTTTGAATAATCTTCTTTGGAAATAGCATATCACCACAGGTTCTGATAAAAAACTTGAGATTCAGTTGTCCAGACTGAGTTCCTGACTGATGGTCTTTGGAATTAAGACTAGAAACTAGACAAGGCTTTCTCCACCTCTGACCTGACTGAGGCCTCTCAGGGTAGCTGAGCCCTTTTATACAAAGTTCTGCTTGGTTTGCCAGCGCAAATTCACCAATAGACACAACTCTTTGATTCCAAATTTCCTTACTTTTATCCTGGCTCAAAACCTGATGCCCATTAGGTACAGAACTCAGCTCTGCATATCCCATATGCGGGATAGCTTCCTGTTCCCTGAACTCAGCCGCTTGTTGCTGAGATTCTAGATGCACTCCATGAGTGGAGTCAGAGATTGGCGACACCTTTACCTTCACTGTCAGGAAATCCTCCAGACAACCATGAAAACCTGATGTGCTGCTTGCAAGGTTCACTTGAGCAAGCTTCCTTTCTACCTGGGGGCTCAAATCTTGTCCCTTTACACCAGAATTTAATATGTCGGGACTCTGAGTGGGGCAAATGGTAACTGTATCAGGACAGGGAATATCTAACACATTGCTCCCTGCAGTGGCTGGTTGCAGTGAATCTACTGACTGGAGCTCTGAAGCTCCACACTGGGGAGAAGGGCTGCAGCTGGGAACATCCCCTGGTTTTGCGGGGCCTGGGGCTGGCCCCACTGCAAGTTTCCCGAATTGGGGTCAGCAGCCACGCCAAGATTGGAGGGACAATCTCTGGCCCAATGGTTTCCCTTACGGCATCGTGGACAAGGTCCAGGTGGTGCTCTCACAGTGGCACGGTTTGGAGGTGCCCTGCAGTCCTTACGGAAGTGGCCTGATCTCCCACAATTAAAACATTTACCCTTATCTTGCCTCTGTATGGCATAGGCCTCAACAGCATTAATACGTGCTTGATGTTTGATAGAACCAACATTCCTACATGCCTTCAAGTACCCCATAATATCCTCCTTCTCCTTAATGGGGCGCAAAATGGCCTGGCAATCCTCATTAGCATTTTCAAAGGCCAATTGTTTGGACAAAAGCTCCTGAGTTTCCTTACCCTTCACCTGCTTTTCTATAGCTTCCATCAGTCTCCCTATGAAGTCTGCATAAGGTTCTGAGACTCCCTGAATAATCTTTGTATAGCTTCCCTTGAATTCAGCGTCTGCATCAATCCTCTCCCAGGCCCACAAGGCGATATCACGGACGTGAGAAAACACAGCACGAGGCAAGGTGACTTGCTTTTTAGGGTTGTGCCATTTCCCTTCACCTATTAACATCTCATACGTCAATTTTATCCCTGAAAATTTTCGTCCAGTGTGGCCTAGGCTCTGTAGTTTCGCCTTGGCCTCATCACTGAACCACATCCTCCACTGCATATACTGAGAAGGGCTTAAGCACGTCTTAGCAACCACGTGAAAATCTTGAGGTACCCAATGAGCCTTTTTGCTCCAGCCTGTAAGATACTCCTTACAGTACGGAGATGTAGGTCCGTACAAGGCACAGGCCTTTTTAAAATTACTGAGTGAGTCCATTCCTAACCCTTCATAAGATGGAGGCTGATTTTCCTCCAGCTGGATGGGAAAAAAGAGATGGAGCTCATGGGGTCTGGGTGGAATTGACCATTTACGGTCGAGAGGTCTCAGCTGTAAGCTTCTGTCGGGAGCTTGTCCCGAGCGACCTGGAGGCCGCTTAGTTGAACGGCGGCGGCTCCTGTGAAAAGCCTCCTCTACCAAGCCGCTCTCAGACTCAGAATCTGAGGAAGTGGTAGCTGGCTCATCATACCCATCACTTTCCTCTGATTCACTAGAAGTGGAGTCATACAAGGGAGGTGGTGGTCTCTCTGGTCTAACGTCAGTAGAGAACGTTAATTCATCAGTGGCAGAGCGATTTTTGCCCTGAGAACGTGTCTGCACTGGAAACGCCTTGAGCTGCTTTCGGGGTTTGGGTACGGGAGCAGCCACGCATTGAGCAGCAGGCTTCTTTCTAGGCTTGGGTATGGGAGGAGCTGAGGGTAAGGCTCTCTCCGTAGTAGAAACTTTCTTTACTTCATCCTCAAATTTAAAATCCTCTCTGTTTAACTCCTGAGGAAAGCCTCCCATAGCATGTCTAATTTCCTCCTCCTCAGAGGTATCTTCCAAAGCTTTGAGAATGGAATTAATGATTTCCCAAGTTACCCAGAATTGTTTGGGGATTTTAGCCCCTCCTTTAAATTCCTTAAAGACATTATCCTTAATTTTTTCCCAAACCTTAGGCTCCAAAGTACCCTTATCTGAAAACCCAGGATGAAACTTATAGACAATTTTTAGGCAGGACCGAAGTTGGTCCCGAGAAACATGATGCCCAGTTCTCTTTGCAAAATGCTTAATTAATTCAATAAAAAACTTGCCACGTTCAGTTTTGCGCGAAAAATTTTGAGCGGACTTCTCGCGGCACTGTTTTTGTCCCATCTTACTGGGGCAGTAAGTCTAGTATTTTAATTCACTGCACCACAAAATTCTGTACTCCCACCAAACTTTTCTAGAGTGAAGTTCTACCGAACGCTATTCTTACCTTTAGTTGCACACTGGTTGAAGGTTCGTGCACGCACAGGGACGCCAGTTGTGTAAAAATAAAAAGAAAAAGAAAAGGGCGCGCAGGCGAGCGAGGCAGGTGAAGGAAGGAAGAAGGCCAAACTGGTTGCTCGATCGGTTTATTTCATGTCCATCTCCATTCTCCTCTGATTCTCCTCCTGCTTCTTTCTCCCCCATCCTACTTCATTCTCTCTCTCTCTGCCTCTCTCCCGGCTCTCGGTCTCTCTCTCGATCTGTGGATCTGGCCCCCGTGGATCTGGCCCGTGGATCTGGCTCCGTGGATCTGGCCCCTGTGGATCTGGCGCCGTGGATCTGGCCCCAGTGGATCTGGCGCCGTGGATCTGGCTCTGGCCCCTCATACAGCTACCTTAAATCTCCCCCGTCCCCTAGCAGCCTGGGGCTTATCTAAAGGTGTGGTTACAATCCATAGGGGCTATAGTTCTATCTCTTAGGGGAATGCCTTCACTAGGACAGAATCTCTCTTTCAGCAGGAGGATCCACCCAAGGGCAGAGTCCCATGAATGTGTTTCTCTTCTCCTCAGCCAGCAAACATATAAGAATTCATAATATTAATCATTTTGTATGGACACAATAAGAGATGCATTAAAGCTTATAGAATTGCTCTCCTGGGGCCATCTCAATCTCAGACTATAGTGCTCAGGCCAGATCAGTCTTTCCTATCCCAGGCAGGGTCCCAGTCTCATAATTACTATTGGATCATGACAGCATTTGTCTATGATCAAGCTCTTAACTTATAGTTAAGAATTAGGCACTTTGGCCAGGCCCATCTCGATGCCAGGGTAGCACATAACTCACCGCTTGCCCTGGATCCTTCCCGTCCCACGTCGGGGACCCTACTTTGGGGTGCTAGGAACTGAGGGCAACTGAGGCTTAAGTGGAGAAAGCAGATGCCCAGGAGGGAATATCGAGGCCAATTAAGTCTTAAGTCATAAAAACATAATATTGTCTTCTTGTGTCTATACAAAAAAGACATAGCTTTAAAGTAAATTATTCAAAAGGCATAAAGAGGAGAGAAAGGCAATGTTATAATATTCAGTGTCCTAGGAAGTTCTGACCTTACCAATTAACAGAGTTTGATTAAGGGAAGAGCAGATAAACTGGTAGAATTGGTTACAGATAAACAAAAGAATGGGAGTGACTCGGGAGCACTTTGATGGGTGTGACTGATAAACCTAAGCTCCTTGTGGCAAGGGGGAAAGGACAAACCAATGATATCCAACAGTCAGTGAGCAGAGTAGGTGTGACAGGGAGGGTCAGTCAGTGTGAGCAGAGCAGGTGTGACAGGGAGGGTCAGTCAGTGAGAGCAGAGCAGGTGTGACGGAGGGTCAGTGAGCAGAGCAGGTGTGACAGGGAGGGTCAGTGAGCAGAGTAGGTGTGACAGGGAGGGTCAGTGAGTGAGAGCAGAGCAGGTGTGACAGGGAGGGTCAGTATGAGCAGAGCAGGTGTGACAGGGAGGGTCAGTGAGCAGAGTAGGTGTGACAGGGAGGGTCAGTGAGTGAGAGCAGAGCAGTTGTGACAGGGAGGGTCAGTGAGTGAGAGCAGAGCAGGTGTGACAGGGAGGGTCAGTATGAGCAGAGCAGGTGTGACAGGGAGGGTCAGTGAGCAGAGTAGGTGTGACAGGGAGGGTCAGTGAGTGAGAGCAGAGCAGGTGTGACAGGGAGGGTCAGTATGAGCAGAGCAGGTGTGACAGGGAGGGTCAGTGAGCAGAGTAGGTGTGACAGGGAGGGTCAGTGAGTGAGAGCAGAGCAGGTGTGACAGGGAGGGTCAGTGAGCAGAGCAGGTGTGACAGGGAGGGTCAGTGAGCAGAGTAGGTGTGACAGGGAGGGTCAGTGAGCAGAGCAGGTGTGACAGGGAGGGTCAGTGTGAGCACCTGTATTAGGGCTTCCAAGGGAGGCTCAGTCAGCCTGGTGGGAACTCCCTCCTCCTGGATAAAATGATTAGAGACAGGAGCATCAGCCATGAACTCTAAAGCTCCTTCTGTGTACATGGCACAACTTGTCAGTCCTGAGGAGCCTGCCCGGGCGCTCGGCAGAAGAGCAGCACGACGCACACAGCGGGACTGGAGTGCAGGGGCAGTGTAGGTCTGGCAAGTGTCCCGAGTCACTTGGTGCTAATGAAAATTCAGTATGGATATCTCTCATGAGGCAGTTTATCGAATAAATCTAATAAAATTTAAAGGAGAGTTTCAGACCAGCATATCTCACGAATCCATACACTAATATCCTTAGCAGGGTGTTAGCGAACGCAATAGTGACACCCAAGCAGCCCCCGGAGCCAGAGAGAACTGAGAGGCTGATGCGTACCCTTGTGTAGGAGGCTGAGTCCATCCCGGTCACCCAGGACTCGGCCCTACCTGGTGCTGCATCTGCCCCGCCCAAGCGACATCGCCTGGTCGGAATGTGAGATTGCTGATCTTAACAGGGTAGAGGACCTGTATAATCAGGTATTTCTGTTCAGCACAGTGAAAGACGGCGGCATAAACGCAGTGAGAAAGAAAAAGGGTAGGAAAGAGAAAGGCCCCCTTGAGGTTGGGGGCAGCTCCCAGTTTAGAGGTTGGGGGCGCGGCTCGTGCATACAGCGAGTCAGAGGTGGGCTCGGGCCAGCCCTGTGCCCTTGGTGGCAGGGAACCAGGGTGGAGGCCTTGCAGCGTCTGGACGCAGCCGAGGCAGGGGCCAGGCTCCAGACCCCAACACGAGGGAAGGCCCTCGCACGGAGCAGGTGCTCAAGTGAGGCTTCCAGTAAGAGGGTAGGTGGCCTTGGGGTGCGGGGTGCAGCGTTATGAGCCAGCACCCGGTCCTGAAGTCTGTCTGGAAATGATCAGGCGCGGTGAGGCCAGTTCTGAAGAAGGTAAACTCAGCCATCGAGAGGAATGGGGGGCTGGAGGGGCGTGCCGCTGGCAGGTCGTTGGCCTGGCACCAGCCAGCCCGGGTTCGGTCCTCGCATCCCATACGGTCCTGTGAGCACCACCAGGAGTGACCCCGGAGAACTGTTGGGTGTGGCCCCAAACAAATGAAGCCATGTTTTGCTGGCCAGGACAGCGAGGGTCCAGGAGTCCCGGGCCTCAAAGCCCGCCTGTCCCAGGGAGGGCGAGGGCTGTGGGCACGGGTGTGGGACTTCCTCGGTGGTGGACGGGCTGGATGTGTGGCCGGCACACAGCGGGCTGCCTTGGAAAGGGCACTGGTGGGGTCTGCACCTTGCTCCCGCAGGCTCCACACATGCACGCGGGGAGGGGGGGGCGCGGGCAGAGCCGGCGGGTGCCACCGCGCTGGGCCCAGCTGACTGCCTCATCTCTGTATCTCTGTGCAAGGACACGCAGCACAAAGCTGCTTCGCCTGATCGACTTGGACTTCTCATTCACGTTCTCCCTCATGGACCTGCCGCCGGTCAGCGAGTACGACATGTACATCAGGAACTTCGGGAAGAAGAATACCAAGCAGGTGAGGCCTGCGGAGAGGCCCACACCCTCAGACCGGGCCCCGCAGCCCCAAGGTGAGATCTGGAATAAGGTGGCCACAGGGCCCAGGACAGACCTGAGCAATCGTTCCTGGACGCATCTCTCCTGCCTGCTGCTGCTGACCTCGCCTGGAGTGTCCGCCTTGTCAGGACCTGCTCTTAGCTCTGGAGCTCTCCCTCAGCCTTCTGCTGAGTGCCCCTCCCTGGCCTCTGGTGCTCAGCCTCACTACTCAAACCGTCTTAGTCCTGAGCACTCCCATTGATGGAGAGAATCTGCACTTCTCTCACATAGAGTGATCAGATACACAGCAGCCGCCCTGTCATACACTGTGCCCACTTACCCGACAGCCTCCCTCAGGTACAGTGACCACTTACCCGACAGCCTCCCTCAGGTACAGTGACCACTTACCCGACAGCCTCCCTCAGGTACAGTGATACGGTGACCGCTTACCTGATAGCCTCTGTCAGGTACAGTGACCACTTACCCGACGGCCGCCTCTCCTGTAGAGTGATCATGCTTATGAGAACCACCTTGCCCACAGGTTGTGAGGTCTGACTAAGGGTCATCTAACACTTCTTATGACCTGCCCGTGCCGTGAGTCTCCCTGCCCTGTGGTCCAGGTGGTCCCCCCGGGGCGAAGGTCCTGCACAGCCCCAGGCTCTCCCCACATGGTCCCGGTCTGCTCTCTGTGCTGCCCCGGGCACTGTATGTTCACGGAGCTGCTGTTTTGACTGACTGTGCTTGGCTTGGAAGCCAGTGTGTTCTGTGAGAATAGGTGTTGGGCTGCTGAGTTTAGACTTTAGGAAACACTTGCGAAGGGCATGCCTGGATACACCAAGTGTTCAGGGTGCGGACACTGAGAAACTGGTTCCATTTAATTAGCTTTAACGAAGGCCAGAGAACCGGGGGGTCGATCCCATCCCGTCGTAACCTCGTTCAGTACCCTGCACTCGGCTGGTGGCGTCAGTGTGCTGAAGGAACAGGGGACCTGTGCTCGATGCCCGGAGACGCACAGCAGCTACCAGCCGGCTCATGCAGCCCACGTTGTCTCCCAGGCTTACGTTCAGTACAACGAAGACAGCGTGGACAGGGACATTCAGACCGAGGAGGTCGAGAGCCGGGAGGCGTGGACCCAGCACCCTGCCGAGGGCGCGGCTGTGTGCGGCGGTGAGTGCTTTGGGCTCTTGTCCGTGACAGTTCTTGTTCCTCGGTGTTGGGGCCACACCTGACTGCTCAGGGATCTCTCCTGACGGGGACTGGGGGGCCTTATGGGGTCCCTGGGTTGACCCAGGCGGGCCATGTGCTTGGCCGTGCGGTGCTTTGTCCGTGAGAGTCTCTGCACCCCCCTCGGGGCTGCGTTTCTCCCCTCTCTGCGTGTTCTTCCTCTCCCTTGGGGGCAGCGTGAGGAACGGGGGGAAGTTTTCTTTAAGGGATAAACTACGTTTCTGTGCTCCTGCCGTCAGTGCTGGGCTGGCTCCAGGTGGGTGCCCACGGGCTCTGGGACTGCCGCTGGGCTGGCCCTGGGGGAGTCGCACTCGGGACTGCTCCTGGGGTGGTGCTCAGACAGCCGTGAGGCTCACTGTGCTTGCTGGCGCGCTCGTTACCCTGCGCCCGTAGAGCTGGCCAGTGTCTCTGCACGGTGGGGAGCGCCGCCCCCCCCCCCCCCCCCCCGCTCAGGAAACCATGCGACTCCGTAGGTAGCGAGACTCGGGATCCGGCTGATGCCTCAGTGGTGCTGAAGATCGACACGCCACGGCTGTCTGCCTTTCTGCGGTCAGCTTGTCAGGTACGCCTGTGCCGGCCGCCCTCGGGACGAGCCACGCCTCAGACTCCGCACCTGTGGGAGTCGCTTGCCTTTCAGAGCCGCAGAGACTGCCACTGACAGGTGGTGCAGCGAGCGCCCAGCTGGGGTCTGTGAACCCATAAACGTGGCTTAGGGTTGCTCACGGAGTCTGGGAAGGATGGGACTCTTAGCAGGACGGGAAGGCCTGTGTTACCTAGAGACAGCTCATGGTCACTGCCTCTCCGGTCAGCCCCCCTCAGCTCTTCAGAGCCATTCCCGAGTAACGTACTGTTTTTCTGCAGCTGTGTATGCTTGGGTCTGGGGCCCCACCAGCAGTGCCCAGGGATCACTGGCACAGGGTTTGCACCTGCTCTGCAGTGACGGGGGTCCGTGGGGGTCTGCTGTGTGTGAGGCAGGTGCCTTCATCCTGTACCATCTCTGCTTCCTGCCTCCCAAGTACTAGGTGTGAGTCCCCCAGGGAAAAGGCTGGGTTGGCTGACATTCTTCCCGTCACGTGTCCCCCGAGCTGAGCTTGGAGTCGGAGTGCAGGTTCCCGGCAGCGTTCCACAAGCAGGCTGAGCCCGGCCCTGTGCCTTCGAGGGCCGTCTCTGACCTTGTCGGGAAGGGCCTTGTCCACACGCGGGGAATGTGCTTGCACGTCATGTTAGACTTGTTCACTTTTGTGATGACGGGGGAGCCTCCGGCCCGGGTGTTCCCCGGGGGCTGGGTGTCGGGGTGTTGGGGTATGGGCAGCCCTGGCTGCAGCGTGGACAGAGCCCATGCCTCTGCAGGGCGGGAGCCTCAGTGCCGTCGGCCCTGAGGGCTGCACAGGGTGGGCTCCGGCTCCTGGTCACAGTGCTCGGGAAGTGTACGAAGCGGGTGTCTCAGCTGGGCGCTGGGTGGGTCCCAGGACATTCCACGGGAGCCACAGGTGAAAATCACGCCCACGGGTGCCAGCCAGTTGGACAGGAGCTGCAGGAAGGGAACCAGGTCGGAGGGGCCCGAGCTCAGAAAGGCTGAGAAACACGACCCCGGCCCTGCACTGCGCCTCGGCCGGTCGTGTGCGCTGGAGCAGCGTGGGTCCCGCTTTGCAGAGCCAGTCTGAGACGCGGTGTGAGGTGCGGTCTGAGCCTGGAGCAGCACTGGCCGGGGGTACGGGACCGGGCTGGGCTGGCCCGAACCGTCACCCTCTTCGCACTGTCGGGCTCACAGGACGTTCCTCCCCTGAGCGAGCCCACAGCACACCCGCTCCACACACCACCCTGCCCGCCCTCCAGCATGGCCCCTGCCGTCCCCTCCTGCAGCACTTTCTCCCGAGGTCATCCCGTGGACTCTACAGCACATCCCTGCCTATGCCAGTGCTGCCAGTCGTGCGAGGTGCTCCCGCCTGGGCCTTGCCGGCCCCTCTGCTGGCCCCCTCAGGTCCCCACACCCTCCGTGTCCCCAGTTGTGCGAGTCGTGCGAGGTGCTCCCGCCTGGGCTTTGCCGGCCCCTCTGCTGGCCCCCTCAGGTCCCCACACCTTCCGTGTCCCCAGTCGTGCTAGGTGCTCCCGCCTGGGCTTTGCCGGCCCCTCGGCAAGCCCCCTCAGGTTCCCACACTCTCCGTGTCCCCAGTCGTGTGAGTCGTGTGAGGTGCTCCCGCCTGGGCTTTGCCGGCCCCTCTGCAGGCCCCCTCAGGTCCCCACACCCTCCGTGTCCCGGTGCTCCCTCTGCCTTATCCTGATGAGTGATCTTCTCTGTTCTGGCTCTTGCTCATCACTGAGCAGCAGACGTGCTTGATGCCACATACTTGTATCTTGTTTACTAAGGAAAGTTATGTTTGGTTTTTTTCAAATAAAGTAGTGGTGTTTATTTGATTGATTTTAGATTTGTAAATCAGGGAGCACAAATTTAGGCATCAGCCAAAACTATGACCCACTAGGCTCCTTTAGGTCCACAGTGCTTGGGGCTGGCTCCTGTCTCTGTGCTCAGCGATCACTCTGTGTGGGGTCGGGACCATAGGGGTGCCAGATTTCGAATCTGAATTGGCCACATGCAAGGCAAATAAATGCCCTACCTGCTGTACCATTGCTCTAGTCCTTTAAGGTGATTTTTAAAAAGGTGTTTTAGGGTCCATGGTTCACGGTATCGGTACTGGCAGGATTTCATACAAAAAGCATTCCAGGACCCCCTCTGCACGGGTGTCACTGCCTTGGCCCATCCCACCACCCCACTCCTGCCCTTCACCATTCTTCTTCTTTTGACCTTTGGCCTGCACCCTTTGAGGTGTTTCTCCTGCTCTACACTCAGGGACTCACTGCTGGTGGACCTGAGGGACAATGGGGGAGCCAGCGGCCACGCCCAGGCGGCTGCGTGCAAGGTGCTTGGCTCCAGCCCTGCCCCCCTTATTGTTAACGGACACGGGGAACAGTAAATAGTGGCTGCCCTTTGGCTAGGTGAGGGGTCCACACTGTCACCTCGACATCAACTTCAGTCATTTCTGTTGTTACTTGAAGAACAGTGATTTCATTCTGTTAACTTTTTCTAGAGTTAAACTTGACGAGTAGGTGAAGCTAACAAGTAGATAATGACCTGCATGTTTTGGTTGCTCTTGTCACAGTGGACAGCTACAGTGTTTATTAAGGACTGCTCACTTGTCTTGAAAGGTGATTTCAGTTTTGCTGGAAGAGGATCGAGTGGCCCGGGAGCCCAGCTGGAGCCAGGGGGCGCAGGACTGCACCCTGCCGCTCAGTGAAAGCGCCTTTGTGCTGAACACCAGCCTGCCCTTCCTCCAGGGTGAGCGCCAGGAACAGGGACGCCAGACAGCGATGGGCAGAGCTTAGCTGTGCGGGCCCGGGGCCCGCTGTGTCCGCCTGTGACTCTGAAGGTCATTTGGTGGGGACTGAGATGCGAAGGCTCCAGCAGCCTCTTTGGGGCTTTGAGTCGAGGCGAGGGTGTACCTGGGCCAGGAGCAGGTCAGGAGCTGCTGCTCTTTGCTTCTCTCAGGGGAGCCCGCACAGAGCCAGACCCATGCCGCCTGTTCTCTGTCCCGGCTCGCTGGGGCCTCGGGCCCAGTGCTCCACGGTCTCCCAGACTGTGCCTGGGGTGGCGCTGAGCCCTGAGCCAGGGTAGCCCTGCAAACCAAGCAGCCAGCCCCCCGCCACCCTGCGCGCTGCTGAACAGGTGTCCCTTCTCTGAGTAGGTCGGCCGGTGTCCTGCCTGCACGCCTCTCTGGTCCAGCGGCAGACGGTGGTGTCTGTGCACGGCCTCCCCGCGCAGAACTCGGGCCAGGCGCTGGACAGCAGGCACGTGCTCTGCGTCTGGGATCTCTGGCAGCCCTCGGGGCCCCAGAAGGTCCTGATATGTGAGTCGCAGGTATGGCCCGGGCGGGTCCGGGGGAGGGGTACCGACAGGGCGGTGGGGCTCGTGCAGCCCGCGCCCCTCTGGGGGTGGACAGGACGTGGGTGTCGTGTCTGTGCCCAGCGCGCATCTTTCCCCTCAGGTGACCTGTTGCTGCTTCTCCCCCTTCAAACCGTTTCTGCTGTTTGCGGGCACAGCTCACGGCTCAGTGGTGGTGTGGGACCTCAGGGAGGACTCAAGACTTCATCACCACATGAAGCTGAGTGGCTGCCTCTGGACCTTCCGGATGTCCACCTTCTCCACTGGTCAGTGTCCCTGTCTGCTGTCAGGCGGCTTTGGGACAGGCGCGGCTGCCCAGAGGAGCCTGGGGGCTCTGACGTCTGCGTGGAGCTTGCAGGGTGCAGGGCCGGCCAGGGCCACGGGCGGGCAGAGCCGCCTGCAGGGAAACTCAGGCAGGTTGGCGCATGCACTCAGGCTGGTGCCTCAGGGGCAAGAGGGGGCGGAGGGAACCAGAGTCACCGAGCCTCCAGGATTCCTGCTGTGCTGTGTGCCACAGCCTTGGCCACGGCCACTTGCAGCCACAGCCACAGCCACACAGCTGCAGCAATGTCACAGCCACAGCCACACAGCTGCAGCAGTGTCACAGCCACAGCCGCACAGCTGCAGCAATGTCGCAGCCACAGCCGCACAGCTGCAGCAATGTCACAGCCACAGCCGCACAGCTGCAGCAATGTCACAGCCACAGCCGCACAGCTGCAGCAATGTCGCAGCCACAGCCGCACAGCTGCAGCAGTGTCGCAGCCACAGCCGCACAGCTGCAGCAGTGTCGCAGCCACAGCCGCACAGCTGCAGCAGTGTCGCAGCCACAGCCGCACAGCTGCAGCAGTGTCGCAGCCACAGCCGCACAGCTGCAGCAGTGTCGCAGCCACAGCCGCACAGCTGCAGCAGTGTCGCAGCCACAGCCGCACAGCTGCAGCAGTGTCGCAGCCACAGCCGCACAGCTGCAGCAGTGTCGCAGCCACAGCCGCACAGCTGCAGCAGTGTCGCAGCCACAGCCGCACAGCTGCAGCAGTGTCGCAGCCACAGCCGCACAGCTGCAGCAGTGTCGCAGCCACAGCCGCACAGCTGCAGCAATGTCACACCCACAGCCACACAGCTGCAGCCACAACTCTTAGCAGCTCTACCCCCAGTGCGCCACACCCACGGCCACACCTCCAGCCGCAGCCGCAGGCCCGGCAGCTCAGTGGTCAGGCGGTGCCGAGCACGGCCTGTCTCTACCCAGGACCCGCCTCACGCACGGCTGGGTTTCTTGTCTCTCCTTCTGCCCCCCGCTGCCAGGTAGCGGGGCCTGTGGAGCTCTCCCAAGGGTAGAGGCCCTCACATGCTGCTCGCGTGTTGTGGGGTGACTCCACACGTCACCCAGGTTGTGGCATACGGCAGCTCATGTATATTTACTCAGTTCACACGTGTGGTTTTGTGCTGTAGCGTGCTTTACTGCTGGGGTCTGTGGTAGGGTTCCACATGCGTGGGCAGCAGTTGGCAGGAGGGAGCGGTGCCCTGGCCCTCAGCCTGGGCCCTGGGCCTGATCCCCCTACCAGCCTGGGAGGGTTGGATCTGGGTGACTGTCCGTTGTGTCTCCACCTCAGATGGCACCCTCACGTCCGTGAGCCACCGGAGCCCACTGCAGGCCATCGAGCCCGTGTCCACGGCCGTCTACAGGAAGCAGAGCCTTGTGCTGTCCCCCTTCTCCACTCAGGAAGGTACTGCCCCTGCCCGTGCCCCGCCTGCACAGTCCGGGCTCCCCGGGTGCAGCACGTCTCCACTTCTGTCTCCATCAGAGATGTCGGGCTTGTCCTTCCACGTGGCGTCTTTGGACGAGAGTGGCGTTCTCAACGTGTGGGTGAGTGAGTCCCGCACCGCCAGGCCCGGGAAGGAGTGTGGAGTCACGTGGGCGGGGAGGAGGGCTCTGTCATGGAGACCGGGCGGGGACAGAGGCTTGGGGAGAAGTGACGGTGCGGGTCCAGAGGGCCGAGGCCAGCACTTGGAATTGCTTCCTGTGGGGGTATCTCTGGACAGTGCCCAGTGACTCAGAGCCTTGGGAACCTGCTGATGCCACCTGGGAATTAGGAGCTGGGCTAACGCTCACGTCCACCTTCTGTTTCTAGGTGGTGGTGGAATTACCAAAGGCAGATCTTGCAGGTTCAATAAGTGACTTAGGTAACTATGAAACAGAAAAACCGATTTTCATCAGCGTTTCTGAGACAGATTCGAGACACCGTGACTGCTCTGGATGGTCAGTCTGCGTCCTGCCAGTGGGGACAGGAATGACTGTGTGACTTGGCCTCTGAGTGGACCCTGTGGCCTGGAGAAAAGACGAGGGACGTTGAGGTTGCTCACACCTTTGCTGCTGGCCACAGTCACCCCTGAGGAGCAGCATGTCGGGCTCCTGGGACCTGTTGGGACATGCGGCCACCAGGCACCCTTCGCCTCCCTGCCGCTGTTCCTGCACAGCCACCTGTTTGTGTGGTGCTGACCCCAACGGTCCTCTGAGGAGGACGGGGAGCTCAGCCCTGGGCCCTGGGGGGTGGCAGCCCGAGAACAGCTGTTCACAGTCAGCACCCAGTGCTGTAGCAGCTGGCCACCTAGTTTAGTAGGGGCCCTCCCTGGTTCTGAGAGCCATCTATGCTGCGTCAGAGCACAGCTGTGGCTGCAGGTCCGAGCTGTGAGCTTGGTGGTAAGGGCCGGACTGCACAGCATGCATTAGTGGGTCAGGACTAGGGCCCGTCCACTCTGCATTAGTGGGTCAGGACTAGGGCCCGTCCACTGTGCATTAGTGGGTGAGGACTAGGGCCCGTCCACTGTGCATTAGTGGGTCAGGTCTAGGCCCCGTCCACTCTGCATTAGTGGGTCAGGACTAGGGCCCGTCCACTGTGCATTAGTGGGTGAGGACTAGGGCCCGTCCACTGTGCATTAGTGGGTCAGGACTAGGCCCCGTCCACTCTGCATTAGTGGGTGAGGACTAGGGCCCGTCCACTGTGCATTAGTGGGTCAGGTCTAGGCCCCGTCCACTCTGCATTAGTGGGTCAGGACTAGGCCCCGTCCACTGTGCATTAGTGGGTCAGGACTAGGGCCCGTCCACTGTGCATTAGTGGGTGAGGACTAGGGCCCATCCACTGTGCATTAGTGGGTCAGGTCTAGGCCCCGTCCACTCTGCATTAGTGGGTCAGGACTAGGCCCTGTCCACTGTGCACTAGTGGGTCAGGACTAGGCCCCGTCCATTCTGCATTAGTGGGTCAGAACTAGGCCCCGTCCACTGTGCATTAGTGGGTCAGGACTAGGCCCCGTCCACTGTGCATTAGTGGGTCAGGACTAGGGCCCATCCACTGTGCATTAGTGGGTCAGGACTAGGGCCCGTCCACTGTGCATTAGTGGGTCAGGACTAGGCCCCGTCCACTGTGCATTAGTGGGTCAGGACTAGGCCCCGTCCACTGTGCATTAGTGGGTCAGGACTAGGCCCCGTCCACTGTGCATTAGTGGGTCAGGACTAGGCCCCGTCCACTGTGCATTAGTGGGTCAGGACTAGGCCCCGTCCACTGTGCATTAGTGGGTCAGGACTAGGCCCTGTCCACTCTGCATTAGTGGGTGAGGACTAGGCCCTGTCCACTCTGCATTAGTGGGTCAGGACTAGGCCCCATCCACTGTGCATTACTGGGTCAGGACTAGGCCCTGTCCACTCTGCATTAGTGGGTGAGGACTAGGCCCTGTCCACTGTGCATTAGTGGGTCAGGACTAGGCCCCGTCCACTGTGCATTAGTGGGTGAGGACTAGGCCCCGTCCATTCTGCATTAGTGGGTGAGGACTAGGGCCCATCCACTGTGCATTACTGGGTCAGGTCTAGGCCCCGTCCACTCTGCATTAGTGGGTGAGGACTAGGCCCTGTCCATTGTGCATTAGTGGGTCAGGACTAGGTCCTGTCCACTGTGCATTACTGGGTCAGGTCTAGGCCCTGTCCACTCTGCATTAGTGGGTCAGGTCTAGGCCCCGTCCACTCTGCATTAGTGAGTCGGGTCTAGGTCCTGTTCAGGGCCCATTAGGAGTCAGGACTGGGCTCCTGCACAGGGCTGGCTGTGCCCACAGTGGCCTGGCCCACTCCTGGTGCCTGCAGCACCAGAGGTCAGCAGTTGTGCAGCAGCCTGGCTCCCCTAGGGTCCTGTGGCGGAGCTGTGCAGGAATCACCCTGCTGCGGTGCTGGGAGGTCCAGTCTGGACTCTGTTCACACGTGTGGTCAGGGTAGTGTCCTTCACTCAACAGATGAGGGACGGCCGTGTGCAGTGGCTCTTCTGGTGCTGGGGCAGCAGTCTCCTGGGAGAGTGACCCTGCCAGGGAGGCCAGGGCCAGCCCAGGTATCCAGGGACTTCGGGGCACTGGCTCTGGTTGCATAAGCAGCTGTTTGGGGCCTCTGGTGCATCTCTCCCCATGCCAGTGCCCAGGCGGGGGGTAGAGGGGACCAGCCCCGGGAGGGTGGCAGGGGCTGTGCAGGCTGGGAGCCTGGCAGAAACAGGGAAGGATGAGTCACGTGTCAGGACCGACACCAGGAGCTGGGGGATCATCGAGGCCAGGACGCCTGAGTGGTCAGTACGGGCCCTTGTGCTCAGTCTGCGGCCTTCTCTCCCTTGTCCATGCCCCAGAACATCACAGGCTTCTGCCTGCAGATGCACCTTCCCCTGGCGCAGTGTCAGAACCCCCCTCAGAAGCATGCGATTGCTCAGCTCGTGGCCAGAGGCGCGTTCATCCTGGTCTTTGTTCTCAGGGTTGATCCCGGGAGGAAGGGTGAAGCTGGTGCACAGCACAGTGATTCGGCTGACCAGGAGGTGAGTCCTCCTCCCAACAGCCCCGGGCGGCCCTCCCCCAGAATGCTCCTCCCTGGAGAAGTGCCCACGGAGACCTGGGCACAGCCAGGACCGCCTGCTCAGGTGGGACAGTGGGGCCCATCAGAGGGAGGCACGACACATTCTTCTTGGAGAGAGACCCTCTTTCCTCACCTGGTACCGCTTCACTGGTTCTTACAGCTTTACTGCAGCTCTGAGGTTTAAAGTATGAGCTTCCACAGTCGCTAAACTAACATCAGATTTATTCACAAGTTAAGATTATCTGTCTTACATACCTGAAGGAGAGAGAATTCCATTAAATATAGAAAGTCCTTGTGCTCGGAAATGTTCTGATTACTGAATTCCCTGAGACTGTCACTTCCTTCGGTGAAGCACAGTGCTGTCAACAGCACGTGAGTCATGAAACACGAGAACTTTGATTTCTCTCCACAGACAGGAATCTTCTGGGTTCCATTAATAATTTTTTTTTTTTTTTTGGTCACACCTGGCGATGCACAGGGGTTACTCCTGGCTCTGCACTCAGGAATTACTCCTGACGGTGCTCAGGGGACCATATGGGATGCTGGGAATCGAACCTGGGTTGGCCGTGTGCAAGGCAAACGCCCTCCCCGCTGTGCTATCGCTCCAGCCCCTCCATTAATAAATTGTGATGTTACTAGTTTCAGTTATGGACAAGGACTCTGGTTTTAAGAAATCATCTTGTTTCCTAGAAATAATGATGGTCTCAGACTATGTCCTCACTCATACATGGTTTTACATCAGTGTCAGATCTACTCCCAGTACTCTTGGTGTCTCCATGTCACTGTCACATTGAGTTCTCGTGCTGTGGGTGGCTCCACATCTCTGTGGCGTTTAGTCCTCGTATTCATGTCACTGTCCCATCCAGATCTTGTGCTCACGGTGTCTCCACATCACTGTCCCGTCTAGTCTGTACTCATGATGGTTCATTCTCACTGTCCAGGGCACCTTCAGTCCACATTGTCCACACTGGTGTGCTAACTGGCTGACACGGGTCAGAGAGGCTGAAGGGGAGTTGGGCTTCAGGCAGCTCTCGCTGCTGGGACTCCGAGCTCCGACTGTGCAGAGTGGACAAGTGTACACATGTCCCCAGACCTGTGGCCTTGAGGCCTCCTGGCCGCTGGGTCAGCACCCTTCCCACACAGACCTGTCTGCTGTCCTGCATTCATGCTGGGGTGCTGTGTGTGCTTGCTTGGCGGCCAGCAGGACTGAGGTGGAGGCATTTGGGAGGTCACTCTCAGAAGGGCGCTGGTGGACTGACAGAGGCTGGAAGTCTGTTGTGCAGAGGGGTAAGGGAACACCAGGAGGAGGAAGGTCTTGCTGTTTCACAGGCAGTAGTGAGAGGACATGTGCGGGGCTGTCAGTGTGGTGAGAGGCAGGTGTGGATCGTGGGGCTGGTGTGGGTGCAGTGACGTGAGTGTTGTGAGGAGTTAGAGTACCCTGGGGCTCTAGGTGGTTGTGCACCATCAGGCTGACGTGGGTGTTATGGTTGTGTGTGTGCCGGGAGCTGATATTGACTGTACTGTGGGCTGTCGGGTGATTGGAGAGGTGACTGTATGCCGTGCTACACACGGATCCAGACCTGAGACGGATGATCTCGCCCTGTTCTGAGTGACACTTATGGGACTTGTGGGGGACAGCTGGGAAGGCACCTTGTCCATCTGCCTGGCTGTAGTGGGGATGGCCAGAGGTAGGCAAGATGGCTGGGGATAGATTTGCGACCCTCAGGGACAAGCTGTGGACATGAGGGACATGGTGGCAGGTCCTGGCTTGTTGCTAGCAGTGAGGGAACACAAACACAAGCAACAAAATGAGCAGATTGATGACGAGACCGGAGGGATCTCTAGTGGCCTCAGGCAGGGATGGCCTCTTGTGTATGCCCACAGGGCTGATTTGTGGGGAGCCGCCAACCCTTGCGCACCTCAGGTGGGTACCATAGACCAGAAATGGACAAGAGGTCAGGGAGTCCCAGGCCAGGAATCATGGTCCCATTTCTACTTTCTTCTAGCCTTTTCCAGAGAGGCTTTGAGTGCTGGGGCCCAATGCAGACACTGAATGTGAAGTTCCTGCCTTCAGACCCGAATCACTTCATCGTTGGCACAGATATGGCAAGTGACTTCCTGACTCTGTAGAGGTTTCTGTTGGCCTTTTCACCATGTTGTTTGGGTCTCAGAAGTCGCACCCAGCCTCCCCTGCGCCCCCAGGTCTTGCTGCTGAGTCTGCTGGCCCCCTCATTATAGGGTATCATCAGCCACGGCACAAGACAAGATCTGAGAGTCTCCCCTAGAATGTTCAAGCCTCAACAGCATGGCGTGAGGGCTGCCAAGGTCAGCGTGATCGAGTTCTCGCCGTTTGGAGAGCCTGTGTTCCTGGTAAGCTGCCCGCCTGTCTGGGCAGGGACGTGGCAGGGCCTGTTGGGTTGGAGAACAGGTCCCTGAGGAGCACAGGCCTCAGTGTAAGGAAAGGAGCAGTAGGATATGAGGGACACGTCTCCTAGGTAGCACTCTGTCAATGTAGGTTAGAGTTAACAGGTGTCAGAAAACCTTTGACACAGAACATAAAATCACAGGAATAGTTGCCTAGTGATGTCCTGAATATAGTGCAGGTAGGGGCATCGGGGATTCAGGAGGGTGGCTGGGCAGGACAGATGTTGTGCAGGGTTATGGACACGGGTGAGTTGGGAGGGCCGGGCAGAGGTGCCTCTCAGGGAGAGTGAGAAGGGGCAGGGCTGAGATGACTGGAAATGGGGCATTTCTCTCTCACTCTCAGTGCCGTGCTCCTGAGGGACGACCAGCTACAGGGAAACTCAGCCTTCCCCGTGTAGGATGTGCACCTGCACACTTGCCACATCCCTTTCTCCATATCAGTGCTGAATGCGTGCTTACATGGACGTGTGGCTGTTCCCTCCAGTGACTTCTGTTACTGATTGCTGCTACTTTAGTCCTCAGAAGCCTGAGTAAATTTGGAGCTGGTTCCTTCATCCTTGCAAGCATGCTTCTATTAGTCTTTTCTTCCGGTGCAAAACTCAGCTAACTTTACCCTGAGACCCCAAGGCGTAACGCCTGCGGATACAGTCCTTGAGTTTACTGATGACTAGCACTTATGGAGAAGGGAGCACAGATGTGCCAGGGTGTACAAGGGGATGCTTACTTTTGGTTTTTGAGGCCAGATCACCTGGGAAAAAAACCAAACCAGGTTGGTTTCTGTAAACATTGACAACTACTGTTTAAGAAACATGCTCAGTGCCGAGGCTGAGTAATGGCATGTCCTTTCCCACAGGCTGGCTGTTCTGATGGCAGCATCCGGCTGCACCAGCTGACATCGGAGCGCCCCCTGCTGCAGTGGGACCACAGCACTGAAGGCCATGCTGTCACCCGCTTGCAGTGGTCCCTGACCAGGCCGGCCGTGTTTCTGGTCCAGGACGACACTTCCTGCCTTTATATCTGGGACCTCCTAAAAAATGATTTGGGTCCCGTGGCCAAACAGCCCATCTCTCCAGACAAGTAAGTTGTAGAGCTGCTACTTTAGAGCCAGGTATTCCAATGACATGCATGAAGCAGTGAACCAGACACCCCCCAAAGAGTGGCTCATGTGTGCATTCCAGTGACTTACATATTTGTTTTAGTAGTGCTTCAACACATTACTCATTTTGTTGCTGTTGTTACAGACATCCAAGGGTAAAAGGACAGCTTTGCTCTATTGTCACTGTATGGGTATAGACTAAGGGCTCAGAATTCACACTCACCATGTGAGGTTCCAGGGCTCACACTGCTCTGTCCTGTGGTTGTCACTGTGTGAGTATAGTCTGAAAGTTCAGGATTCACCCTTTGCTATCCTGTTGTTGTCACCTTGTGGGTGTAGTGTGAATATCAGGGTTCACAGGGCTTTGTGGTTGTCACTGTGTGAGTCTGAGAGTCCAGTGCTCATACTGCTTTCTGCCCTGTGGTTGTCATTGCGTGGGTGTAATCTGGTGGTCCAGGTTTCACTGCACTTTCCCATGTTGCCATCGCGTGAGTATAATCTGATGGTCCAGGCTTCACACTGCACAGCCCTGTGCTTATCACTGTGTGGGAATAGTCTGAGGGTCCAGGATTTATATTCACTGTCCTGTTGTTGTCACCTTGTGGGTGTAGTGTGAAGATCAGGGTTCACACTGCTTTGTTCCTGGGTTGTCACTCTGTGGGCATAGTCTGAGAGGACAACTTCACTACCCTTTGTTGCTGTGTGGGAATAGTGTGAGGGTGCAGGTTTCACGCTACACCTTCTGTGGTTATCATCATGTGAAAATAAAGATTTACTGTCTGCTCTCCCCAGTGACAGTGGAAGACCTTGTGATCCCTTAATGTAACCATTTAGCAAATTTAAATTTGTATTTTGAGAGTGACAGAACATTCCCTTTATAAAAATGCAGTCCATGTGCCCAGTACTATTTCTTGCTCTTGCTCTTGCTCTATCTTAGATTGACTGCTGGTCTCATGCAGGCAGTTGTGATCCCAGTGTTCATTATCCTGAGGTCTCGTAGCGGTCAGTGCCCCTGCCTCCCAGTTGGCAGCCGTATTGGGCATCTGCTCCATGAGTGATGGTGCTGCCCATCTCTGTTGGTGGCTTCCCCCCCCCCATCCCTCAGGCTGCTCAGTTTTACAGGAGAGGTGATGCCAGTGTTAGCTAAGCCTCAGGAGGGTCTCCCGAGGTGCCTGTGGTAGTATCATGCTGCTGTACCTGGGCCCAGAACGTGGGGATTGTTTCCGAGTAGGCAACCTAGATGGTTTGTGCCTGCTGTGGTTAAGACTGCGCAGGGCACATCCTGGGAGCACCTGGAGCTCAGACTCAGAGGAGACAGAGAGAGAGACATTCATGATGGCACTGATGTGAGCAGAAGTAGGGAGGGCCCAGGTTGAGGCCCCCTGCAGAGACCTCACTTACCCTCAGCTTTGGGGAGGTGTGAGGGCTTCTGAACCTCCAACTTGGGGACACAGAATGGGCAGTTCAAGCTGGGGGCTCAGTCTCAGGCAGTGAGTCTTCCTGCCGGTGCCTAGGACCTCAACCCCCTTGTGGGCACTCAGTGCCTCAGTCCAGGGCCCACTGAGAGGCAGAGGTGCTTCTGAGCTTTTGTCTCCCGTGTCATGATTGGTCAGAACTGCTCCTTCCTGGAAAGGCCTCAGTCCTGCTGTTCTCTCTCCCCAGGTTGGTGGCCATGACCCTTATGGGAGAGTCAGAACGGCCTGGCGGTGCTTTCCTGGCCCTGGTGCTGGCCAGAGCCTCCGGCAGCATGGACATCCAGTACTTGAAGAGGGAGTGGGCTGTCCCGGTGCCCAATGAGCAGGAAAAGCTTCGTCTGCTTTTGCAGGAGGTCCCTTGCAGAGGGGACAAGTGGAGACGGGTGTGAGGCCACCTCTGAGTACAGGACCATGACATTTTAAAGTTTTACAAGATTTATAAGTTTTACCCAGAGACTCACTGCGTGTCCTGGCACTGTCTGCTCCAATCTGTACAATTTGTATATAACTCAGTCACAGAAAAGTGCTTTGGCTCTGTCAATAAATCACTATTTTTGAATGAAACAGACATCAGTGGATCTTGACCTTCAGAAAGACCCATGTCTAGTGCCTTCTGAGAATATTTCCACTCATTTTTGCAACATGCTGGGGCCGGAGCGATAGCACAGCGGGTAGGGCGTTTGCCTTGCACGCGGCCGACCCGGGTTCGATCCCCGGCATCCCATATGGTCCCCCAAGCACTGCCAGGAGTAATTCCTGAGTGCAAAGCCAGGAGTAACCCCTGAGCATCGCTGGGTGTGACCCAAAAAGCAAAAAAAAAAAAAAAAAAAGTACTGTCATGCTTATACTGGAGTCTACAGCCCCACGCACCAGGAGAATAAAAGTGAGAGTACAAATCACACAACTATACTTTGATGATATGTTGACAAGATATGCACAACATGCAAATGTACATCACACTTGTGTGGCACATGTGCAGCAACATGCTTACCATGACACGACATGATATGTATGGCAGTGTGACCACATGCATGACATTTGGTGCATGTGCAAACACATGCACATAGTATGATGCATGTATAACCATAGACACTCATACTCAAGTCTAGGTGAAAGGGAGGGCATTCAAGAATTGTTTTTTCTTGAAGCTTCTTTTGAATATCCTATCAGGTGTTTTTTTTTTAATTTTTTTTTCTTTTTGGGTTACACCTGGCGATGCACAGGGGTTACTCCTGGCTCATGCACTCAGGAATTACTCCTGACGGTGCTCAGGGGACCATATGGGATGCTGGGAATCGAACCCGGGTCGGCGGCATGCAAGGCAAACGCCCTACCCGCTGTACTATCGCTCCAGCCCCCCATCAGGTGTGTTTTGCATTCACCGGCCTTACTTGGGAAGCTGCCTTCAAGTAGAAACAATACGAGTAAACAATTGAGTCCAACTTTGCAGCTTAGTTATTCGAAAGACCCAGCTCTGTCTGTACCTAGTCTGCCTGCACATTAATCATATTGATGTGATAATAATCATATTAATCATAAGGAAATCATCAAGGGTGGGGGTCCACATAGATGGGGTTGAACATTGTCAAAACAAACAGGTAAAGCCACTCCTTCAGGGGAAGTTCTAGGGGATTCACTCAAGGACAAAATCTCATATGAGGGTTCAGTACTCCAGATTACTAGGAGATCTGCTCAAGGGAAGATTCCATCCTTTCCTCAGCTAGTAAGCCATTTAAACAATCATAGTAAATTTACTTAAAATATTTCTAGTCATTTTATATGAACACAGTAAGAGATATATTAAGCTTGGCTCTTCCTGGGGACATCTCGTTATATATTCTAGACCATAGTCCTCAGGAAGGTTATACTTCTCTAACCCCAACAGGGTCCTTATTCAGTTACTTCTTTTTGGGTCGTGACAGAGTTTGTCCCACGACTATGCTCTTAACTTATGGTCCTTAGCTTATCCCCTTTTGATGCCAGGATAGCTTACAGCTTGCCTTGGGTCCATTCAGTCCCTTCGTTGGGACCCTCCTTTTTGGGGGTGTTAGGAAGTAAAGGTAACTGAGACTTAAGTCAAGTAAATATGATGGATACCCAGGAGTAAATATTATTCGGAGTCAATTAACTCCCATGCTACAAAAGCATAACATCAACTGTCTTCCTGTGTCTATACAAAAAGGACATTGCTGAATAAACTATGCAAAGGATGTAAAGGAAAGAGAAAGGCAATATAGTATAATTAGTGCTTGATGGAATTAGGGCACTGTTGTGGGAGTAGCTCAATAAACCTAAGCTCCCTGTGGAGCAAGAACAACCCAATGTTATCCAACACCCTAGGCTCATTTGTCACTGTATCCTAAGCACCTACTTGTGCTGGTATACAGAGGGGCTTTATTTTTGTTTAGTACACAGTGGGATTCTCTTCTTCCTGCATGTTCCATCCACTCGTAGTAGGACATCTGTAGTATATATCCTGCCCATCTCAGTCCTTACGGCCACTGCTCTCTGGGCTGGCTGAATGGTAGCACAAGCATCCATGCTGATGCACTTTAACACCAGAACTATCAGCCCCCTTTTCTGGAGCTCTTCTGTGTTGTGTCCATGAGCCTTTGGGTGGTATCTGCAATAGTACCATCTGGGCCCATGTCATTTTGAGGGACAGGACTGAGCTAAGGTCTCTCAGTCTGAAGGGACCAGGACTCACAAGGGTGCTTTTGCCATGAGCTGCCAGTCAGGTCTGCATGGCCTGCACCTTGAAAGCCACCAGATTGACCTTTATGTTATACCCATCCTCATCTCAGTTGGCATTGGCATCTCTGAGCAAGAGTGCTAGGTAGGGTGTGTGGGTCTAGCTTGCAGGGCAGATTGGGGGCCCTGCAGAGCTGGTTGCTGTGGAGTCCTCTTCAGGGCCTTCTGTGCACTCTCCTCATGGCATTTCCTGGGTTGTGAATCCTATTCCCCAGGTCAAGCGGGCAGTCAGCCCACTATCTACATCACACACACATACATACACTACTGCCTTGTCCACACTGCCTGCCCACTTTCTCCTTTGTCCACCCACTATCCATATCACACACCAACTCACCACGTGCCTGTGCACACTGCCCATTTGCCCTCTGTTGTCTGTGGTGCCCACCCACACTGCCCTCCCACCTTTGTTGCTTGTTTTCTGCCCACCTCACCCACGTGGCTCTCGGACACCAAGAACCTCCAGGAAAGGCTGCCAATCCTGGACCTGCAGTGTCGTGTTTCTGCTGCCCTTCACTCAGGCTGCCCGTCAAGCCCACCTTGAGCTGCTGCTTCCAGAACTTGCCGAGGTGACTGGTGTGTTGGATATTTTACCCTGATCTTATTTTTTCACCTATGGACTCTTAGTTTCTGGGTGTGGCTCATCTTTTTTTTATAGAAGTGTCAGAATGGGCCAAAGTAAGGAAGCAGCAACTGCCTTTGCTGGGCTGCAGGGTCCCTGCTGGCATGTACTGTCTACCATCGCTGCAGGGGCAGCTTCAGGGCACACCTGTAGGCCGAAGGCCCCTTGGAGAGTGAACCACATCTCCAAGAAAGTGCTGCCTCTGTTAGACCTTGTGCTGGGTTCCTCCTAAGACCTCATAGTGGGTTGCGCCCTGAGGGTGGGTTGGGCACAGGCTGAGCTGGACTCAATGCCTGCCAATGCCCTTCCTGTATGGTGCTGACCCACAAGCTCTTACGTAGGTGAACAGGCTCATGGGAATGGGCAGGCCTGTGTGATGTAGGTGGGCTTACATGGGGATGTGCAAGTCCATGTGCAGTGAGCAGTCCTGTGTGTGGTGGGCAGGTCCTTATGCATTGGGCTGGCCCATGTATGGTGGGCTGGCCCATGTGGGGTTTGCATGCTGAGACAGTCTTGTCACTAAGTGCGTTCATGTGTTGAGAACACAATTTCCAGAGTTCTGACTTCCCCGGCACTCTGCTTCCACAGGTGGTTTTCTGTTGGCAGCACAGCAGAGCGGGAGTGCCTCTTGTTACCTCCTCAGTTGCGTCCACCTCTGGCAGGGCCCCATAGACGCAAACCCTGGTGTGGGTGCAGCCTTCAGCTCTCCTTCCTTCTGAAGCTGTAGGGAGGCAGTTTTTGAGATGCTCTGAGCTGCCTTCTCAGTTGTGCTGCCTGTCCATGGCAGTCAGGCTCCCCAGTAACTGTATTTTGATAATTGCACAGAAGACATTTGCAATGGTTCAGACATCAATCCAGGAGGGAAGCTAACGCTGAAGTCTGGGTGCCTCCAGGGCAAATAATCCAACCAGGCATGGGGTCTGCACCAGAGCCAGCGAATCCCCATGCGGTTTCCGCTGCACAGACTGCAGGTGTGTCCTGACTCCTGAAATGTCAGAACATGGCACGGGCTTGTTCTGAGCTTGGGAACAAGTCTGTGCTGTGAAGGCTGGAGTTTCCACTTCCCACATGCACTTGTCTGGTGCCTGCAGCCCACAACCACCTGTGTCTGTGTGTGATTCCTGGAGCTCAAATCCACTGGCCTCTCAGTCTCTGGTCTCTAGAGTTCATGTCTGCATGTAGCCAAGTACTGATTCCTGGTGCTTAGTGTCTGGTCCTATCTGATACCTCGTGGCCTCCAGGAGCCTCCACCGCACTCTACCCTCTATGTGGGCTGCTTTGGGCTATCTTGAGACTCCATGAACTGCTGTGTCCTCTTGGCCCCCAAGTGGCCACCAGCTAGGCCAGTGCTGCTGTGGCTTCATGGCTCATATGTAGGGACCCTGGAATCACTCCAGGACAGGTGCCTTCTCCTGTAAGCTCGACTCCCACAAAACACATGAGTACAGTCCACACAGCCACGACGGAGGGTCCCTTCTCCAGCCTCACTCCTGCACTTTCACACCTTCCATGGCTCCCTGAGGCTGTCAGAACCCCCGTTCTGAAGGCATCTGCAGGCCGGCCCTGCCTGGCCCAGGCCACCACTTCCACGTCGTGTCCCCATGTCTGACCATCTGCTCCTCTGACCACGTCTCTGAATTGCACAGGACTGAGAGAGTTGCAATTCCCTGACCCTCTGCCCTTGTCGACAGCATCCGCATCTGCTTTCCAATCCTGTATCCCCAGATTCCAAGTCCAGTGGCTACTCTCTGGCTTCAGCCCGGCCCTCGGCTGCAGGTTCCCACAGGCTTTCCCAGCCCGGGCTCTCCTGTAGAGAGGGTGGGGGCAGGCCCCGGGGAGTGACACTGTCTCCCTTAGGCAGATCGGGAGAGGGGGTGGGGTGGAGGGTGGACCTGGTTAGGACAGCTAACCAGAGACGGCAGCGGGCCAGCCACTGCTCAGATCTCAGACTTTTACCTTCTGCCAAACTGCAGGGAAGCAGCTCCATGAAAAATCTCAGTTGCGTGATTTTATTCTGGAGCGACAGTTTGAGCCGACTCCGCCCTGCCAGTGGGTAATAGAGCTCTCCATCAGGCAGACATTCACTTCCCCATGGGCCAGAACTGAAATTAGCGCCAGGGGAGATACTCCAAATTAAAGCCGTTTATATCCATGATTAGTGAAAACTCAGAATCTAGAAGGCCCGTGATGGGGCTCCTTCCGGCCTCCCAGGCTCTCCCCGGGCCCGTGGTGGGCTCCTTCCGGTCTCCCGGGCTCTCCCCAGGCCCGTGGTGGGGCTCCTTCTGGTCTCCCCGGCTCTCCCAGGCCCGTGGTGGGCTCCTTCCGGTCTCCCCGGCTCTCCGCGGGCCCGTGGTGGGCTCCTTCCGGCCTCCCGGGCTCTCCCCGGGCCCGTGGTGGGGCTCCTTCTGGTCTCCCGGGCTCTCCCCGGGCCCGTAGTGGGCTCCTTCCGGTCTCCCCGGCTCTCCGCGGGCCCGTGGTGGGGCTCCTTCCGGTCTCTCCTCAGGACCGTGGTGGGGCTCCTTCTGGTCTCCCCGGCTCTCCCAGGCCCGTGGTGGGCTCCTTCCGGTCTCCCCGGCTCTCCGCGGGCCCGTGGTGGGCTCCTTCCGGCCTCCCGTGCTCTCCCCGGGCCCGTGGTGGGCTCCTTCCGGTCTCCCGGGCTCTCCCCAGGCCCGTGGTGGGGCTCCTTCCGGTCTCCCCGGCTTTCCCCGGGCCCGTGGTGGGCTCCTTCCTGTCTCCCGGGCTCTCCTCAGGTCCGTGGTGGGCTCCTTCCGGTCTCCCGGGCTCTCCTCAGGCCCGTAGGGGGCTCCTTCCTGTCTCCCGGGCTCTCCTCAGGTCCGTGGTGGGCTCCTTCCGGTCTCCCGGGCTCTCCTCAGGCCCGTAGGGGGCTCCTTCCGGTCTCCCCGGCTCTCCGCGGGCCCGTGGTAGGCACGCTCCTTCCGGTCTCCCAGGCTTTCCTCAGGCCCGTAGCGGGCTCCTTCCGGTCTCCTGGGCTCTCCCCGGGCCCGTGGTGGGGCTCCTTCCGGTCTCCCCGGCTCTCCCCGGGCCCGTGGTGGGGCTCCTTCCGGTCTCTCCGGCTCTCCGCGGGCCTGTGGTGGGGCTCCTTCCAGTCTCCCGGGCTTCCCCAGGCCCGTGGTAGGCACGCTCCTTCCGGCCCCCCGGGCTCTCCCCGGGCCCGTAGTGGGCTCCTTCCGGTCTCCTGGGCTCTCCCCGGGCCCGTGGTGGGGCTCCTTCCTGTCTCCCGGGCTCTCCTCAGGCCCGTGGTGGGGCTCCTTCCGGTCTCCCGGGCTCTCCTCAGGCCCGTGGTGGGGCTCCTTCCAGTCTCCCGGGCTCTCCCCGGGCCAGTGGTGGGGCTCCTTCCGGTCTCTCCGGCTCTCCGCGGGCCCGTGGTAGGCACGCTCCTTCCGGTCTCCCGGGCTTTCCTCAGGCCCGTAGTGGGCTCCTTCCGGTCTCCTGGGCTCTCCCCGGGCCCGTGGTGGGGCTCCTTCCTGTCTCCCGGGCTCTCCTCAGGCCCGTGGTGGGGCTCCTTCCGGTCTCCCGGGCTCTCCTCAGGCCCGTGGTGGGGCTCCTTCCAGTCTCCCGGGCTCTCCCCGGGCCAGTGGTGGGGCTCCTTCCGGTCTCTCCGGCTCTCCGCGGGCCCGTGGTAGGCACGCTCCTTCCGGTCTCCCGGGCTCTCCCCGGGCCCGTAGTGGGCTCCTTCCGGTCTCCCGGGCTCTCCCCGGGCCCGTGGTGGGGCTCCTTCCTGTCTCCCGGGCTCTCCTCAGGCCCGTGGTGGGGCTCCTTCCGGTCTCCCGGGCTCTCCTCAGGCCCGTGGTGGGGCTCCTTCCAGTCTCCCGGGCTCTCCCCGGGCCAGTGGTGGGGCTCCTTCCGGTCTCTCCGGCTCTCCGCGGGCCCGTGGTAGGCACGCTCCTTCCGGTCTCCCGGGCTTTCCTCAGGCCCGTAGTGGGCTCCTTCCGGTCTCCTGGGCTCTCCCCGGGCCCGTGGTGGGGCTCCTTCCTGTCTCCCGGGCTCTCCTCAGGCCCGTGGTGGGGCTCCTTCCGGTCTCCCGGGCTCTCCTCAGGCCCGTGGTGGGGCTCCTTCCAGTCTCCCGGGCTCTCCCCGGGCCAGTGGTGGGGCTCCTTCCGGTCTCTCCGGCTCTCCGCGGGCCCGTGGTAGGCACGCTCCTTCCGGTCTCCCGGGCTCTCCCCGGGCCCGTAGTGGGCTCCTTCCGGTCTCCTGGGCTCTCCCCGGGCCCGTGGTGGGGCTCCTTCCTGTCTCCCGGGCTCTCCTCAGGCCCGTGGTGGGGCTCCTTCCGGTCTCCCGGGCTCTCCTCAGGCCCGTGGTAGGCATGCTCCTTCCGGTCTCCTGGGCTCTCCCCGGGCCCGTGGTGGGGCTCCTTCCGGTCTCTCCGGCTCTCCGCGGGCCCGTGGTAGGCACGCTCCTTCCGGTCTCCCGGGCTTTCCTCAGGCCCGTAGTGGGCTCCTTCCGGTCTCCTGGGCTCTCCCCGGGCCCGTGGTGGGTCTCCTTCCGGTCTCCCGGGCTCTCCCCAGGCCCGTAGTGGGGCTCCTTCCGGTCTCCCGGGCTCTCCGCGGGCCCGTGGTGGGGCTCCTTCCGGTCTCCTGGGCTCTCCCCGGGCCCGTGGTGGGCTCCTTCCAGAATGTCTCCCCAGGGGCCGGTCAGGCCTCCCGGGGTCAGGGGGTGGGTCACGTGGGGTAGGTTTCTTACGTGGATCTGGTTCCTCAGGCCGCATTCAGGCTTGCACTTGGCCGTGTCACCTCAGGCCCCTCGTCCTAACCACCGGGACCTGCCATTGGAAGGCGCCACTTCCAAGCCGGAAGTCATTGCTATCCGAACAGTTCCACCAATGAGAAGGGCCACAACGCAGCCAATGAAACTCGACACTGCCCTCGCTCTTGTCCAATGAACTCATTCAGAGAAGCCCCGCCCACCCGACAAAAGCTGCTCCCTCATTGGTTCTCTGGATTCGCCTGCATAGCCTCAAGTTGCTCGCAGTTTCTCTGATAACCAAGCCTGATTCGGTCCACTTTGTGGGGGAAATAACATGTTTACGGTTTGGTAAACATTGCCAGCATTTGTTTAATGGTTTTTTAAAAAAAAGTAATAGCCACCTGGTAGGTGGAAAGTGTTTTTCAGTGTGTCTTTGTTCGTCTCTGTTGACCAAGTCTTGGAGTGCTGTCAGTAAGAATTTACCATAAGCAACAAGAGATTTACTAGAGCAGGAGAAACAGCTGCCGGGGAGGCAGCAGGAACACGTCATTGAAGGGAAATGGTTCTACCTTTTCCAGGCTGGCGTGGTCAGGTGGAGATCAACGGACCCTCTGTGCTGATCAGGAGTCCCAGCTGCCCCCATGAGGAAGTTCCCCCCTGGAACTCGCCACGTGTGCAGTCTCTGTGTCTCTGTGCAAAAGTTTCTCCTGGAAGATGGGATTACTGCTGATGAGGCCGTCTCCTTTAGACAATGTCTCTTCAAGTCCTTTACAGTTTTGAGTTCCGTTGTTTTATGTTGTCGAGTTGTAGGAGTGTCTCATATGATCTGAAGACCCACTTTTATGATCCAGCATTCTTCGTCACTTGGAGCATGAACTATTCCCACTTAACTTCCTTCCTGGTCACCATACATGGCCCTGAATGATTTTTTTTTTTTTTTTTGCTTTTTGGGTCATACTTGATGATGCACAGGGGTCACTTCTGGCTCTGCACTCAGGAATTACCCCTGGTGGTGCTCAGGGCACCATGTGGGATGCTGGGAATCAAACCCGGGTCAGCCGTGTGCAAGGCAAACGCCCTACCCGCTGTGCTATCGCTCCAGCCCCCCATAGGATGTTCTTAACCAACACCTTTGACTTAATCTGAATTCATCTTTTAAAATGATGGGAAATTTACTTTGCTTTAGTTACAGAAGGTTAAACAGGTCCAGCGAAATCTTGTGCTTTCATGATACTCTGGCATACGTCATGTCAAGCTCAGAAGAAGTCTGGTGATGGAGACCTTGGCAAAACAAGAGTGCCATAAATGGCATGCTGTATCATTTAGTTGATAAATCTGGTAAATATTTGTGAGAAGGCAGGAAAAATGTGTAGTGCAAGGACCCAGCGATATCCATCAAAATGGCAGCTGTTTACTGGGGAGGCTGCAAGGTCCCCACTGGAACCGCACACTAAGGGGTGGTCAGATGGGGCCCGGGGGGCTTGCTGCCGGTGACTCCCTCCGAGCATCGAGCCTGCAGCACCAGGCCCTGATCCCTGGGGCACACATGCCAGGGCAGGAGGGTGGGGAGAAGGCATGTGGACCGCCCCGGGGGAGTACCTGCAGGGCCACGCCTTGGTCTACGCTCGTGAGCGTCTACACAGACCTCCACCCAAGTTGTCCTGGGTCCCGTTAGTGAGCGGCTCTCCTGTGCCAGCAACTCCCTCACGGGGCTCAGATTCCGACCCACATCCGGAAACTTCTCTTTTCTTTGACTCATCTGAAATCCCATCATAGAACTCAGGACCCTTTCTGAAATCTCCCTGAGTGGAGGGCAGAGGAGAGGGGATGGTGCTGGCGTAGTCAGAAACAGAATTCTGCTTCATGGGCTCTAGGAGTTTCTGGAAGTTTCAGTGGTAAGAATGGGCTGTGGGACATGGTATATGGGATAGTTTCTGTAGCCACCTTGAGTCTAGCTCACTCTGTCCCTGTGGCTTACTCATGTCCCTGTGATTCACTCTGTCCCTGTGGCTCTGTGTCCCCATGGCTCACCGTGTCCCTGTGACTGACTGTGTCCCTTGGCTTACCCTGTGTCCCCGTGGCTCACAGTGCTCCTGGCTCACTTCGTGTCCCTTTGGCTCACTCTGTGTCCTCCTAGCTCACTCGTATCCCTCTGACTCATTTGTGTCCCCCTGGTTCACTCTGTGTCCTTGTGTTATTCTGTGTCCCCTACGTCCTGTGACTCACTTTGTTCCTGTTCTGCTCTTACACATGGTCCACGAGAACCCGGAGCTGCTTGATACACGCTTCAGTGTGGGGTCAGTCAGAGTGGATGGGCCCAGAGTGAGGGCAGGCGTGGATGGAACACCATCATCCTGACAGGAGACAGGGCTGTGGTAACTCACCTGCTGGCCCCGAGACACGGCCCCAAGCTAACGCAGGCATCCGTCTACACTGCATTTCTAGCTGCGGCGGGACAGATGCCCCCTGCCATTCCACAGGCCTCACCTCCAGAGACTCGGGGCACTGCTGAGGGCAGCTCCTTGGCCCTGCTTCCCTCCTTCAGCTTCGCTGAGAGGGTGGCAGGAGTGGGCTGGGCGGCCGCCCCTCACTGCTGCAAGGCCGTGTCCGCACTCAAGGGCTGAGACGGACAGAGAGCTCTGCCAGGCAGCCGTGTGCAGGACTGTCCTTGAGCTTGCTCCCGCCGCACTGCTCAACCCTCCTGGTCGCACCAGCAGCGCCATGGGGGCAATTCTGCACTGCAGGTCACTGCTAACGGGTTCTGGGCCCTCACACTGCTGAGGCGAGAATTGCTCTTTGGCTTCATTTTAGACTATTTCCATCTTGGAATGAGGGTCCACTCACCAAGGCACCGATGAGGCTGGGTGCAGACTCCTGGGACGGCCGGGGGAAGGCAGTGCCCTGTGCAGCCCCGGCGCGCAGGCCTGGGTGACAGGATGCCACTTCCTTCTCAGGCTGCTCCTCTAGGGGAGATCAGCAAAGTTCCTGCATACGTAACACCTGGGGTCCCCATGATATGCGGAGGGCCAGCTGGCATGCAGGAGCAAGACCCCAGGACAGGCAGCTGTGAGATGGTGGAGTGTTCCCAGACACACACCTCATCCCTGGACTGTGCACGCAGGCACCTCCCTGCCTGCGTCTCTCGAGCCCAGTCCTCCCAGGGCCCATTCTTCTTTGACCCCAGTCCCCCTGGACCTAGTCCTCCTGACCCCAGTACTCCCTGGACCCAGTTGTTCCTGGCTCGGCCCCGCCAAGCCCAGTCCTCCCAGGCCCAGTCCTCCTGAGCCCTCCGTGGCTGAGCCTCTTAGGACTTCCTGGGTCATTGTCCTCACTGACTCCTGGGCTGACCCTGCCAGAAAGTGCCCACTGACACCCGGGACTGGCCCCTGCAGATGGCTGTCTTGCCCCATGGATCCAGGATGGGGCTGGGGACCCAGAGGCAGACACATAAGACAGGGGGAGTAGAGGGACAGCACGGGAAGCAGGAGAGGCTGAGGTGGAGGGAACCCGAGGGGGCGGTGATCCCAGGGCAGATGGTGGGGGTCTTGGAGAGGCCCTGGGGGAGTGGTGGGCAGGGGCTGGCACTGACAGGAGAAGGCCGAACCTTGCTCTGGTTTGCAGGGAAGGTGGGTCTGACTTGGCCCTCGAGTGGCCCGAGCAGGCGGGGTCCCCCTCAGAGTGGCACCCCCTGGCTGCCCAGCAGGCGCCCAAGGAGAGGGGCACCACAGAAGCAGGAGCGGAGCCGCAGGGCCGTGGAGTGGTCGCAGAACCCCTGGGACGCAGTCCTGGCCCCGTGTTGGCCACAGCTGTGTGGCCCCCTGGGCTGCCCAGACTCCTGGCCAGGCTGCAGAGGCTGCTGAGCCCTGCCCAGTGGCACTGACCTGCTGGTCTCCCACACCGCGGGGCCCGCCCGGAGTGAGGGGGAGTTCAGGAGGAGACAGAGAGTGCAGGGCCCCACTTCCTGCAGGCACTGTGAGCAGAGCACAGCAGCTGGCCCGCCTGGTCAGACCTGGGACGCGTCCCCGGTGGGAGCCATCTAGGCACTGCCCGTCCTGGTGTGCAGGAGACAACATGGGTTCCCAGGAACTGTAACTACAGCTGTTGACCAGTCATCATGGAAATTAAGTTACAAGAACTTAAAATGATTACACAAAGAAATCATATGACACGAGTGCTGTAAATCATGCAATTATAGACATAAATACAGTCTATTTAGGACAAAGGAGCTAGCTGAAATCCACGTGGCATTTCACTGTTCTGATCCCTGGAGGTGGTGGTGGGGTGTCAGGCATGGGAACTGCCAAACACCACAGATGGGCGTGCTTGGGCGGGACCTCGGCTGCAGCAGCTCTGCTGGTCTTGGGAGCAACGGGGGATGCTGGCCCTACCCTAAAGGTGAGGAGCGGGAGCCTCACGCCAGGGGCTGGGCTGCTCTGTGGGACCAAACCCCTGAGCTTGGGCACAGAGACCCCCACACCCGCACAGGAGAGCTCCTGGTCTGCAGCACGCAGTGGGACCTGCCCTGGGGTGCTGGGCCTCAGGCACTCTGCTTCAGCCCCACTCCCACCCCCGCCCATCTCTTCTCTGCAGCACACGTGTGGCCATTCCTCAGCACGCTTTGAGTTCTGGGAACGCAGCACATGACCAAACCTGTTGGGAATGGCAGGGGTGTGGGGTCACGGTGTCCCCCTCTCTGTACTAGGAGCAGGCTGCCTTGTGTGGGGACCACGGCCATTGCCACTGATCTTACTGTCTATGATTCCACAGTTCAGAGTAACAGACGGGTCAGGCTGGCAGGTGTGACTGGTGGGTCTCACTAGCAGTGAGGCACTGTCCCCTCAGGGGTAGGACGCCCAGAGGCTGTGTGGCACGCTGGCACAAATGACCTTGAAAAGTGAATGAAGGCAACACAGTTCTGGTTCTGCCTTATGCATGAAAGATCCAAGTATCGCACCACCGGAATGTACCCACCAGAGTGCCACGCAGATCATTAGACGGGGTTTGGCTAAACCAACCAACCCGGGGACCACAGCTGGCTTCAGAGTGTTGGGTCACAGTGCTCCCTGTGCCAGGGTCACTGTCCTCTGCCCCAGCTCCTGGCCCTGGGCTTCTCTCCCTCTGACCTGGACACACAGCAGGTCACTGCAGGACGGTGAAATTGCCCAGGGACAGTCCCGCCTGCTCCTGCCACAGCCTCGTTTATAAGGGAATCAGAGCTGTGAGACTGGGAACCTGGGCAGGGAGAGGAGGGAGAGCCCTGTGCAGGGCTCCGGGCAGGCTGGAGCCCACAGCCCTCTCTGCTCTCCTCCCCAAGTCCCAGGACAGAAGCAGGACTGGCGTGGCACGGGGCGCTCCATCCATGTTTATAGTTTGCACAGCAGCTTCCATTCGGGCAGGGGTCAGCGGTGCTTGCCTCCCCTCTGCTCCTCTGGGGAGCATGAGGACAGGGCAGGCCGATGACAGGGAGGCCCGGGGGGCTGCCTGTGTCCCCATACTCCCACCTGCTCCCTCGTCTGCCTCAGCCTGGGGTGTGTCCGGCCTCGGGAGAGAGGCCTGGAGCCTCCTCTCCACAGGGTGCGCAGCAGTGCTGACGTGGGACTGCAGGGGGCACTAGATGACCGAGGTCTCCGTCTGCAGAAAGGACAGGGCACGGGAGCCCCGGGGGCACTGCAGGGCGCCCTCGGAGCCATTCCGGGAGACAGACGAGCTGTGGAGCGTGTAGTCCCGGGCTGATGGCCGCCCCGGCCACAGGCTGTGCCACTTCCTCCTGAGCTCACTCTGCACCTGCAGGGACACGGGCATCAGCCCCGAGGATGTGAGCCCTGGAAGCCCAGGGCAGAAGCACCGTGCACTCTGCCTCCTGGGGCAGGAGCGGGAGGGAGCGGAACCTGCCGGGACCCTCCCCTGGCCCGGAACAAGGTTCTGGTGACAGGGCCAAGGCTTCCGGCTGTGGACAGCTGCAATGGCCATGGGGCAGCTGCAGGGCCAGGCGGGCTGGGCTCAAGGCGGAGCTGCCTTCCCCTTGGGGTTGCTCACCCGCCAGGGGACCACGGGCCGAGGCCGGTTGGGATCAGGACGCGAAGCATGGAGGGCACCTCCAGGGGATGGGCAGCAGGGCTGTGCGGGGTGAGGACGGTACAGGGGCAGGGCACCTACCTCGCTGTTGAGGAAGCAGTACAGAACAGCCACCACCAGGCCCTGTGGGCAGATTTAGAAACCCAGGTGGCACCCAGGTTGGGCAGCACCCCATACAGACCCCAGGGCGGCAGCGCCCAGAGACACGGCCCCTCCCACACATACCTGGAAGGAGCCGAGGCCCAACTCGAAGAGAATCTGGTACTCAGAGGAGAAGCCGAAGGGAAACGCAGCAAACACCACGTAGTGGACTCCGAACAGCGGGATGAGCAGCAGCGTGGACTTGGCCAGTCTCCTGCGCCAGAAGCAGGCAGCTCAGTGGGACCCCACACCCCCACCTGATTCCCTGACACCACGGCCTGGGGCTTCCCCGCACACAGTCCAGGGGTGTGGGGTGTGGACAGGTGCCTCTCGGGACCTTGCAGGGTCTATGCTCCGTGGATCAGGGCCCAGAATCAGGACACAGACACTCTCCTGTCCCTCAAAGCACGACTCCCCAGTCAGAAAGCAGCGTCTGCTAGTGATGGCCTTGCCGGAGAGGAAGCCAGAGTCAGTCCCCCGCCGTCTGGTTGCTGGGACCGGCACACGGCTGGGCATGGCCTGGACATGTGGCTAACGCCCGTGGCCCCCTCAGAGCCCCACGAGAAGTTCCCGTTGGGACTCAGTTGCTGTGCTGAGGGCCGGCTGATCTCGTACCAGCTGGGTCAGCCTCCGCAGGTGGCTGTCTCCGTGGTGTCTCCGTGACCCCAGCACGTGACTGTGCCAAGCCGGCAGGTCTGCGATCACTGGAGCAAGCCCCTAAATCAGTTTCAGGGCCCCGGGTGCGTGCGTGCAGGGACAGCATCCACTGCTCCTTCCTGACGCCAGCACTGCAGATGGCCTGCCCGCCTGGCTGAGGCACAGAACAGGGCCCTGCGGTGCCCACCCACGCAGCTGGCCAGAGCTGCAGGAAGCTCAGAGCCCACTCGCAGACAGCCGGACGTTCCCTGTGCCTCAGTCAGCGAGAGGTCGCTCGTGATCCACATGGCCGGCCAGGCCCCTGCACGGCCTGCGGCCCTGCCCACGGCATCAGGGCAAGAGACAGCTCCTCGTCAGCTGAGGCCTGGTCTCTTTTGGGGGTGGTTTGAGCCACACCTGGTGTTGCTCAGAGGCTGCTCCTGACTCTGTGCTCAGGAGTCAAACCAGCAGTGCTCAGAGGACCTGCCTCCCCCCTGCAAAGCCTGCCCTCAGCCCCTGACCTGCAGGTGGGCAGAGCACGGGCACAGCCGAGCTCACCCTGGCAGGAAGCTCCGTCCTGGGCCTCTCGCCGAGGAGCCCCGCGGCTGGAGCAGGTGGGTGGCCTTTCCCTGTCTCAGAGGACCTGGGCTCAGGACAGGCCCTGGGGCCGCCACGTGTCGGGGGCCTGAGAGGGCAAACCAGCCCGACTGGGAGGATGCTGAGCGACTTCCGTGCTGACAGAACCTCAGGGACAAGCATTGTCCTCTGCCCTACAGGTGAGGAAACCGGGGTACAGAGTGGGGGCCGGGGGCACGACCCCCCCGCACATGTCACCAAAGGGGCTGCCGGCACCCTCCTGGTCCTGCTCAGAGCAACCAACCTGGGCACTGAGCAGCCACCTCTGAACCCAGGACTTGCATGGCCCCCGAGCACTTGCCATAAACCAGCTTCTCACTGGTCAGCACTGAGCCTGCTCGGACGGGTCCTGGGGGCTTCTCAGAGCCCTGAGAGTCCGACCACACGGGAGGGTGCTGGACGGGGCGTTCCTGCCGCGTTCTCAGCGGGATGAAGCCAGGCCAGGAGACACTGTCCCAGGGTGGGAAGGCCAGTACCCACATCCCTGCACGCACACCCCTGCACACACACACACCTGCGTCCACACACCAGCAACCACTGACCAGCACCCTCACACCTGAACTCACACACCTGTGCCCACACACCTGCACGCACACACCTGCGTCCACGCACCAGCAACCACTCACCAGCACCCTCACACCTGTGCCCACACACCTGCACACACACACCTGCACACACACACCTGCGTCCACACACCAGCAACCACTCACCAGCACCCTCACACCTGAGCTCACACACCTGTACCCACACACCTGCATGCACACTCCTGCGTCCGCGCACCAGCAACCACACACCAGCACCCTACACCTGAGCTCACACACCTGCACGCACTCATCTGCATCCGTACAACTGCACCCATGCCTCTGTACCACACGCCTGCAGCCAGGGGGGGTCAGGCCCTTGTCTGTAAAGTATACGCACTTGTACTGTGACTCATCGTTGTGGCCCACATCTGGGGACGTCAGCTTCTGCAGTAAAATCCGTATGATACTGATGAAGAGGCCAAAATTGACCTGCCAAAGAGAGACATCAGTGACCCTCTGCAGTGGCGGTGGCTGTGGCGGGGACGGGGCAGGACTGCAGCACCCCGGGGTGCGGCCTCCTCCCCCAGCCCCCGGCCACAGCACTGTGAGTGAGTGATCAGCCCCCACCCGGCAATTCTCCCGAGGCCCCTCCCGAGAGATCCTGGGGGCGCAGATGCAGGTCTCCCAGACTCTTCACTAGGACCAGTCAGATGCAGGTCTCCCGACTCTTCCCTAGGACCAGGCAGATGCAGGTCTCCCGGGCTCTTCCCTAGGACCAGGCAGATGCAGGTCTCACGTCTCTTCCCTAGGACCAGGCAGATGCAGGTCTCCCAGACTCTTCACTAGGACCAGTCAGATGCAGGTCTCCCGTCTCTTCCCTAGGACCAGGCAGATGCAGGTCTCCCCGACTCTTCCCTAGGACCAGTCAGATGCAGGTCTCCCAACTCTTCCCTAGGACCAGTCAGATGCAGGTCTCCCGACTCTTCCCTAGGACCAGGCAGATGCAGGTCTCCCGACTCTTCCCTAGGACCAGGCAGATGCAGGTCTCCCGACTCTTCCCTAGGACCAGTCAGATGCAGGTCTCCCGGGCTCTTCCCTAGGACCAGTCAGATGCAGGTCTCCCGACTCTTCCCTAGGACCAGGCAGATGCGGGTCTCCTGGGCTCTTTCCTAGGACCAGTCAGATGCAGGTCTCCCGTCTCTTCCCTAGGACAGTCAGATGCAGGTCTCCCCGACTCTTCCCTAGGACCAGGCAGATGCAGGTCTCCCGACTCTTCCCTAGGACCAGTCAGATGCAGGTCTCCCCGACTCTTCCCTAGGACCAGGCAGATGCAGGTCTCCCGACTCTTCCCTAGGACCAGTCAGATGCAGGTCTCCCAACTCTTCCCTAGGACCAGTCAGATGCAGGTCTCCCGACTCTTCCCTAGGACCAGTCAGATGCAGGTCTCCCGACTCTTCCCTAGGACCAGGCAGATGCAGGTCTCCCGTCTCTTCCCTAGGACAGTCAGATGCAGGTCTCCCGACTCTTCCCTAGGACCAGGCAGATGCAGGTCTCCCGACTCTTCCCTAGGACCAGGCAGATGCGGGTCTCCTGGGCTCTTTCCTAGGACCAGTCAGATGCAGGTCTCCCGTCTCTTCCCTAGGACAGTCAGATGCAGGTCTCCCCGACTCTTCCCTAGGACCAGGCAGATGCAGGTCTCCCGACTCTTCCCTAGGACCAGTCAGATGCAGGTCTCCCCGACTCTTCCCTAGGACCAGGCAGATGCAGGTCTCCCGACTCTTCCCTAGGACCAGTCAGATGCAGGTCTCCCAACTCTTCCCTAGGACCAGTCAGATGCAGGTCTCCCGACTCTTCCCTAGGACCAGTCAGATGCAGGTCTCCCGACTCTTCCCTAGGACCAGGCAGATGCAGGTCTCCCGTCTCTTCCCTAGGACAGTCAGATGCAGGTCTCCCGACTCTTCCCTAGGACCAGGCAGATGCAGGTCTCCCGGGCTCTTCCCTAGGACCAGTCAGATGCAGGTCTCCCGACTCTTCCCTAGGACCAGGCAGATGCAGGTCTCCCGACTCTTCCCTAGGACCAGGCAGATGCAGGTCTCCCGTCTCTTCCCTAGGACCAGGCAGATGCAGGTCTCCCGGGCTCTTCCCTAGGACCAGTCAGATGCAGGTCTCCCGTCTCTTCCCTAGGACCAGGCAGATGCAGGTCTCCCGACTCTTCCCTAGGACCAGTCAGATGCAGGTCTCCCGGGCTCTTCCCTAGGACCAGTCAGATGCAGGTCTCCCGTCTCTTCCCTAGGACCAGGCAGATGCAGGTCTCCCGGGCTCTTCCCTAGGACCAGGTAGATGCAGGTCTCCCGACTCTTCCCTAGGACCAGTCAGATGCAGGTCTCCCGTCTCTTCCCTAGGACCAGGCAGATGCAGGTCTCCCCGACTCTTCCCTAGGACCAGGCAGATGCAGGTCTCCCGACTCTTCCCTAGGACCAGGCAGATGCGGGTCTCCCGGGCTCTTCCCTAGGACCAGGCAGATGCAGGTCTCCCGACTCTTCCCTAGGACCAGTCAGATGCAGGTCTCCCGACTCTTCCCTAGGACCAGGCAGATGCAGGTCTCCCGACTCTTCCCTAGGACCAGTCAGATGCAGGTCTCCCGGGCTCTTCCCTAGGACCAGGCAGATGCAGGTCTCCCGACTCTTCCCTAGGACCAGTCAGATGCAGGTCTCCCGGGCTCTTCCCTAGGACCAGTCAGATGCAGGTCTCCCGGGCTCTTCCCTAGGACCAGTCAGATGCAGGTCTCCCGTCTCTTCCCTAGGACCAGGCAGATGCAGGTCTCCCGACTCTTCCCTAGGACCAGTCAGATGCAGGTCTCCCGACTCTTCCCTAGGACCAGTCAGATGCAGGTCTCCCGGGCTCTTCCCTAGGACCAGTCAGATGCAGGTCTCCCGTCTCTTCCCTAGGACCAGGCAGATGCAGGTCTCCCGGACTCTTCCCTAGGACCAGGCAGATGCAGGTCTCCCGACTCTTCCCTAGGACCAGGCAGATGCGGGTCTCCCGGGCTCTTCCCTAGGACCAGGCAGATGCAGGTCTCCCTGGCTCTTCCCTAGGACCAGTCAGCAGAGCACCCTAGGGGCAGCTCACTCCCAGCAGGGGTTACTCACGATGATAGAAATCAGGATGGGGGTCCGGATGACCCACCAGGGCAGGCTGTGCTCATTGGTGTCCCAGCACCTGTGGAAGAAAGGACCAGATGTGCAGGGCACAGGCACACACGCTCCCCTTCCTGAACGCAGAGGACACACACATGCACGCACGAGTATACACATACAGTCACAGTCACACATAACCACACACTCTCATTCCAACCTGCAAGGGTTGCAGGTTGCACAAATGCACACACATGCGCACACACAGATGCACTCACACACACTCTCACACCTTCCTGCACAGGATACACAGTCACACACACATTTTCCTGCCCCCCCACACAGCCCCTCCCTTTCCTGCCCACAGGGTACTCACACAATCATAGTCACCACACACACATCTTCTGTTCACAGGGTGCAACACACACACACACACACACACACACACACACACACACACACACACACACCCCTTTCCACCCACCCACCGAGTGCACACACATAGTCACACACACATACACCTCCCCTTCCCACCTGAAGGCTGCACACACACTCGCACACACCTTCCTGCTCAGCAGCTGCCATACAGCCACTGGCTCCCCTTTCTGACCCTCCCTCCTGTCCCCGTCCTGCGCCCACCTCCTCCTGTTCTCCTGTGTCCCCAGTCCACCCCACTTCTGTTTGGATTGTTGTTGTCCTGTCGGGACATCTTGGCAAGGGGTTTGTTTTGTTATTACAGCCTTGAGTGTGTGAACTGAGCCTGGAAACCAGGTCACCCAGGGCTGGGGGCCAGTGAGTGTCCTTTTCCGATAGTCCCTCTCTGGGCTGACACACTTGCCCTCAAGGCAGGGCCCTCTCCTGCCCACGCTCCCCTTCTGGTCTGCCTCAGGGTCTCTGAGCCACGTCAGAGATCTGCCGGGAGCTGGGACCTGAGCACCACAGGCCAGTGTACCCAGCCCCCCGTGCAAGCACCCCAGCCTCCTGGACCAGCCCCGGGTCCTCCTCTGACGCCTCCTCACCCGGTGTCCTCCAGAAGGATCCTGGCCGCCGTCCACGCCGTGATGCAGATGGTGGGGATTCCTGCAGAGACTCAGGTCAGCTGCGCCCAGTGTCCTGACCCAGAGAGCCCACGGGGCGTGCGTGGGCCCTTCCCCCCCCCCGGGGTCTTCCAGCTGACCCTCTGGCGCTGGGCCTCAGGGGCAGGTGTGGGGAGGACCTGCTCCCTCAGGTCCCTGCACACGTGGATGTGGCTCCTCCCACTCTGTCCTGCCCGCCTTGGCTCAGACCCCCTCCCCCCCCTCTGGCCTTCCCACGCTGGGCCCTCGGGGCTGCAGAGGGGGACCCTGCTGTGGCAGGAAGGGCAAGGGTTGGGAGTGGACAGTGCCAGCTCGCAGGCCTGAGTGCGGGTGGGAAAGAGTGGCCCCGAGCCGTGGTTCCGGGGTTAGGGAGTGGAGATGCTCTTCCTGCCGCGGGCACTCCTAGGGGCCCAGTCCGTAGGGCTGAGGAGTGACCCTGTTGGACAGAGGAGCTGGGTGTCCTTACCCCATCCTATGAGGAGATAGGCCAGGAAGCACCTGCTGGGGACGAAGATGGCCACGAGGAGCGTGTGCAGGTACAGCCCCTCCACGAGCAGCCAGCAGAAGTTGGCCATGATGCAGTACTGGAAGAACACCAGGCTGAGCTTGCACCCCACCTGCAACACACAGCGAGAGCCTGGCGCGGGGGCACAGACCCGCCAGCTGCTGCCCAGAGGACGCCGGGCAGCGCCCGAAGCTGGCCCCCAACTGGGCAGGACCAAGCAGCCGCACCAGGGGCCTGAGCTCCCAGAGGAGTGCTCAGCTGCCTGGGAGCTTGGAAAGGGCGTGGCCCACACGTGGGGCTCGGGTGCCTGTCCCCACGTGGACGGGGGCAGATGGGCTCCAGGTGTTAGCACAGTCCTGGCTGCTCGAAGCGTGGTATCCCAGGGTATATGGGCCAGGTATCCCAGGGTAGGTGGACCTGGGCCACGAGGCAGCTGATGCCCAGACCCTTCAAGACTGCCCATCCTGGTCTGTCCGGTCCTGAGTCAGAGGGTGGACCCAGACCCTGGCCCGAAGGAGCCCTCAGGGCAGAGCATCCTGGGAGCATGGCCAGCCAGACACCGCAGAGGGCCCGAGCACAGGCCCGGGAACCCACGGCCAGGGAGAGGCAGAGGGCCAGCAGGCTCAGTGCAGGGCACCTCATGGGGCACTGGGGTGGCCGTGGGGGGCCAGGGGTGTTGAGGCGCGGCCCCCCCCGGCCTGCAGATGGTGCCTGTCTGTCTCTTGGGGGCCCCCATACCACAGAGTGGACCCTGGGCAGCCATTCCCAGGTTGAGGGGCATGGGGAACAGCCCACGGGTCCGCGGATGCCACTGTGACCCAGGGAGAGCCTCACCCAGGACGCCGGCTGGTTGGGACACTGCCTAGTGCTCGAGTCGGAGTAGAGCACGTTGTCCTTGAGCAGCACCGAGATGGCACGCAGGATGAAGGACAGGAAGAGGTTGAGGTGGATGGAGTTGCGGGTGCAGTGCAGCCTTCTGTGGGCAGGAAGACAGAGAGGCCAGGCTCGCACCCATGGCTCTGCACCGCCTCGCTCTGGCCACAAACCCACCACTCTTGGGCACATTTGGGACATTGCCACTTTTGCACGCTGGCATCTAACTATTTCCCCTTGGCTCGTCCTAGAAGTCTTCAGGACAGGAGCAGGAGAGTGAGGCCCCGCGTGCTGAGGGCCCGGTAGGATTCTGTTCTTCCCCAGCGGCCAGCCAGTGGCCTGTACTGGCTGTCTGGGCTCTCTAAAAAGTGCCCAGAACATCTTATTTACAACTCTTTAAAAGCACTAAAATTATCCTTTTTAATTGCTCAGAGTCATGGGGTCACGCACTCCCCCACAGCCGCTCCTCTGAGACCATGGAAGACTGTCTGCAGGGGGAAGAGAGTCCCTCAAAGTGCTGCCAGTGTGGTCCTCAGGGGCTCAGGCGAGGCCCACAGGGGCAGCAACACCGGGACAGCAGGGCCCTGGGGGCCAGCGGGTCGCAGCTGAGAAGCAGCAGAAGTGGAGGCTGGAGGGAGGGCCTGAGGAATTGCCCACTGGCCCGTCTTCGTCACTGTGACCACTGTGACTAGAATGTAAGTGTCAGCAGCTGAAACAGAATATACAGGGACCTTCCAGGGGACTCGGGGGAGCATCTCTGGAGGAAAGCGATGCAGAGCCGCCTCAGCAGGCAGCCGGAGGCCAGTCTGCATCTTTAAAATCACCAGTGTGGTTACAGCAGGAGTGGAAGCTAGAAGGAACCAGCAGTGACTACGAAGGTTAAATTCGGGCAGGACTCTGAGCAAGCTCATGCTCTGAGCGACAGAGATGCAAGATGGGGAGTCTGCAGGAGTTTGCACTTGAGTGAAGCCCCCCGTCTGATGGGCTGCGGACAAATGACAGCTTCTGGCCCCTCAACCCCACCTCTGGCTCAAGGCTCTGCCCTTCTAGCTAGAGAATGCCAACTCCCCTCTGGAGTGGGACGCCCTTCCAGTCTCTGCCTTTCCTCACCTGAAACGCCAATAAAACACAAACCGTGAGGTGGACCAGAAACAGTTCAACATTCACCCAATGTCTGGACAACGTTCAGGTGCTGGAGAAACAAAGTCAAGAGGAAGGGACCCAGAGGGCAGCATTTCCAGACCAGCCTTCTGGAGGACTTGCACAATGGAAACAGGCTGCTTTCCCGAGCACTGAGCTGGGGGCCCAGTGCCCCCAAAAGTCTGGGACGTAAAATTATCATACTCAAGTAAATTGATTGACACTTGATTGATTACAGAGCCAGATTGTCTTAAAAATTTAAAGGATCTGGGTCTAGCATTAAATTAGACACAGAAAACAAGACATTTGTAATTGGAAAGTAGGTCAGTAGAACATATCTATATCAAAGTAGGAAAAAATAAAACAATGGAAAACGAAATGGTCTACATAGATGCCATGAGGGGATGACCTGGCGTGCTCTGGTAAGAAATGCAAATAGTTAAAGTGCATGTTGAAAAAGTCTCAAATGAAACAACCACATCCAAAATATTTTGCACATCTCACTGCCACTCATCTCTCAAATCCAGCTGACAGTCTGTAAAAAGCCATTGCGTAAAATAACCAAATAACCCAGGGACACCAGAAAGAACTATGACAGGTCCCAGACAGAGCTGGACACACCTCCACCCCCTCCCCTCCCCTCCCCTCCCCTCCCCTCCCCTCCCCTCCCCTCCCCTCCCCTCCCCTCCCCTCCCCTCCCCTCCCCTCCCCTCCCCTTCTCTTCTCTTCTCTTCTCTTCTCTTCTCTTCTCTTCTCTTCTCTTCTCTTCTCTTCTCTTCTCTTCTCTTCTCTTCTCTTCAGACAGCCGTTGATAGATCAGTCAAATCAGGACACTCCAGTGAACTTCTTGCTCTGTTCTTGTCAAAACATTTCACTGCTTGTGTCTTCTTCTACCAACCAAACACAGGCCCTTGGGGGTCTGGGTCCAAGCAGCCTTCATTTTTGTGCCCAATGTGGGGTTCAAGTGCAATATTCTATTCTGCTCTTTCCTTCTCATCTCCAGGTGGGAGAAATACCACTGAGCCTGCCCTGGACTGGGAGACCATGGCAGGGCGATTTCTGGTTGAAACACAGATGGCTGGTTTGTAAATCTCTTCCTTCACTGGCCGGTGCTGGAGACCCTCTCTCCCGCCTCCCCCCTCCCTCCCTTCTTCCCTCTTATTCCCACCTTTTTGTTGTTGTTCACCTTTTTTTTCTCTCTCATATCTCTGGATGGGAAGAATTCCAATGAACTGTTATCAAATTGAGGGGTTTGATCATTCTCCAGTAAACCCCGAAGTCTGCCAGTTTGTGTGTCTCTCCTCAGCCACTAGCTGGTGCCAGAGGACAGAAGGACAGTCTCTCCAAGGACTCCCGTTCTCGCCTTGAGCCAGTATTTCACTCCTGCCCAATGCAGCACCCTCAGGAGTCCCTACTCCCCGTTTATCCCTCACAAATGGACTGACTCCCTTTGGGGCTCCAGGCCTGGTCACCCCAGGAATGAAACTATGTATGGTTGGTCAGCTGGTAGGTGCCTCATGGACCGGTCCAGCTGTCTCTCTCCCTTGATCTCCTTCTGGGGATGCCCAGGACAGTTAAACAAAGACGAGCCAAACCTTGTCCCACCTCACGGACTCACCCCTCGGATACATCCTGGATAACTGGACTAAAACCCTAACCCACAAAGCCTTATGTCTCCTATATTTGTCTATGGAGGCCTGGTCACTTTAGCTTTATAAACTCTGTTCAGGAATCCCAGCTATGCTATAATTCCATCTTTCAATTAGATTTTTGATCCTAGCAGTGAAATTGGACAAACCCCCCGGAAGCCCAGGTCTCATGGCTCCCTTCCGGTCAGTTGTCTGCGTCTGCATCACTCTTCACCATGCGCCCTTGTCGGCCCCCGGGAGGAGTTCCCTCTCAGCCTCGCCTGGTGTGGCTGCTGATGCTCCGGATAGCGCCTCTCTAGCCTCTGCCCCGTCCCTCTGCCTCCCCACGAAGAGTGGGATAGCCTTGGTTAAACAGGCTGTCACAAAACTGACCAAACTTCCTTGCAGTTGTGTTGTGAAATCTTTAATTATGGTCATTAAGAAGCCGTTTGTCCTTCTGTGACATTGTTTTAATGCTGCTCCCATTCCCCCTACAACACATGCTTCCTATTTAAGACCAGTTCTCAGTTTCTATTCTTTGAGTACTTGTTGTTTCTTTAAAGTCCACATACGAGGGAGATAATTTTGTGTCTGTGTCTCTCCTTCTGACTAACTTCGCTAAGCATTATATTCACAGCAGTTTTAAAAGAACTTGCTCTACCCCTTTATGAGTCCAGGTTTTTGATAAAATTTTATTTTCCCCTTATACTAATGCTTTGAGAGCTCCATTTGCTCTCAATGGAACGAACATCTCCGAATACAGCAGCTATGTGTACCTGGCTCGAGAAATCAACATGAGGAACGACTTGGCGCCAGAACTGAGCAGAAGGAAGAGAGCAGCGTGGAATGCATTCAAGAGCATCAAAGAAGTGGTTAAGAGGATGAAGAACCTCTGACTCCGGGCACATCTTTTTAATTCTACCGTTCTTCCTGCACTAACATATGCCTCAGAGACCTGGGTCCTACGCAAGCAGGATGAGAATGCTATTTGGGTATCCCAAAGAGGAATTGAAAGAGCTATGCTTGGAGTATCACATCTCACTCAAGTGAGAGAAGGAATCCGGAGTTCTGACCTCTGTCAATGGTCAAGAATCAGGGACGCTGTCTCATTTGCCAAGGCATCAAAAATCAGATGGGCTGGTCATGTAATGTGATTCAGAGACGACCACTGGACTAGAGCTATTACCAACTGAATTCCACAGGACGTCAGAAGACCACGTGGCCGCCCACCAACTAGATGGTCAGATTTCTTCGTCAAATCCCTGAATGAACAGTTTGAGGCTCTTCCTGTTCCTGGAGCGAGCAGATATCATTGGGCTGCACTAGCACTCGACAGGGACAAATGGCAATGTTACTGCCGCCCGCTCAAGCAAATCGAAGATCAACGGGACGACAAGTGATACAAGTGATGCTTTGTATAAACACTAGTTTACAAAGTTGTTTATGATGATTTGCTACAGACATACAATATACCAACACCAACCCCACCACCATTGCACCTTCTCACCACCATTATCTCCAATTTTCTGAACCACCCTTTAAGTTTTGCCCCTGTAGCAGAACCTCAATGATTTATTTTATATTGCTTGTTACAAATAATTTGCTAAATGGATGATCAAAAAGTGTTGCCTTAGAAGAAAGTTAGTGAGGATTGTTGTGTCTCACCATGTAGCCATTAAGTCCTTGTACAAGAGATCAATAAGATGTTGCTATAGGTTTATATTTTGTTTATATTTTGTTAATTGAGGTTGGTTGCAATCTGGTGTGCTACTCCTGATTTATCAGGGTTATAGAGTTTGAGAGGTCGCATGGCCGCGAATGCAGCTGCATGCTCCAGGGAGTCCAAACATTTTTAGTGGGGTGATACAGCTGGAGTTTTAGCAGGGTGGCAGCTTTGGGGCGAGTCCGTGACTGCCAGGGCTTCTGAAGTACAGGGAGACGTGGGGAGGAAGCTCATCTCCGTCTCTGCGAAAGCCTGGAGATTTCAGTTATAAAACACGCATTCCTGAGTTTTCCAACAGATTAATTTCTGGACGAGGCTTGTCCTGAGCAGTGGGGGCCGGGCAGGAGCAAGGCGGCACTGTGGAGTGTGCTGGTCTCCACTTTTGGGCTGTGTATGTGTGTGTTTTAAGTTGACTTGCGTTGACTAACAATTTGGGCAATTCTCTCAAGACCATATAAGGTAGAAATGAAAAACTCGATGAAAGGCCTTCTGACTAAGGGCATGGAGTCAAAACTCCCAGATAAAAGGCTTGGCATTTTACAGAGGCTACCCTACTTCTTCCTTTTTGGGGCCATTGGTTACGATCTTTCTTGCCTTTCATTTTGGGTCCCGTTTGCTCAAATAACAAAACTAATCTCTTCTCATTAAGAGTGAATCAAGTTCCAGATGATAAAATCCTCTTATAAAAGTGGGGCTTCTTCCACCCTTCCTCAGCCTGCTGTCTTTGTGTCACCTGTGGACCAAGTGGGGTGTTCCTTCCACCACTGACCCTCCAGCCCCGGGAAGACCTGAGCCAAGCCCAGGCCTCCTCACTTTGCCACTCAGCAGGAAGCAGCTACAGACTGGGCTTCAGCTCCCTTTCCCCGTGAAAAGTTCTTCTGGGCTTGGTGTTTCTTTTTTATAAGCGAAGTGGTCTAGCATGGATCCCACTAGGGAACGGTCTAGCTCGGCTCCTGTGAGAAATGCAGGTGTTTAAATGCCAGGCACGCAGAAACGTCCTCAGCTGAAACACTCAGATATGCCCAAAGCATCTGTACATCTTGCTGTCACTCACTTCCTGAAACTGGCTGAGAGTCTGAAGACAGCAGATGTGTTTTCATACGAACTTCCTGCCCAACGGTCTGCGGGCACTAGGAAAGGGTAACAGAAGGCACCGAGGCCATGCCGAGCAGAACTCCTCTTCCCTTCTCTTTATCTTCACTGGCTTTAGAGCGCCCACAGGCTTCTCCTCCGGGGCAACGTGGTTTCCTTAATAAACCTGTATTCCTTAACAAACTTCTCGCTTTACTTTTGGCAAAACATCTTGTTACTGTTCACTTGTATCACTTGTCGTCCCGTTGATCTTCGATTTGCTCGAGCGGGCGCCAGTAACGTCTCCATTTGTCCCTGTCGTGTGCTAGTGTAGCCCAATGGTATCTGCTCTCTCCAGGGACAGGAAGAGCCTCAAACCATTCATTCAGGGTTTTGACGAAGAAGACTGACCAGATGGTGGGTGGCCATGCGGTCTTCTGACGTCCCGTGGAATCCAGCCGGTAACAGAGTGTGCGGCACTGTACCCTGTCCTTCACCTAGTTTTAACACTCAGCTCTTATCCAGGGTTATCATTTCCAATCATTATTGCCATACTGGTCCTTCTCCATCTTACCTACCCTCCACCCTCCACTCACTAGTGGCAGATTCCAACCACTGACCTGTCCTCCTAGCTCCTGTTTTCCCTGGCCTCGGACACTAGTCTTCTACTATATATTTGGGGAGATAAAGAGAGAGAGACAGAGACACAGAGAGGAGAAAAGAACCTGCCACAGAGGCAGGTGGGGGTGGGCCTGGGGACACTGGCGGAGGGATGGGTGTTGGAAGACTGTGACCGGAACCCGATCATGAGCAGCTTTGCAAGGGTCTCTCTCACAGTGATTCAATAACAAAAGCCCTGTAAATAAATAAATAAAAATAAACTACAAAAATGACATTGAGAATTTCAAGTAAAGAAAAGCAGTTAGAATTGAAAAAAAGTGATAATATTGAAAATATGCCTGACAGACAATTCCTAGGGAAGTACAACTAAGTAAGAAGAATGAATCTGTATCAGGTTATGTCTGTTTTTAAAAACTGAACCTAAAACCGACTTCCCACATGACAACTCTTGTCCCAGAAGGCCTTGGGGACTTTAGGACGATCAGGGGCACAGGAGCCACGTGCGGCCGCAGAGACAGCTGTGTGTGGAGCAGACCTCGAGCTGTGCGCACCACACTCAGGGGACGTCCCCGGAGCACGTGGGCGCGACAGCGACTCACTGGACAGCTGTGTGTGGAGCAGGCCTCGGCCCGCGCAGAGCCCAGCGAGCTGTGTGCACCACACTCAGGGGACGTCCCCGGAGCACGTGGGTGCGACAGCGACTCACTGGACAGTGTCAGCAAGTGCTAGGGGTGTCCTGTTCAAGGCCCACCCAGGAAAGAAAGGGCCACACGGCAGGGGTCGGTGGCTGTCGTGGGGGAGCCAGCGCGTCTGGCTGGTCGGCCTGTGCGCCAGACGGCGTCCCGACAGGAGCTGTGAAGCTGGGGTGCAGACAGAGGCTCCCCGCGGAGCAAAGAGCAGAGCCCTCCGGGAGACGGGCCTGGGCTCTGGCCTGGTCAGCAACAAGGGCAGTGGGAGAGGCAGCAGGGCAGGCTGGGCGGTTGTCACATGGACACATGTCACACGTCAGGGCCACCACCTCAGTCCTGACATCACACCTCATGCAAGTAAGTGGCAGACAGAGCATAGCCCACAGGCAAGAAGACGTAACAAGTATGGACATAAAGAAAAACAGGTCGAGGTTTTCAGCCAGGGTTTGGGAAGCACAAATGGTAAGGCCAGAGGGATGGAGGGGGTAAGGAACTGGCCTTGCAGGTAGATGACGAGCTCAGCCCCTGGCTCTAGAGTGCCCGAGTCTCGCCAGGATAATCCCTGGGCACAGAGCCAGGAGTAAGCCCTGAGCACAGTCGGATGTGGCCCCCAAATAAACAAAAAATGGTACCTGAGCTTCATCAATATCAGGCACTTTCAGACTGAGGTCACAGAGCGGCTGCACACAGACGTGGCCCCACGCAGCACTACGTGGAGCTAAAAGAGCTTCACCACTGGGAATATATCCCAGAGAAGCAAAAAAGTACAGTCGAAATGACATCTGCACTTACATGTTCATTGCAGCACTGTTTACAATAGCCAGAATCTGGAAAAAACCTGAGTGCCCGAGAACAGACGACTGGTTAAAGAAACTTTGGTACATCTATACAATGGAATACTATGCAGCTATTAGAAAAGATGAAGTCATGAACTTTACATATAAGTGGATCAACATGGAAAGTATCATGCTAAGTGAAATGAATCAGAAAGAGAGAGACAGACATAGAAAGATTGCACTCATCTGTGGAATATAGAATAACAGAGTAGGAGACTAATACACAAGAATAGTAGTTTATAACACCAGGAGGTTGGCTCCATAGCTTGGAGGCTGTCCTCACATGCTGGGGGAAAGTCATCCCAGATAGAGAAGGGGACACCAAGTAAAATGTGGATGGAGAACCCACTCGGGAAGGGAGATACGTGCTGAAAGTAGACCAGAGACTGAACACAATGGCCACTCAATACCCCTATTGCAAAGCACAGCACCCAAAAGGAGAGAGAGAACGAAAGAGAATGCCCTGCCACAGAACGGGGTGGGGTGGGGGATGGGATTGGGGGGTGGGAGGGATACCGGGTTCATTGGTGACGGAGAATGGACACTGGTGGAGGGATGGGTCCTCGAACATTATATGAGGGAAACACAAGCACGAAAATGTGTAAATCTGTAACTGTACCCTCACGGTGATTCACTAATTTAAAAAAAAGGCAGCAAAAGACCAGACTGTTGATGTCATTATCCAGCAGTGAAGTGCAGGTTAGAACCACGACTCCCTCTTACCGAGACCACACAGGAGGCTGCACTGAAAGGCCGAGAGGACAGTGTGGAGTGGAGGGCACTGCCTGTGAGGGCAGGGAGCTGCACCCCGGCAGACGAGACTCCGCAGGAACAGAGGTCAGGAAGGGAATCTCAAAGAGGACCGCTGGCCACTCCCGCCTCTACCCCCCTGGCAGCTGCCTTAGGAATGGTCTTTGTTCCTTCATCACTGGAAGTATGACTTCTTATTTATTTATTTTTTTTAATTAGTGAATCACCATGGGGGTACAGTAACAGAGTCACACATTTTCATGCTTGTGCTTCCCTCACACAATGTTAGCAATGGTCTTTTACCTGGTGGAAGCCCCACGTGGGGCAGGTTGGAAGGAAACCTGTAAAAGCCACCTTGAACAAAGCAAGTGCACGCATATGCCGCCTGAGCCCATGTGCTGCTCGGGCACACGTGTTGCCCACATCTCCCTTCCTGAGATGTGTGCTGGAGCTCTGTCTTTGGGGAAGCCCGCGTTCTCTCTTCATCGTGTTACTCTCTCTCACTTTTCCCCTCCTTCCCTTTCCGAAAACCTTCCAAATAAAATTTAATTTTACTTCACTGCTCGTCTACTCCTGAAATTCTTTTCTGCGAGACAGGACAGAGTACCTGGAAACCCTGGGGAAGGCCTGGGACTGACTTTCCTTTCCTGCAGAGAGCAATTCCTTAATGCACCCCGAGGGTGCTGCACCCCCAGAGATGGGCTTGTGGGGATCGACTCCCGTGCCAAGAAGACCAAGTGGGCATCAGGTGTGGCTTGGCAGACACCTCGTGGGGCTGGGAGGACTCAAGGTCCATGCCAGGAAGGGGCTCACTGCAGACTTTATCAGTCCTAACTTTCTCAGCAGGGCGGCAGAGGCAGACTGGAGAAAGTGACCGCCTCTCTCCTCCCCACCTCACATAAGCCACCTTTGGGGCCCGCCGAGTTCACAGCAAAAGGGAGCAGGGAACTGCAGGCAGCAACAGGCTGGAGGCCCTGCTAATGCTGAAGGGAAGAACCAGAGAGCACAGAGTGTCTGTCCGACATAACACCCTGGAAGGAGGCAACAGCCGCCTTCAGGAGGAAGAGGCCGTGCGGGCCCCGTCAGGGCCGGAGTGCGGGCACCTGCCTGGCCTGTGCTCCCATGTCCGCACCCGGAAACGCTCTGCTACGTTGCTCTTGGGTCGGCTTCTGCAAGGGGTGCTGTGGGAGTCACGGCTGCATGATACCTGGCACTGTGGCCTCCAGACACGCCTCTCAGAATCCGCTCCTCTGTCGCCTGGCGACAGCCCCCACAGCCCCCGTAGGACTCAGCACTGGGGCTCGGGGGCTCTCCCACACTAGGCCTGACTGGTGGCTGCTGATGGCAGCTGGGATCAGAAGTGGGGGAGTGGGAGTCGGGGCCTTGCACTTGCCTCCAAACTCCCCATGTGGCCACCACCGGGGCCACACACTACCAAGGGAGATGCCGAGAAAGGACCGGCCAACAGCCACAGCACCTCACCTGGCACGGTGTCAGCAGTTACCAAGCTGCTGCTGGGCCGGTGGTCGGCACGGTGCCGCACCCTGGACGACAGGAAGCGCTTGCTGGGCGAGGCCCCCGGGACTCCCACTCCTAGCCCCCACCTGCACCACACTGAGACTGGGTCTAAGGAACCACCTCTCCACGCTCTCTGCGAATGAGAAACCTGCTACTTCCTTACCTTGGGTTTTCCTACGACAATACACGCAGGAAGACTGCCAGGGCTCGTTTCCAACCATCATTACTGAGCCGCTCATCCACAAACTGTGGGGAGGGCGTGGGGCAGTGCGAGGGGAACCTCCCTCCGTCCCACCTCATCCATCCGTCCGTCTGTCCGTCCATCAGCAAGGTCTCAGCAGTGGGCAACAACAGAGCAAAGCTGAGATGCTCATCAAGAATCCGTGCGTGTCCATCTTCCTGGTAGCTGAGTTGCTCCTGGGCGGCTGATCACGTGATTTCCACACTGCTAGGGATGAGTGTGGGTCATCAACATGTCGCTCTGAACCAGCAGACTTAGCAGCTCAGATCACCGGGAACCAGCACCTCCCTAAGTTTCTTCTTTGTCTTTAACGAGGTGTAGGTTTAGAAACACGTAACAGGAGAAAAAACACCAACACGAATGAACATTTTAAAAGCACTTAATGTGACAGAGCATCCCCACAGTTTTAAAAGCAGCTCTGGGTTTGAGGTTCTGACTTATTCCTCCGAGAATGGCCAACCAGCAGCAAAAGCTGAGCGAGGGCAAGAAGGAAAAGCATAATATAAAGACATTGCCAGTTTTCTCAGCTCTATTCCTCGTGCAAACTCACTCACTTTGCTGATAACCCAGACCTCCTGTGGGCTGTTTGATCTAAATGGTTTCATTGCTCCACGAGAGACTGAGTATGAATGCTGGTCCTTTCTCCATCAGCGACTCTGTAAATTCCAGTCCTTCGCCTGTCAGCAACTGTGTGTGAATACTGGTTGCTCCATCACTGGCTGTGTGTGAGTACTGGATGTTGGTCCTGTGTGTGGATACCGATCCTTTCTCCATCAGAGTGTGAATATTGGCTCTGCCAGCAGAGACCAGGGTGTGGGGCCCAAGGCTGAGGATGGCAGAGGTCAACCTGTTCCCCAGAGCTTATGCCCACTCTGGGGTTTGAAGGCGACACGCAGGCTTCTGACTGGACCACAGCCTCTCCTTTAGCCCGGGAGGTTCCTGTCGGTTCTCACTGGCCCCTGAGGGCTCAGGGCTGGGCTATCAGTTCACACCAGAAAGACAGCCCTCCCCTCAGCCGGTGTCTGCCAGGCATGTCCGCACTGATGGGTACAGAGAGCTGTGTAATTTGCCACATATCCGCTGAGGCTGCCCGCGTTTGAGGCGGGACATGGTGAAGTGGTCTCTTCCTCCTGAGCACCTCACAAGTCTCCTGGCAAAGTGCCCACGGCCAAACGGCAAGCGCTCCACAAAGGCCACACCTGGTGCTTCTGCTCTGTCCAGATTCAAGTAGCTGTGAGGACGTGGTAAGTAAACATGGACTTGGTTCTCATCCAGAGGGTGTGGTCTGCTGGCGGAGAGAGCATGAAGCATTCAAGAAAAACACCCCTAGCAGCACCACGTGGCTCGGACACAGGCCCCACGGCCTGCCTGACTCACCGGGTCATCCATGCTCGCGTCCGGGGAGAACTGCTCGCTTCCACCACCTACCTGAAGAGGCAGAGAATGATGCTTCCGGTTGTCAGGGAGATCAGAGAGAGGCTGTAGCCAAGGGTGTAGATAGCTTTCACCAGGTCATAGAATGAGATCTGCAGAAAGGAAGTGAGGGTCTGAGGTAGTGGTGGCAGCGACTACCAAGAGCTTGTGCTGGGGTCCAAGGCCCAGAACGCAGAATGGGGCCCCCAACACCCACAGTCCTGTGTCACTGTGTCACAGACGAGGTTTCCTGACAGCAGCTCTGTGTGCAGGGGCCAGAAACTGCCACAACCAGGGAGAGCCCAGGACAGAGAGATGAGTGGAGAGTGGGAGGAGGGAAGAAGGAGCAGAGGGAGAAAGGAAGGGATGAAGTGGGGAGACAGGCTGGGTCACTACCACAGCAGCCCTGAGCGTGTCCCAAGCAATGTGGCCAGATGCTCAGCCCCATGGGGTGTGCTGGGATGCTCTTCTCAGAGCACAACTGAGTGTCAAAGCCCCGTGTGATTCTCTCCCACCCCCCCTCACACACACGCGCGCACGCGCACACACACACACACACACACACACACTCAGGGAGAGGGGACACTGAATCCAGAAGGAGTGACTAGCTGCACTATCTTCACATTTTAATGCTCTCAACATTTCTTGATACAATTTAATTTTGAGGGAACAAGGTATACAAGACAGATCATATCTGTGCCTAGTTAGGACATCACCAAAGTGACAATATCCCTTCACCACGCCACGGTGTTCTCGTGGCCCTGCGCCCCTCACCCCAGCCCACTCCCCGTTGGTAAGTTCAGCCCTATGGTCAGACGGTCCCACACAGTCAGACTCAGGGAAAGCATGTGTAGGAACTCTGTCACGACAGGACAGGGGCGCCAGCACAGGGTCCTGCACACCCCAGCTCTACCACAGAGTTAGTGGCTGCCAGGCCACACCAGAACCAACCTGAATCACCCGACTCCTACAGCCAGTGCCCATCATGCGGTACCTGAAACAGCCTGATCACCCGACTCCTACAGCCAGTGAGCTGCCAGGAGATGGGGGGCTCTGCAGACCCAGAGGGCTGGCGGGAGCTGCTCCTGCAGATATGGTCAGGTGCGTGTGCGTGTGTGTGTGTGTGTGCGCGCGTGCGTGTGTGCGTGTTCGTGTGCGTGTTGGTAGGTGGGGAGCTGGGCAGGGCAAGGCTGGGGGATGTCATAGGCAGAGGCCTTTGGGGCTCCAGGATTCTGCAACTTTCCATTCTGAAAAACACCTCTGGTTTCTTTTGCATTTGAATGCAGAATTCCAATCCTCTTACAGGAAGTTCTAAGATGGTTCAGGCCCCAAGCCCCAGTGGATGACTTCTGAGGTGCACATCCCCTTTCAGGTGTGGGAGAGGAGAAGAATGGGCCAGGAGCAGGATCACTACCAGAGGCGTCTGCACAGGAAGGGTGACACGTGTCAACTGAGCATCTGCACACTGCAGTCACAAAACCCTGAGCATCTGGGACAGGCCCCAGGTGGAGCGATGAGACTGTTCCTCAGACCACCCTGGAGCCTCTGGCAGCAGGACCTGCTCCTAACCTCCTCTCGGTGAGGCATTCCCTAGCAGCCACGGGGGAGACCAGTGGGAGACTCTGCAGCCACGGGGGGATCACCGTGTGAGACTCTGCAGCCACGGGGGGATCACCGTGTGAGACTCTGCAGCCACGGGGGGATCACCGTGTGAGACTCTGCAGCCACATGTGAGATGGTGCAGTGTGAGACTGCAGTCGTGTGGCGGTCACGGTATCGAGATTCTACAGCTATGTGGGGGATCCACAGTGTGGGACTCTGAAGCCACGGGGGGATCAGTGTGAGACTCTGCAGCCATGGGGGATCACAGTGTGAGACTGCAGCCACGGGGGATCACAGTGTGAGACTCTGCAGCCACGGGGGGATCACAGTGTGAGACTGCAGCCACGGGGGGATCACAGTGTGAGACTGCAGCCACGGGGGATCACAGTGTGAGACTGCAGCCACGGGGGGATCACAGTGTGAGACTCTGCAGCCACGGGGGGATCACAGTGTGAGACTGCAGCCACGGGGGGATCAGTGTGAGACTGACTCACTTGCAAGGGCAGTGGAACACCTGTGCACGTCCACACAGCAGAGCAGCCAGCACACTGTCTTGTCTCCATACTGTGAGGCGTGGCCTTGAGCCCAGCTCTGCACCAGGACTAGTCTTTAGCTCAAGCCCTGTTGCCAGGTGGTGGTGTCCTGGCAAGGCTATTTCCTGTCTCCCATGGAGTGGGCACTCACCAGAGGCCTCTTCCCAACAGCTTCCCCACACTCTGCCCGGAGTGCGTTTAGGGGCAGACGGCGGGCCAGGCCTGTGCCTGCCATCATGGGGGACAGGACAGCCGCTGCCCTGAGAGGCAGCAGTCATGGTGACGCCGTGCTCTGACTCTAGAGGCTGTTCTGGTTGTGCGACCCAGCCAGTGGCCAACACTCGTCCCCAGAAGAGCAGAGCCTCTGTCGGAAATCTTTGGCACAGCGGGCATGGCATTACACGGGAGCCTAGTCAGGGCAGCTGGGAGCACGTGGCAGCTCCCGCAACCCCGCAGAGCCTTGCTGCGCCTCCAGCTCACACTGTGTGGACGGCGGCAGGGCTGGAGCACCATGCCCAGGGTACCCCCGTAAAAGCTGCCTCTGCTTCTCACCAGAAGGCCAGGGTCAGACCTGTGGTGACACCACGGTGCCCTGGGTCCATCCCTGGGAGAGACCCTGGAGCAAAGATCCGGCGTGGCTCAGCCACCGCTGGCTTATCTAGCGGAGCAGGACCTCAGTGTCTGGTGCTCACATGTGGGCCCGTGTGCACACGTGCTGGGACATGGCTGTGTATGTGTGACCCCAATTCTCACATGTCTCCACAGTGGAGCCACCACCACTTCCCCTGGCCACCCTCAGGACAAGGACACCTACTGGCCACTGGCTTTCCGCGGCTGGCCTGGGGCAGTGCCTGGAGGCTCTGAGCAGGCCCTGGGCATGGCATCGAGGCCCCGCGTGATTTGCGCAGTAGCCTGGCTCCGATGTGGAGCACCACCACTCTTGCCTGGCCGCCACTTTCGGGAGAACTGTGCTCCCAGCTCCCATGCATACCCCAGGCCTGTGCCAGCACCAGAGTTCCTCAGCCGCACCCAGGGCGAGGCTCAGTCACAGACGGCAGAGCTACTGGGGAACCAAATTCCTCTTCTTGCCAATTACTGGCGAAATACCCTTCAAGGCATGCCTGTCAACCGGGCTCTTCGCTGACAGTAAGGGGACCACAGCCGCCACCACAAGGCTCGCTCCCTCCTGCAGCACCAGCATGGGAGGTCGGGCTCGTTCCCCAATGCCGACATGCAGCTGGCCCGGTGCGACAGACTCAGCACAGCACCCTGAGTGGAGAGCTGGACGGGGCCCTCACTCTCACCCACTCTCTTCTCTCTGCGGGTCACTCCACTGGGCAGGTGCTTGCCAGCTGCTGCTCCTTCCTAACAAGGGAAACTTGAAGAAATGATGAGACAGGGGAGGACAGGGGTAGGCCAGACCCAGCAGATGCACAGACAGGCGACTCCTACGGGCTCAGCTACAGAGCAGACCAGAGACGCAGTGCAGGACTGAAGGAATCCAGCTGGCACGGCAGAAGGGGAAAGACCAGGCCACAGCAGGGGGACAGACCCGCAGAGACACACCCGGGGATCCCACCACGGGCCGGAGCCGCACTCGGAGCAAGGATGGTCTCTGACCAGAGGCCGGAACTGGACACCACAGGCAGCACAGACAGCCTGGACCGAGACCTCAGCCCCAGCAGGAACCCGGCCCCCAAGTGGACGACAGACGCCGAGGGCAGAGCCGGGAACCCTCCAGAAGGTCGCCTGGCAGGAAGCACAGTGCTCCGGCCACGGAGAGGCCTCTGCACACGGCACCGAAGGCCCCGTCCACGAAACGAGGCCACTAAGCCGGACCCCGGGGGACACGGAGCCCTGTGAGAGGCGGTGCCAGAGAGCGGGCTCGTTAGAGACGCCTCTGACGAAGGGCCGGACCCACACGGGCACCCTCGGGACCAGCAGCGAGGACAGGAGCTCGGAGACACTCAGCCATGGCCTCGACACCCCCCACCAGAGCAGCCCAGAAGGACGCTCACACCCCTCCCACTGGGCAGCACGTGAGAGCAGCCTGCGCCCCCCTGCCCTCCTGGGACAGCTGCAGCAGACACTGGGCGCAGCAGGGCCGGTCACGGGCCCACCGCAGACACAGTCACGCTCCTGCACGGGTCCCGGGCCCGCTGGAGACTCACACAGAAACTGCCCACCGGCCAACGGCAGCTCGTTAGACTCCCCCAGACTCTGACTCATGGGACAGCCTTGGGCAGGGCAATGGGAGAGTTCATCGTGTCTGTCCGAGACAGAAGAGTCTGTTGCGGGAAACGGGCTCCCAGGCCACGCAGAGCCACGGGGCCACGGAGCTACGGAGCCATGGAGCCACAGGGTGTGGAGGGAGTAGGAGACGCCAGTCTGGAGATGATGCCGCCCAGAGCACGGCAGGGCAGGGCCCTCCCATGAGCAATGCTGTGCAGTGGGTGCGTGGGGCTGCACATTCCTCAGCTCTGGGGAAGCATCAGTGGCGAGACTCCTGGCTTCTGACTCCCCTCCACTGTGGCAAAGCTCTGTTACTAAGATACAGGGTTACACCCAGTCCTCCCGTGCTGCACAGTGAGGATACAGCCACGACGGCCTGTGAGGTGGGTGAAGGCAGCTACAGGAAGTCCTCACACTGATTTTCCCGTGAACACAGAACTGCTGTCCTGGTGGATGCCTGGAGGAGAGGAAGAGGCAGCTGGATGCTGCCAGCTTGGCAGGTGTGTGCAAGGTGTGTGCATCCCGCAAGCTCGTTTCACCTGCAGGGGGCGCTCTGGGGGCCTGCCAGTGGCCGTGGAGGAGCCCAGCTTGCCCACCAGCTGCAGGAGCCGCTGCTGGAACGCGAGAGAAGCACAGGCACGTGGTTGCAGGGGCTCGGGGGCACTTCCCCAGGTTCCTTGGGGCTGCATTCACACGCAGCCCCCAGTTCACCCAGGAGCAGGGGCTTGTTCCCGCCCCTGAACGTGATGGTTCCTGTCCTCTGGGTGCGATTTCAGTAGGTTCTCCTGCTCATGCAAGAGCTTAGCGCAATGAGTCTGCAACACGAACACCAGCATCATAACTAATACCTCTGGCATTTCCTAGTGCGCAATCGGAAGTGACTCCACCTATGGGGCTGAAAGGCCTCCTCCCCCCCCCGCCCCCCCCCGCCTTCTGGGGTCAGCACAGGCTGACCATCTGCAGCCTGCACTCAGGATGCATTCCCACGGGCTTCAGCGGCTGCACGTGTGGGATATCATGAACGTGGGACCTGTGGTTATGGTGAGTGGGAGATCACTGTGAAGGGAACAACAGATGGAATCAGGGCTAAGGACACCCCAAGGAGCCAAGGTCGGAGAAGGGAGCAGAGCCAGGCAGAGCCACTGCGCCCTGCCACAGCAGGGGAGGAGGGAGGTGAGGGCAGGGCCCAGCCAGAGAGCCAGGGTCAGGAGGAGTTCACATCCTGGTGGGCCGCCACTACCCCTAGGGAAGTACCACGGGGCACGGGGGCCTGCGGCTTTGTGCCAACTCTCCACAGAGCAGTTCAGAAGCTCTCCAGGCCAACACCCTTCGGTTCATGCCTCTGTGGTGCCCACCCGGGAACCCCGCGATGCCCGTGACGGTTGCAGACAGAGGGAAGGGCCAGGGCAGTGAGCAGCTCTGCAGACAGGCGAGGAGGCAGTGAGTCTGCACCAGGGCAGCGCGGGAGGAAGCTGGGTCTTCCTCTCGGTGACAGTGCAGGGCGGGGAATCCCCGGTCACAGTGAGGAAGGGTGTCCCTCCTGGGCAGCAGCATGGGACAGACATCCCTCTGGGGCTCAGGTCTGAGTGCAGGATGGGTGTCCCCGAGGGTCCCCAGATCACAGGGTGTGGGGCAACTGCCTGGACCATCTGAAGGCCTTTCCCTGTGGGGAGGGACCCGTCCCCCTGCACCCCAGAGCCAAGCGGAGGCAGGTGAGGGGTCCTGCAGCTGAGGCGGCGAGGCCCACGTGCTGAGTTCAGCAGGGAGCCAGCCAGTCGCGATGCACCATGTCCCCGTGCCAGCATGGCAACAGCTGTTCTGGTTGAACTGGGCAGCCCCGAGGCCTGGCCTAGAGTCACAGCCCTCCGAATGGGGCAGACGAGCTGGCGATGCCCGCCCGGGCTCTGACGGCCGCCCACAGGGCTGGTCTCCGTGGGGACTCTGCATCCCTGCTTGGCGTGGGGCCTGCGGCGATGATTGCAGCGGGGCGAGGCTGACGCTGGCAGAGTCTGGAGCTGGAGTCCTGGGGCGGTGTCTCAGGGAATCCCAGGGCAGGCCTTTGTCGCCCTGCGGTCTGAGAACTGAGGGCCGTCAGGACGCCAGCGGGGTGTTTGCATGCGCACAGCAGAGTCTGCAGCCTCGGGCGAGGCCGAGGACAAAGAGCCTCACCAGGAGACCTGGCCCGACACGCAGCAACAAAGATGCCAGAGAGCTGGCCCTGAAATAACAGCCTCATTCTTCTAAGACACAATGCTGGGAGGCAAGCGAGGACGGCTCTGGGTGGAGCACGGGGAGGAGCCGCTAAAGCAAAGGTGGCTGGAGAGAGCAACCAGGTCAGGCCCAAGCACCATGGCCAGAAGGTGGACAGGACGGACAGTGTGTGGCCAGCCTCTCCCTCAGCACTATCTCCTCACGTGGGAGATGTGGAGACACAGCCTGCTCCAGGGAGAAGGCCCCGGGCCCGTGATGCCACAGACTGCACGGGGCTGCCCACACCGTGCCAGTTATTCCCACCAGAACTGAAGAGAGAGACGGTGATGGCAAACGCAACTCAGAGCTGCTGGACAGAGGGCACTTGCAGTGGCTTCCTGCAGGACGTACGATCTGACTTTACTTGAAAAGGAAAACGACCTGCATATTGCTGAGAAAGCAGCAACCGCCACAGAAGAGCCGTTCCTACTCTGCCGGTTTGGGCCCCACCCTGTGGTGCTGGGATGGGGCTCGCACCCTGGCACTCTCCCTCTGTGCGATCCGGGCCACACAGCAGGCTGTTAAGGAGGAGGACACCGTGAGCAGGGAGCACCTGCCTCTTGGTCCCCCTCCTGAGGGTCCCCCTGAGCACTCTGGCCAGTGGTGCCAACGTGATGATCAGAGCGTGAATCTTTTCAGAACTTCGTCTTCATTTTTCTGAGGCTTTCAAGAGTTCCCCAGTAGTCAGTAAAACCAATATTGCTAGTTATATACTCTCCTTACTTCGTAGAGCCCTCAGACACCCTAAACTTTGAAGCCTGCCCCTCTTGTTGTTGGCTGCTCCCCCCTGCCGGCTTCTGGGTGGGGGGGGGCACAGCCAGTTTCCAGGCTGCAGATTGAGTCTTGGTCCATATGATGTCCATTTGTCTGTCTGTCTCCCCAGGAGATGCAACGGAGCAGGGCTCTGGCCAACACCTGGTACCTTTGGGGTCCCAGCCTCCTCCCTCTCTGGGGGCTGCCCAGTTGTGGGCTCCTGGGAGAAACCCACCTCCCGAGGTCTCGACAGGCTGGGGAAGGGGAATTCCAGGAGCGTGGGGCTGCTGTGAGTCCGGTCTGTGCAGTTGTCAGGGGACTTGGGGTGAAACAAGTGAGGGGCCCCCTGCGGCATGAAGCTGAGCACAGGAATATTTTAGGGATATGGCATAATGTGGAAGAAACGTGCCCGCTGATGCAGGGGAAGCTGAAATGCCAAATAGTTCCTGGGCTAAATTTAGCACAGCACTCTGCCTGAGCCCGAGCTAGTAGACCCGCAATGCAGGAGACAGGCACTCACGTCTGCACGCCTGCTGGGGAGTAGCCCTGGGCCAGGCTGGTGGCAGGTGTCTGCGAACCAGCCAGGAGGTGATGGCTGAGTTTCTAGGCACTTCCATGAGCTGCCAGCTTCTGAGAGAGCGGGTTCGGGAAGCATTGAGGGAAACTGGGGCAGGGAGGCTAGCTCTGACCTGGAGTCTTGGGACAGCTTTGGGTACAGGGAGCTGGGGGCCAGTGTCCACCCTGGTGTAGTACTGGGAGAGCCCCAGGCCCACAGCTGGATGGACAGTGTCTGGGCTGGGGATGACAGGCAGGGCGTGGCTGAGGACAGAAGTCAGGCAGCTCCTGCATGGCCTGCAACGGGGGCCTGGAGGGGCCAGGAGGAGTCTGGGTTGGCCCAGAGGCTGCAGCCCCCTGCAGACACCCCTCTACACCCCCACAGGCCTCTGCTATCACCTCCCCCCCAGTCCCCCTGAGCCCAGACATGTCTCCTGCCCCCCAGGTTTCTCTGTCCTCCTCACTGCAGTCACCCCCTCATCGTGCAGGCCTGGAGGACACAGGGGACCCTGGTGGGCAGCTCAGACACAGACGTCTCCCCTGAACCCCACCTCCCTGCTGCCGCTCAGGACCCTGGGCCCAACTCCTCGAACTTCTGTTTCCTGTGGTTTTTGTTTTTCTTTTTGGGTCACACCCAGCGATGCTCAGGGGTTACTCCTAGCTCTGCACTCAGGAATTACTCCTGGCGGAGCTTGGGGGACTATATGGGATGCTGGGAACCGAACCCGGGTTGACTGCGTGCAAGGCAAACGCCCTACCCGCTGTGCTATTGCTCCAGTCCCATCCTGTAGGGTTTGCAGGGAACTCAGGCCTTTGACAAGACCTATCGAACCCCAGCTTGTAAGAAATGGCTTGAAATGGAACATTCTAGAAACTTAGATCCATTCAGGGGGCCCTCTGGGGTGGGACCCTGACAGTGATGTCTTGGCCCGTCGGGGAAGCTGTGGGGCAGCCTGGCCTGCTCAGAAGTACAGGCCAGCCCTCGGGAGCGTGGAGGCCACCTGGTCGAAGAGGAGAGATGGGCACAGAGATAGCTGCCCCCACTCGGGCTCAGACCTCCCTGGGGACACATAAGCCCGCCTTTGTGTACCCTCCCCAGACACGCCAGGCCTCTGACTTCCGTGCAGGCTACTTTCCCCTTGGAATTTAACTGAGGGATTTAACCAGTAAAAATGGCACACGTGAGACCAGGGCAGGCTCGGGCCGTGCAGGAACAGGGTCAGGGCAGGACGCAGAGGCTGGCAAGCCGCTGGTGAGACCAGGGGGACACTCAGGCCCCACCAGCCAGCACGTGGCCTGGCCGGCCGCCTGGGCCACCCCCAGGCCACCCCAGACCAGAGACTGCAGCAATCGGAAGGGAGAAGGGGCCCAGGCCTATGTGGCACCATGCCATCACGTCTGCCCCCACATGCTTGGCTTTCTGTCCAGTACATGCATCTGATATCACGCCAGTCTCGAGAGGGCGGGGGGAGAAGGCTCGTCCTGGGGCTGGGAAGCTCGACTCTGGTGCTGTCCCAGCAGACACCAGGCAGTCTTCCCAGGTCACAGGACCCGGGGCTTTCCCTGACCTGCCCTCATGTGAGCACACACACACCCACACTCACCCACACCCAGACATGCACACACACACACACGCACACTCACCCACACCCAGACATGCACACACACACGCACACTCACCCACAACCCAGACATGTACACACACACGCACACTCACCCTCACCCAGACATGCACACACACGCACACTCACACACAACCCACACGCGCACACACACACGCACACTCACCCACACCCAGACATGCACACACACGCACACTCACCCACAACCCAGACATGCACACAGATACCCACACTCACCCACACCCAGACATGCACACACACGCACACTCACCCACACCCAGACATGTACACACACACGCACACTCACCCACAATCCACACGCACACAACACACACACTCACCCACACCCAGACATGCACACACACGCACACTCACCCACAACCCAGACATGCACACAGATACCCACACTCACCCACACCCAGACATGCACACACACGCACACTCACCCACAACCCACACGCACACAACACACACTCACCCACAACCCCCCCACAACACACACACACACACACACCCACAACCCCCACACGCACAACACACACACTCACCTGTAGGATGACATTGCTTTGTCTTTTCCCCCTTTGCCACAAGGAGCTTAGCTTGTCACACCATCAAGGTGCTCCCGAGTCACTCCCATCCCTTTGTTTAGCTGTAATCACTTCTCTATGCTCTCTTCCCCAAAACAGATAATCAGCTTTTCCCCCTAACCTGACTCTGTTAATTTGTAAGGTCAGACCTTTCTAGGATACTGAACTTATAAGTTGATATTGCCTTTCTCCTCTCCTTATGCCTTTTGAATAATTTACTTTAAAGCAATGTCCTTTTTGTATAGACACAAGAAGACAATATTATGCTTTTGTAACGGGATTTAATTGGCCTTGAATATTATTCCCTCCCAAGCATCTGCTTTCTTGACTTATGCCTCAGTTGCCCTCAGTTCCTAGCACCCCAAAATCAGGGTCCTGACGAGGGACAGGACGGATCCAGGACAAGCAGTGAGTTATGTGCTACCCTGGCATTGAGATGGGCCTGGCCAAAGCGCCTAATGCTTAACTATAAGTTAAGAGCTTGATCATGGACATGTCATGTCATGATCCAAAAGTAACAATGAGAAAAGTAACTTTCCTATCCGCTAGGGATAGGAAAGACTAATCTGGCCTGAGCACTGCAGTCTGAGATCAAGATGGCCCCAGTAGAACAATTCTATAAGCTTAATGCATCTCTTATTGTGTCCATACAAAATGATTGATATTATGAATGCTTGTATGTTTGCTGGATGAGGAGAGGAGAAACACACTCATGGGACTCCTCCCTTGGGTGATAGTCCTGCTGAAGGAGAATCTGTCCTGGAAGCAACATCCCCTGAAGGGAGAGAACTTTACCCCTATTGATGGTGACCACACCTATGAGTACGCCCCAACCCCTCATGCTGGGGGGATTTAACTAGGCTGTGAGAGTGGGCTGGGGGGCGAGATCCAGAGAGATCGAGAGCCGGGAGAGAAGCAGAGAGAGAGAATGAAATAAACGACAACTGATCGAGCAACCGGCTTGGCCCTTGTTTTCCTCCTCCGTCTGCCCCGTGGCCTGGGCCTCTCCAGCTGGGCAAGTGGCCCCGGACCAACCCCCTCAAACCCGGGGGTGGCCCACAGGGAGAGCCGCCGGGGCTCTCGCCTGGCCACCCCCCGGCAGATGTTTTTTACACTCACCCACAACCCACACGCACACAATATGCTCACCCACAACCCAGATGCACACACACACGCACTCACCCACCGCACTCACCCACAACCCTGATGGACACATACATGCACACACATCCACAACCTAGATGCACACACACACGCACACTCATGCACCACAAAGATGCACACACACACACTCACCCACAACCCAGATGTGCACAGACACCCCAGGCATGTACACACAGACGTGAACACGTCTTGTGCATACACACAAGGCATGAACACACACTCCAGTCATGACACACATGTGCACACACGGATGCTGACTGCACAGACAACACATGCCTGTATTCACACATGCACCCCCACCCGTTACAGCTCACATCCTGGCTGCAGTCCGGGGCTGACAGTGCCTGGGTGTGGGCTGGAGGTCACCTTCCTGGGCAGAGCTGGGATGTTAGGGCTGTGGCTTTGCTCTAAAGTGGTCTCACTGTCTAGCAGGACTCTGGGGGCCGAGGACTTGTAACAAGGTCCTCGTGCCATCACTCAGATGACACTGCTCAGAACCCACTGCTTAGGAACTGTGCAGAAAGGCCCAGTGATGGGGTGACTCTCGCCCGTGCAAGCCTGGCTCTCAGAAAGCGCTGGGGCTGCCTTCCTGGTCTGGACACTTGAGTCACAGTTTGGGGCCAGTTTTCTCTCCAGAACCCGTGTTCTCGGCCAGAGCTGCAGGAACAGCTTGTGAGCTGGGCCCAGCCACAGAGACGCCCAGCTTCCCCCACTTCCCTGAGGGAACCATGTGCAGAGGCAGCCGATAGTCCTCAGGCTGAGGCTTCCTGAGGGTCTTCCTGTGCCTGGAGGGACTGGGAGGGCCCAGGGTGTCCGGAGGGCAGATGCTCTGCTGTACTCACAGAACAGACACGACGCTGTCTCCATGGCTCGGGTGGCATTTGGGTGGGTCCTGGGAGCTGGGCCCGGTGGCAGAGCCCAGCTGGGTCTTGGCAGAGCCGGCAGCAGGACTCCAGGACAAGGTCCTGCAGAACCTGGGCAGTGCAGCCCGGGGAGACCCGCACACGCGCGGCTGAGCCCCTAGGTGCTGCCAAGGCCCCACAGCCCCTTGCCCGGCACCACCCTGACTCGCACAGACGCTGGACCTGCGGTCTGTTCCCCACCGCTGCCCCAGGCTTCTCTCAGCCACACGCTGGCAATGTGCTAAGGAGGACAAAGCGCTCAAGGGGCTGAAAGCTTCTCAGCATGCGGGGCTGGCCCCGGGCCCTGCTACCCAGACGATACAGCCCCTGAGGCCTGGTGGCGCCCAAGGAGCTGCTCAGGTCGGGCACTGCTGGGTGGGGGCGGGGCAGGGCAGCCTTCTCAGCATGCGGGGCTGGCCCCGGGGCCCTGCTACCCAGACGATACAGCCCCTGAGGCCTGGTGGCGCCCAAGGAGCTGCTCAGGTCGGGCACTGCTGGGTGGGGCGGGGCGGCCTTACCTTCTTCTCAAGGTCCTGACTGCCGCAGGCGTCCATGAGGGTCGGAAACACCTCGGACCACCCATCACCTGTGCAGTTCTTGCTTATGTTTCCTGGAAGTCAAGTCGGGCTGTTCGGTCTGCAAGCACTGAGCAGCTGGACGAGGGGGTCTGTGCAGTGCAGGCCCCACCAACTCAGTGCCCAAGTGTGCCTCCTGCTGGCTGGACCCTCAGCTTCTAGACTGGACAGGGACCCCACCTGGCACTGGGGGGAGGAATCAGACATGTGACACAGAGCACAGGACGATGAGGAGAGGAGAGTGGAGTCGAGCTTTTCCCGGGACCCGGACTGTCACGCTGTGAGGCCAGGCCATCTCAGCAACCAGAGCGTGTTCCATACCAGCTTTGCAGCATGAACAGGCTCGAGTGGGCAATCGTGGTTGCTACCTAGAACAGCCTCGTCTCCTGGCTCTGCTCACTGGCTCAGGAAGACAGTCTCAAGCACATGCTCCAGAAAGGAACAGGCTCCTTCTCTTCTGCTCTCTTCCTTCTCACCCCGACCTGTGCCGCCATCCCAGGTCTCTGGCCCAGATGAAAAGTCGTGCTCTCAATGCATTGTGCCTTTCTGACTCCCAGTGCATTTTCTCTTTTCTATTTCTCAGAATGGACTTCTGTTGTTCTGAAAATCTGTGTGTATCATGCAGCAAGATTTTGGAAATAGAAACGAAACACACCCAAATAAACCCCTTCCTCAAAGGAGCCCAGCGCTGGCTGGCAATGCCCTGTGCAGGGGGAGAACAACCCCCAACCCACTGCAGGCATGCTCCTCAGTCATCTCAGTCCTGCTCTGTTTGGAGGTGAGCACTACCCCAGTCCCTCTGGTTGGGGGCGAGAGCCTTCCCTGTCCCCGTGGCTGGGGGTGGAGCCTTCCCTGTCCCCGTGGCTGGGGGCGAGAGCTTTCCCTGTCCCCATGGAAGGGGGCAAGAGCCTTCCCTGTCCCCGTGGCTGGGGGTGGAGCCTTCCCTGTCCCCGTGGCTGGGGGTGGAGCCTTCCCTGTCCCTGTGGCTGGGGGTGGAGCCTTCCCTGTCCCCGTGGCTGGGGGGGAGAGCCTTCCCTGTCTCCGTGGCACCCACCTGTCCCTGTGGTCGGAAGCGAGCACCTGTCTGTCCCTGGGGTTGGCTGGTGGTGCCCAAACAGCTCCCTACATTCCCGTCAGCGTTGACAGCCCTGCTGACTTGGCTCTGAGGAGGCTGACACTGGGCTTCCTGGTGTGTGTCCCCCATGGGAGTGACAACAGCGTCTCAGGAGCACAGAGGCACAAAGATGGTACCTGGTTTGCTGTGGAAAATGCTGAACACTTTCGGACATGGCACGGTGACAGTCTCGCCAAGCTCTGCAGGCCGCCAGCAAGTGATGTTGTCCCACACGCCACTGCAGGCTGTAGGGAGAAAACAGAGGTGACTACCAGCCACAACCGCAGGACGGCACCCGCAAATTCAGGGTGCCTACAGGGCAGCAACTGCTGAAAACCTTCGCAGCTCCCAAGCCCATTGATTACAGCATGACCTAGTTTTCTCTGACCAGCACTAGCAAAGAGCAATACTGAGAGCAAATGTAGCCTGTGCGTTCATTTAGTCAGTGCGGGGCAAACTTCCGCACCAGGGATAGAGAGAGTAGCCTCGGGCAGTGTCCCTTCCCAGGGGCAGAGAGTAGCCTCGGGCAGTGTCCCTTCCCAGGGGCAGAGAGTAGCCTCGGGCAGTGTCCCTTACCAGGGGTAGAGAGTAGCCTCAGGCAGTGTCCCTTACCAGGGGCAGAGAGTAGCCTCGGGCAGTGTCCCTTACCAGGGGCAGAGAGTAGCCTCGGGCAGTGTCCCTTACCAGGGGCAGAGAGTAGCCTCGGGCAGTGTCCCTTCCCAGGGGCAGAGAGTAGCCTCGGGCAGTGTCCCTTACCAGGGGCAGAGAGTAGCCTCGGGCAGTGTCCCTTCCCAGGGGTAGAGAGTAGCCTCGGGCAGTGTCCCTTACCAGGGGTAGAGAGTAGCCTCGGGCAGTGTCCCTTACCAGGGGTAGAGAGTAGCCTCGGGCAGTGTCCCACACTAGGGGTAGAGAGTAGCCTCGGGCAGTGTCCCACACCAGGGGTAGAGAGTAGCCTCGGGCAGTGTCCCTTACCAGGGGTAGAGAGTAGCCTCGGGCAGTGTCCCACACTAGGGGTAGAGAGTAGCCTCGGGCAGTGTCCCTTACCAGGGGTAGAGAGTAGCCTCGGGCAGTGTCCCTTACCAGGGGCAGAGAGTAGCCTCGGGCAGTGTCCCTTACCAGGGGCAGAGAGTAGCCTCGGGCAGTGTCCCTTCCCAGGGGTAGAGAGTAGCCTCGGGCAGTGTCCCACACCAGGGGTAGAGAGTAGCCTCGGGCAGTGTGCCACACCAGGGGTAGAGAGTAGCCTCGGGCAGTGTCCCTTACCAGGGGTAGAGAGTAGCCTCAGGCAGTGTCCCTTACCAGGGGCAGAGAGTAGCCTCGGGCAGTGTCCCTTACCAGGGGTAGAGAGTAGCCTCGGGCAGTGTCCCACAACAGGGGTAGAGAGTAGCCTCAGGCAGTGTCCCTTCCCAGGGGTAGAGAGTAGCCTTGGGCAGTGTCCCTTACCAGGGGTAGAGAGTAGCCTCAGGCAGTGTCCCTTACCAGGGGCAGAGAGTAGCCTCGGGCAGTGTCCCTTACCAGGGGTAGAGAGTAGCCTCGGGCAGTGTCCCTTACCAGGGGCAGAGAGTAGCCTCAGGCAGTGTCCCTTACCAGGGGCAGAGAGTAGCCTCGGGCAGTGTCCCTTACCAGGGGTAGAGAGTAGCCTCGGGCAGTGTCCCACACCAGGGGTAGAGAGTAGCCTCAGGCAGTGTCCCTTCCCAGGGGTAGAGAGTAGCCTCGGGCAGTGTCCCACACCAGGGGTAGAGAGTAGCCTCGGGCAGTGTCCCACACCAGGGGTAGAGAGTAGCCTCGGGCAGTGTGCCACACCAGGGGTAGAGAGTAGCCTCGGGCAGTGTCCCTTACCAGGGGTAGAGAGTAGCCTCAGGCAGTGTCCCTTACCAGGGGCAGAGAGTAGCCTCGGGCAGTGTCCCTTACCAGGGGTAGAGAGTAGCCTCGGGCAGTGTCCCTTACCAGGGGCAGAGAGTAGCCTCGGGCAGTGTCCCTTACCAGGGGTAGAGAGTAGCCTCGGGCAGTGTCCCTTACCAGGGGTAGAGAGTAGCCTCGGGCAGTGTCCCACACTAGGGGTAGAGAGTAGCCTCGGGCAGTGTCCTACACCAGGGGTAGAGAGTAGCCTCGGGCAGTGTCCCTTACCAGGGGTAGAGAGTAGCCTCGGGCAGTGTCCCACACTAGGGGTAGAGAGTAGCCTCGGGCAGTGTCCCTTACCAGGGGTAGAGAGTAGCCTCGGGCAGTGTCCCTTACCAGGGGCAGAGAGTAGCCTCGGGCAGTGTCCCTTCCCAGGGGTAGAGAGTAGCCTCGGGCAGTGTCCCTTCCCAGGGGTAGAGAGTAGCCTCGGGCAGTGTCCCACACCAGGGGTAGAGAGTAGCCTCGGGCAGTGTGCCACATCAGGGGTAGAGAGTAGCCTCGGGCAGTGTCCCTTACCAGGGGTAGAGAGTAGCCTCAGGCAGTGTCCCTTACCAGGGGCAGAGAGTAGCCTCGGGCAGTGTCCCTTACCAGGGGTAGAGAGTAGCCTCGGGCAGTGTCCCACAACAGGGGTAGAGAGTAGCCTCAGGCAGTGTCCCTTCCCAGGGGTAGAGAGTAGCCTTGGGCAGTGTCCCTTCCCAGGGGTAGAGAGTAGCCTCGGGCAGTGTCCCTTACCAGGGGCAGAGAGTAGCCTCAGGCAGTGTCCCTTCCCAGGGGTAGAGAGTAGCCTCGGGCAGTGTCCCTTACCAGGGGTAGAGAGTAGCCTCGGGCAGTGTCCCTTACCAGGGGTAGAGAGTAGCCTCGGGCAGTGTCCCTTACCAGGGGCAGAGAGTAGCCTCAGGCAGTGTCCCTTCCCAGGGGCAGAGAGTAGCCTCGGGCAGTGTCCCACACCAGGGGTAGAGAGTAGCCTCGGGCAGTGTCCCTTACCAGGGGTAGAGAGTAGCCTCGGGCAGTGTCCCTTACCAGGGGTAGAGAGTAGCCTCGGGCAGTGTGCCACACCAGGGGTAGAGAGTAGCCTTGGGCAGTGTCCCACACCAGGGGTTGAGAGTAGCCTCGGGCAGCATGTACCTTGTGATTGTAATAGAACCCTTGTCTGTTCCTGGCTGTGTGGGCCCCTCCCTACCCACAACACTAAAGTGAGAATTGCTGAGCATTAGTTCGTCAAGGAGATGTCAGGTCCAGGGCTAAGTGCTGTCTGCTCTCAGGGAATACTAGAACTTCACGGACAACTTTTTAACTAAATTACTTGATACGATGGAATGGGTTTTAGGGGCTGGAGAGACAGTACAGCAGGCAGGGCCCTTGCCTTGCATGCGACCGACCCATATGGGATCCTGTCACCCCGAATGGTTCCCTGAGCCCCATGAGGAGTGATCTCTGAGCACAGAGCCAGAAGTAAGCCCTGAGCACTGCTGAGTGTGGCCCCAAAACCAAGAAAGAAAAAAATATAGTTGATTTTAATCATAAAATAATTCATTCTCCTTTTTATACTGCTATCACTTGAAACATTTTTCAAATCTCATGTTTCATCTTCATGACCACCTGGGGCCTACGGAGCTCCCGCCTTACTACCCACAGGGGAGGCCAACTCTCTCAACACCAACGAGGGAATCCACATCTCAAAGCTGTTCACCGCGGAGGCATCTCTACTCTGTGATCTTGGAAATCCTGTGGTTTAGTCAGACTTCAACAAACTAACTAGCCACATCTGGGACGAGGTTTCAGGTGAGCAAACTGGCTGCAGTTAGGATCAATGGGCTTCTTGCATTGAGTATCCACAAAGAAGGACCAAGACAGCTGAGAGAGCAGCACCAAGACACGGCAGAAATCTGGTGAGTGCCATGGCAGCTCAAGGTGTGGCGGAGCAGAGGGGCCTGTGGAATGCCAAGACATTCACTGGAGGTTCCGGATGACAGGCACCTGCAGATTGGGCATTCAAGTGCAGAGCACTGAGGTCCCAAATGCCACCTCACTTTAGGACGTGGGCCCAGCCCAGCAGGAGCTGGGCCAGCATGGCTGAGAGGAGGCGTGCCCTGTGGGGGCCAGTGGTTCAGCTACCTGAGGGGGCCTCAGCTACCTCAGCACCTGCCCCTTGTTTGGGGGAAGTCTGAGCCATCACTGCAGACACACTGAAAGCTACACAACAAGGAGTGAGGTGTCCACATTCCAGGGAAAGCACAGCGTTCTACCACATGGAGAGTCTGGAGTGCCAGCTGAGAGCCCACACAGGGGAGACGCATCACAGCCTCAGGATGGCAGCGAGGAGAGGAAAGCAAAGAAAGAAACAGCTCCTACGTGTGCTCTTCAGGAAAGGAAAATGCACATCAGAGAAAGCTCCCAGAGAAGCCGGGCTGTCCCTGACTGTTTGCATCCAAAGAATTTACAATGCTCCACTTTCAAAAGAACCAAAGCACAGAATTCTAATAGCATCAAAATATCCCTCTTCCAATGCTCAGCTCACTTGAGGCTGCACTTTGTTCAGGGCAAAGCAGAAGGTGTGTGTAGTCCAGGTCCCGAGCACATGTGTGGGAGTGACGGGAGGGTCGTTTGGGGGTGGGGCCAGATTCTGGCGAGCACGACACCCCAGCAGCAGAACAGCCCAAGAAGAAGGCGAGCTCGAGAGAAATCCTCCTGGACAGTCAGGAGCAGCCTGGCTGGCCAGGAGGGACAGTGGGCATGAAGGAGGACCTCATATTGCTGCGCTTCGTGCCCAGGTATCTGGCCGGTGAGACAGTGGTCAGGCAATCAAAGTCTGGAAAGATCTGCTGTGCTCACATACAGACTCTGAAAGCCACCTGTGAAACTGAGTATTTCCAATTTTGCAAGATTCTAAATAAAACAACTGAGTCTACGGAGACTCTTCTTAAAAATGACACCATTATAAATGGTTGATTATGGACCAGTACATGACCAGAACCAGACACGAATGGACACCACAGCTATCAATAAGTGCTGGTGTATCATTAAGCAAAATATCAGAGAGATGAGCTCAGGTAGCAGGTAAAAGAACATGAGCCAAGTGGTAGCGTAAGTCAGTACTAAGAAGCCAACGCTCAGAGCTGTGTTCCCCGCTTGGCCACCCCCAGCCTTAATTAAATTTGATTATTTAATTTGATTTGATTTAAGCCTTAATTAAAACAGCTTAAACTTGCATCAGTGTGGCCCCTGGCCCCTGACTGGGCACTTGGCCTCACCACACAACTCGGCCAGAACCCTGCTCTCTCACGGAAGTCCCTTGGGAAACTCGCTGAGCTGTGGTCAGGTCAGAGCTGAGGTCAGGCAAGCAGCTTGCCAGCCAGTGGCCTCTCCAAGCGTAAGAAAGGAACCAAGCCTGCATGCCTCTGGGGTAGCTTTCTCAGGCCCGTCTCTGTCTGGGTTTCAGCTGAAAATGTCACTTACGATCCCCGAGCACTTGAGGAATAATGAAACTGAGATGTCGGGCAGGAAGTGGTTGCTCACCGGCCAGCGTCTGAAGAGCTGTAAGGAAGGGAGAGCAGCCGTGTATGCTTCTAAGGGGGTGTGTGCCCCTGACATGGCTGCCTCGAGGGCACTGTGTGGACTGCAGCCTTGGGGACTTCAAAATGCCCCTTACCCCGTGTACCTTGGTGCCAAGGAGAAAGCACAGGGTCCCTGGGGAAGGACGCAGAGGGCAGAGGTTTCTGTGAAGGGACTGTATCCTTGCAACATTCCAGACACGTGGTTCTGTGAACTCAGAGCACTGCCAGGACACTGGGCTCATCACAGTGCAGGGACACGCTGCTGCTCATGCCACTGGGGTGGGCTTCCACCACCACGAAGGACTCCCCCGCACCTCAGGTGAAGACCCTCCACCCCAGAGCCCCAGGCGGACCCTGCCAACAGCTGACCATCTGTACTGCTGGTTTGGAGTCTCACCGTCTGTCACAATGAGCCTGAGTATTTCGGGGAAGTCACAGCATGAGTCTCACGGCTCGGGGATGACACTGTCACGAAGGAGCCTTTATGACCCTTCCCTCGCGCTCACGGCCATGGGGACTCACCCTGAGCAAGGGCCCCGCGGCATTCGTCCTGAGAGAGACGGAGCCACACAGCTCTGCTGCCCCTGCCCTTCCAGGCCAGGCCTCTGCTCTCCTGGACCATGGCTGCCCCGACCCCGAGGCCCGTGGCCACCCCTGAGCTTACGGCTGGCAGCTGCCCCTGCTCAGGCACCATGTTTCATGTTGCCCAGACACGCCAGGAGCACAGAGCCACAGAGTCCTCCCTCCCCCATGAGCCACACCCAGACGGGCAGTCTCCAGCCCTGGCTGTCTGAGAGGAAGGGGCAGTCTGTGGGCAATACTCGGTACCAGGCGGGTGTGTCTGCGCTCAGCCTCAGAGCTTCATCCTCGCGTGGTTCTGGGCGTGGGCAGTGCCCTGTGCAGATGCCCTCAGTGGCCTATACCCCAGTGCCCACATTAGAAGTCACCAGAGACAGTGCTCAGAGCACAGCTGGGCAGCCACACCGAGAGCCGCGGGCAGTGTGAGAGATGCCCATAGCCAGACCCACAGGGACACTCAGGACAGACCGAGCCTGGCATCAGAGCACTGTGGGGACTCGCAGGAACACCGGGGGCGGAGACAAAGACGCTTCTGGCCTGAGGTGTCCTCCAGCTGGCAGGGAGCCTCCTCAGGACAAACAGCACCAGTAGCTTCCTCTTCCAAATGGATTAATTTAAACTTAAAACCACGGATCCTAGCTCCTGCCAGACTCAGACTCTGCAGAGGCAGGACAGTGTAGCCCTGCCCTCAGCACCGAGCTGGGGCCACCTCTTCTGTCCCTTCACGCAGTGCCCCCAGCCTCACGGGACCCTCTCAGGGCGGCTCTGCAGCAGCAGCCTGCGGCTCCTCCCCAGACAGGGCCGGGGCCTGGTGCTGGGGTGCCTCCTGGGCCTCACCTGCCCCGTCTGTCCTCTGGGGCTCGCGGAGTGAAAGGAGGAGGAAGGGCTGCACTTGAGGGACTGAAGTGCTGTTTGGGGCAGAGGGAGCGGCGAGGTCTCTGCAGGGTCCACGGGGCCTCAGCCCGCAGTGGAGACACTGTCCAGCCAAGCTTTCTTTCCTCATGATTAAGACTGGCTTCTATCCACCTCTAATTTTTCAACTTGAGGTCAAACCAGGAGATTTAAGGACACACAGCAAGGCAGAAAGGCAATAAAGGGCCAAAGGCAACAGGACTCACATCCACCCCCAGACTGAGTCTGCAAGGCAGGGACGATGGAGAGAGGCCTCCGGGCTAGAGGGGGAGGGTCTCTGGGGAGGAGAGTGGTGTGGGAGCGTCACCAGTCAGTAAACCATGGCATTCAGTCAGTAACGATTTTCAAAGACCAGCTGAGAAAGCAGTCCCTCCTGGACCCAGGCCCTGCCTGTGCGACCAGGGCCCCGGGCCGTGGTGTCTGAGCCCTGCGGTCCCACACTCTGGCACCAGAGAACACAGGCAGCCCCCACGGGCTGTGGTGCAGGGCTGCGGAGGGCGGGGGCTGGACAGGCAGCCTGTCAAGCTCCTGCTGACCCTCTGCTGTCTTCAGGAGCCTCCTAATTTAGTGCCTACTCTGACTGGGTGTTGCTGTTCTCAGAGCCCTAGTGGCTCCCTGTGACCCGGAGCCAAGGCCCATGGTGGGGGTATGCTGGGCTCCACAAGAAGGTTGCTCAGAGGGTCCCTGCCCCACGCCCATGTCCGGTGCCCTGGGCACGTACCCCCTGTCCTGTGTCCAGCACACACTCAAGTGCTTTCAGAACCTTCTGGGCTCTGGAGTTGGGCATCATGACTTCATGTGCAACCACAGACCTGTGTGCCTGTGTGCCCACAAGGCTGTGTGCCTATGTGTGAGCACAGAACTGTGTGGCTGTGTGACCACAGAGCTGTGTGCCTATGTGTGAGCACAGAACTGTGTGGCTGTGTGACCACAGAGCTGTGTGCCTGTGTGAGCACAGAACTGTGTGGCTGTGTGACCACAGAGCTGTGTGCCTGTGTGTGAGCACAGAACTGTGTGCCTGTGTGAGCACAGGGCTGTGTGCCTGTGTGAGCACAGGGCTGTGTGCCCGTGTGTGACCACAGAACTGTGTGGCTGTGTGACCACAGAGCTGTGTGCCTGTGTGACCACAGAACTGTGTGGCTGTGTGACCACAGAGCTGTGTGTCTGTGTGTGAGCACAGAACTGTGTGCCTGTGTGAGCACAGGGCTGTGTGGCTGTGTGACCACAGAGCTGTGTGCCTGTGTGTGTCCACAGAGCTCTGTGCCTGTGTGTGTCCACAGAGCTCTGTGCCTGTGTGTGAGCACAGGGCTGTGTGCCTGTGTGTGTCCACAGAACTCTGTGTCTGTGTGTGTCCACAGGGCTGTGTGCCTGTGTGTGTCCACAGGGCTGTGTGCCTGTGTGTGTCCACAGGGCTGTGTGCCTGTGTGTGTCCACAGGCCTGTTGCCTGTGTGTGACCACAGGGCTGTGTGCCTGTGTGTGTCCACAGAGCTCTGTGCCTGTGTGTGACCACAGGGCTGTGTGCCTGTGTGTGTCCACAGGCCTGTTGCCTGTGTGTGTCCACAGAGCTCTGTGCCTGTGTGTGTCCACAGGCCTGTTGCCTGTGTGTGACCACAGGGCTCTGTGCCTGTGTGTGTCCACAGAGCTCTGTGCCTGTGTGTGACCACAGGGCTGTGTGCGTATGTGTCCACAGAGCTGTGTGTCTGTGTGAGCACAGGGCCGTGTGCCTGTGTGTGAGCACAGAGCTCTGTGCCTGTGTGTGTCCAGAGGGCTCTGTGCCTGTGTGTGTCCACAGGGCTGTGTGCCTGTGTGTGAGCACAGGGCTGTGTGTCTGTGTGAGCACACAGTTCTGGGCTCCTGTGTAAACACACAGTTTCAGGGTCCTGATCCACCACAGAGCCAGAAGGCTCCCGATGTAGTGTTTCTTGGCAGAAGGGGCTGTAATTAATCTGTGAGTGTGTCCCCTGGGCTCTGCTGAGGACACAGGTGGTGACCGAGGAGATCTCACGCGGACCCCTGGGGCCCTGCAGCAGTGCAGGGCTGCAGCCGAGCCCACAGTACAGTGAGACGTCTGGTCCCGAGCTCCTGTGTGAGCCTGTCGGCTGTGGGCACCCACACTGACCTGTCTGGGGGGCTGGGAGAGGAACCGCTTCTGCGCCCCACTGTCCCGCTCTAGCGGCCCAGCACACACTTCCTGAGGCCCCGGACTCCACACAGGCCAAGCCCAGGCAGGGATGGAGTCACAGAGATGCCTTTCGGGGAACTCTCTGCCTCAAACACTCCAAGCCCTGTTGCTCTGTGGCCATGGGGTTCACTGTGCCATCTGCTGAGGCTGGGGCTATCGGTGGGTCTGCCACTGGATGGAGCCGAGGGGTCCTTCTGCATTTTGCAGCCAGGCATGGCTTCATTTGGGACAGTGGCTCAGGCCCCCAAAGTGGGGCATATCCTGGGCCTGAGCCAACAATTACTCAGTTCTGAGATGAGTTTCCTAAAGCCAGTAAGGAACAAATGGCCTTTCCAAGGTGACACAGAGGACTGCTGGAACCTAGAAGCTCTAAAAATACACGAATCCAGTCATCCCCAAGCATTAAACATCCTTCACTGGAGGCTGAGAGAGTCCAGGGCTGTGTCTGGGACCCCTGCCAGCGGTGCCACCCAGTGTGCCGCTCTGCCAGCAGCAGCCGTGGACCTACTGTCAGGTTTGCACAGAGCGAGGGGTGTGTGCCAGGCACGCAAGGGCTCTGGTCTCCCCTCCACATGGCCTCAGGCCCCCTCCATGTCAACAGTCTCCTTTCTCTCAGACACCCTGGCAGCCTGATGTCTGCCATGATGCATCCTAAGAGCGAGGGACACTCACTGCAGGGAACGAGGCAGCTCAGACACGGGGAGCCCTGTCATGCTTTTCCCAGGATAATCGGCACAGATTTATGGCCGCAACTTGGGTGGCTTCCCAGGATCATTCCAGAATATACATCTCTGTGTTATGACGCCCATGACAAACCTTGGCATACACAGCACGGCAGAGTGGGACCCGTGTGGAAGAGCTGACCAAGGAAGGCCATGCTGGCCCAACTTTCCTGGCCCTGGGGCTGCAGCTCCTCCACAGGGCCACCAGTTCTCGGCCCCACGACAGTGGTGCTACCTACAGATGTGGGTGATGGGTCAGGCCTGGCTCACAGTTCTGGTGGCCTCACAGAGTCCTGCGGGTTCCCCTCCCCATGGTGCCTCTGGGGAAGCGCGGCCACAGGAGCAGCTATGCCTTCCACTGGGGAGGGCTGCAGTTCTGCCTCAGTCCTTCCACAGAGAATCCGTGCCATAGTTCTACTTTCCTGAGAGCACGTACCGCACACACATGTTCAGAGAAACCATTTAATTAAAAAAAAAAAGATAACTGCTTTGTGCATTTGTGGCTACAACCGGAGAAAAATTCTGTCTCCTGGAGGACACGTGGTGGAAGGACCAAGCTTACAGAAGAGTTGCTGACAGGGGTCACCACACATCCCGAGGAAGTGTCCAGACACAAGTGGAGTAAAGGCCTGGACAGTTTCAGTTGCAGCCTTTTTTCTCCTGTGTATGCCTGTACAGCAAGAGCACTGGGGACAGAACTTGAGGAAGCTCAGCAGCATCGGAGGCCCTGCCTGTCACTCAGAATTGCCATTTGGCCCCTGTGCAGGATTTCCCCCTGCTTTGAAGAGTGTGGCTGCTCAGCTACGCTCCACGGCTTCGCATTTCTTCACCTTCCCATGTCTCACTCTGAACATACAAAGATCCTAACTGTAGGCACTTAACACACAGTTACACACAATAAACTACAGCAGACTGCAACGGTCACAATGGCAAAGGAACACAGAACCGTCAGCAAGTTTAGTGAGTGAAGATGCTATCCCCGATGGCTCAACCAGCAATAATGAGCTATATAGCCTCTGATAGGAACTTAGAGAAGAACTGCTGAGGGTGTATAAGGAGTTCAAAGAAACAATGGAAAGCACCACCAATAAAGCACAAGCAGAAATGAAGAAACTACAAACAGAAATGACAGATCTGAAGAACCTGCTAGGTGAAATTAAAAACTCACTGGAGTGAAAACTCCAAAATGAGGTCCAGAAAACCTCCAGACAGCAGCAGAAGGTGGGAAAAAAGCCTCAAAATAAACCAACGGATGACAAGTAAACTTTAGAATGAATTCAATAGGAGCAATATAAGAATCATCTGGGTCCCAGAGGGGCAAGAACCCATGATGAAGCAACAGTCAAAGCCATCACTGCCGAGAAGTTCCCAGAGCTGAATATAGTGTATGCTCCCAGATCCAGGAGGCCTGAGGGCACCAGCTAAAAGAAATCCAAATAAAAATGCTAGAAGACATCCTAATCAGAATGATGAAAACCACAGATAGAGATATACTGAAAGCATCAAGATCAAAGAAGAAAATTATTCACAAAGGAGCATCCTTAAAATTTACAGCAGACTTATTATATGAAACCCTCTGGGCCCAAAAACAGTAGTGGGTTATAGAGAAAAATGCTCAATGAAATGAAGGCCTCACCAAGAATACTTTCACCAGCCAGACTCTCATTAAGATCTGAAGGAAAAATATACAGTTTCAGAGATAAACAATAACTAAAGAACTTCACAGAATCAAAACCATCATTATGAGAACTAAACAGGCTACTTTAAGACAAGTCCCCCAAACATGCCCACATAAGAAGGATGGCACAAAACCCCATGACAATGATCTCCCTCAATGTCAGTGGCTAACTGCACCAATTAAGAGACACAGAGTGGCAGGATTGATTAGAAAACTGAACCCAACATTCAGATGCCTGCAAGAAACACATTTGAACATTTAGAGAAAACACAGACTGAAAGTCAAAGGTTGGAAGACAATTCTTTGAGCAAATGCCCCTCTCAAAAAGGCCAGTGCAGCCATACTAGTGTATGAAGAAGACACAGACCTCAGGATGAAGTTTATAAGACACAGAAAAGGTCATTTCTTAAAGATCAAGGAATCTGTACATCAGGAAGAACTCAAATTTCTAAACACATATGCACCTAATGAGGGACCAGCAAAATATTTAAAACAACTGCTAACAGACTTGAAGAAAGACATTGATAGCAATACAATAGTAGTTGGTTAGAGATTTCAACACTGCTTTGTCACCTCTTGATAGACCATATATACTGTCATTCTCAAAAGGCCGAATACACATTCTTCTCCAATACATATGGGACACTACTCTCCAAGACAGACCACATGCTGGGACACAAAACAGACCTCCATAATGCCAAAAGACCTCCACAAAGTCAAGAGCATTAAAATCATATCAACTATCTTCTCATACCATGATGTACTGAAAGTAGAAGTTAGTCACAAACAGAAATGGAAATTAAATAGCTTGTCACTGAACAACCAGTGGTTCAAAGAGTAAATTAAAAGATTCATGGAAACAAATAAGAATGAGGGTACTTACCTACCAGAACTTGTAGGGTACAGCAAAAGCAGTGTTAAGAGGAAAGTTCTTTGCTATGCAAGCATTCATCAGGAAGGAAGAAAGGGCCCACATAAGTAAACTGTTTGCAAACTTAAGAAATTGGAAAATAACCAACAAAAGGATCCCAGAACAGTCAGGAGGAAGAAAATAATAAAACTTAAAGTGGAAATTAATGAACTGGAATCCTGAAAAACAATCTGAAATATCAATGAAACCAATTGCTGGTTCTTTGGAAAAAAAAATAAACAAGATGGATTAAACCACTAGAAAGACTCACACAAAGAGAACCCTAATAAACAAAACTAGAAATGAAAGAGGGTATATCACAATAGACACCACAGAAATTCTAAGGATCATCAGAGATTACTTAGAGAATCTTTATGCCACAAAATGAGAGAACCTACAATAAATGGGTAAATTTTGGCACACCTATAACCTCCCAAGGCTGAACCAAGATGATTTGGAATACCTGAACAGACCTATCACTATTGAGTAAATTGAAATGTTAATTACAAGTCTTCCCAAAAAACAAAAGTTCAAGCCCAGATGAATTCACTAGTGGATTTTTTCAAACCTTTAAAGAGGACCTACTTCCAATCATTTTCAGACTTTCATAGAATTGAAGAAACAAAACCACTCCCAGTTTCTATGAAGCAAACATCACCCTGATACCAAAAACAGATACAGAGCCCACTCAGAAAAAAGAATTATAGGTCAATATCCTTGATAAACACAAATGCAACAGAATACTAGTAAATAGAATCCAATAACTCATCAAAAAGAACATATACCATGACCAGGTAGGATTCATTCTAGGAATGCAAGTATTGTTTAACATATGCAAGTCAATCAACATAATAATACCATGTCAATAAAAGAAACATTTAAAACCATATGATCATGTCAATAGATGCAGAGAAAGTATTTGACAAGATTCAATACCCATTCATAATAAAAACTCTCAAGAAATGGGAATTGAAGAAACTTTCCTTAATATAATCAAAGCCATCTACCACAAGCCTATGGCAAGCATTATCCTCAATGGGTAAAAAGTAAGAGCTCTAAGATCAGGGTCAAAACAAGGTTGCTCACACTCACTCACCACTTCTATTCAGTATGGTACTGGAAGTACTTGCTGTAGCAGTTAGACAAGAAAAAGATACCAAGGGCATCCAGTTAGGAAAGGGAGAAGTCAAGCTATCACTATTTGCAGATGACACGATACTATATTTAGAAAATCCTAAAGGCTCTACAAAAAAGCTCTTAGAAACAATAGATTTGTATAGTAAGGTGGCAAGGGTACAAAATTCACATGCAAAAATCCATGGCTTTTCCTACATACAAATAATGAAATAGAATAAAGAGTTAATTAAAAAAATCCATTTCACAATCGTGCTTCAGAAAATCAAGTACCTTGGAATCAGCTTAACTAAAGAGGTGAAGACATATGCTGTAAAAAACTAAAGCACGCCGATGGGCATGTGCACTCGCGGGCTCTCCGGGCAGCTCTGTCTCACCACCCAAGTTCGGTGCTCTGGAACCGCTGTGTATGGGCTGGATCGGGACAGCCGTCGGCCAAGGACAGGCGAAGGAAGAACGAGGACCAAGGTGGTTGCTGATTAGTTACCGTTTATTCAATCTTCCATCTTTCTCATCTCCCGCACTCCCAGCTCTATCCTCTCTCTTGATCTACTGCAGCCACCTCTCATCTCTCTCCTCCCTTTTTTCTCTCTCACCCTTGCCCCTAGGTTACACACTGCCAGGTAGCAAAATCAACATAGGAAAGCCCTTCCTCAGGGCTGTTAGGTTCAAAGGGAACACAACCTAGGGGCATTCCAAAACCCTTCCTGACTCTTACGGTGTTTTTCTCCTTTCCTTAGTCCAAACACTTACTAACATCTTAATACTAGTTATTTTTGGATGGACATAGCAAGAGATACATTGAGGCTTGCAAGGCAGCTCTCCTGGCAACATCTTGCCACGGACTCAGACCGCAGCACTCAGGCCAGATTAATCATTCCTCACCCTAGCAGGGTCCAAATCTAGTTATCACTGTTGGATCATGACAACATTTGTCCATGATCAAGCTCTTAACTTATAGTTAAGCATGAGGCACTTTGGCCAGGCCCATCTCGATGCCAGGGTAGCACACAACTCACTGCTTGCCCTGGGTCCGTCTTGTCCCTCGTTGGGGCCCTGCTTTTAGGGGTGCTAGGAAGTAAGGGCAGCTGAGGCTTAGGTGGAGAGAACAGATGCCCAGGAGGAAAATATCATGTAGAGTGAAAAGACTCCCAGGTTACAAAAGCATAGCATTTGCTAAGTCTTCCTGTGTCCACACAAAAAGGACATTGCTCTTAATAAACTATGCAAAGGACTCAAGGAGAAGAGAAGAACAATATTTACAAGTCAACAGAACACTAAGAAAGAAGCTACAAATAAACAAAGAGGAATGGGAGCACCATAACGGGAGTAACCTAATAAACCTGAACTACCTGAGGCTATGTTATCCTACAATATGCAAAGAAAATTATAAACACTACTTCAAGAAATAAGAGAACACGATGAAATGGAAATACTTCCCCTGCTCATGGATTAGTAGGATGAATATCACAAAAATGGCAATTCTCCCAAATCATCGTATAGACTCAATGCAGTCCCATGTCATCTTAAAAATAAATATATCAAACACTCCTGAGATTTATATGCTACAATACTGCCTCCTACCCCCTAATAGTTAAAGCAATTCTTGGGGAAAATAAGATGGGAAACATCACCTTTCTCAACTTCAAACTGCACTACAAGGCAGTAGTAATTAAAACAGCATGACACTGGAATAAAGACAGACCCTCAAATCAATGGAATAGACTTGAACATCCTGAGACAGACCTTCTGGTATATGATCAGTTAATCTTCAACATAGGAGAAAAACATATGAAGTGGATCAAGAAAGCATCTTCAACAGAAAACAATATTGATATTCCTCAAAAACTAGAAATTGAGCTTCCAAATGACCCAGAAATACTCTTCCTGGGAAAATACCCTAGTGGCCCCAAAACACAGTGCAAAAAAGCCATCTGCACTTCAATGTTCATTGCAGCACTTCTCACAATAGCCAGAATCTGGAAACTACCCAAGTACCAAGAACAGATGAGTGGATAAAGAAAACATGGCACACCGACACAATAGAAAATTACACAGCTTTTAGAAAAATCAAGTCATAAATTTGCATATACATATAAGTGGATGGACATATAGAGTATCATATAGAATGAGTCAGAGGGAGAGGGACAAACATAGCATGACTGCACTCAGTTGCAGGATATAACAAACAACAACATAATATGTGGATAATACCCAAAGACAGTAGAAACAAGGGCCAGGAGGACTGGCCCACGGTGGGAAACTTGCCACAAAGGGGAAGTGGAGTACAGTTGGGACAGGGAAGAGGCCATTGTGACAATGATACCTGGAAATGATCATTCTAGACAAAAACTGAGTGTGAAAGGAGGTAGAGTGACATGCATGATACCCTCTCAGTAACAGTATTGCAAACCACGTGCCTAAACAGAAACTAAGAGAGAAAGGAGAGAGAAAAAAGTGCCTGCCATAGAGGTAGGCTGTGGGGGAGAGTGGAGGGTGGTCAGGAGGGAAACTGGGCACATTATGGGTGGTGGGAAATGTGCACTGTGAAGGGGTGGGTGTTGGGGCATTATAGAACTGAAACTCAATCATGGACAACTGTGTAACTGTACCTCCAAGTGATTCAATGAAAACATTTTTTTAAAAACAGCACTGCAGACAAAGATAATGTCCACTCTGGACTGACATGATGGAAGCCCCCTCCCCTATGGGCTGACATCACTGAGGCCCCACCTGCTTCTGGGCTAACGTCACAAAGGTCCGTCCCATCAGGGTCGCCATCTGTCACAAGGTGGAGTTCTCATGACTCTGCCTTACCCCCTGTGGCCTGCAGCCCCTGGGGTCGCCAGCGTCCCTCTGGGGGATGGAATGAGCTCTGCAGAAGAGAGGCTAACACTGCTTGCTGAGAGGAAGAACCTGTGTCTGATTCAGGCTCTCATCGGCAAGGACTCACGCAACCTTTCACAGGAAGCTCAAACCAGTAACCCTTTGCTCAAAAGAGTCAAAGAGAAGCGAGGGCTAGAGCTTCCCTGGGGGCCCCACCCAAGGACCCTTGATCTCTCAGGAACAGACACCCTCCTACCCTCAGGCTGCAAGCCCCCCACATCAACATGCAGAGCCAAAGGTACCAGAAGGTCTCCAGAAAACCACAGAGCTGTGCATACGGGGTCTGGGTGTCAGCAGACGGCTGACACGTAAATGCATGGGACACGAGGTCAGCATGGGTCACACATGCTGAGGATGTGAAGTCATTCCCAGCCATGTACATACTCAGGACATGGTGTGAGCCCAGGTTAATACACACTCAGGATGTGATGTGAGTCCAGGTGACATACATGTTCATGAGATGGTGTAAGCCCAGGTTACATACACACTCAGGATGTGATGTGAGCCCAGGTCATAGGAATGCTTGGATGTGAGGTCAGACCACGTAACATACATGCTTAGGATGTGAGATCAGCCCTGGTCATACACACTAAGCCATGTGGCCAGCCCAGCCACACATGCTAGGACAGGCTTCACAGCTGTGTGTGGTGTTTCCCAAGGCTTTCAAGCACAGTGCAGGACTGATTCATTGCATCCTAGGGTCAACCTACGGATCAATGGGACGATACAGTCAGGTCTCTGAAAACCAACCATCTCAGGGGTTCTGGATTACAAAATGAATTCTTTGAAGGCTTTAATTTGAATGTGGGTTTGCCTGGATTTATGGGTTTGTTTCTTATTGTCTTATGTTTGGCTTATGTTCAAGCACTGTAGTACTGTCATCCTGTGTTCATTGATTTGCTTGAGTGGCACTAGAAATGTCTCCATTGTGAGACTTGTTGTTACTGTTTGGGGCATATGGATAAGCCATGGGTAGCTTGCCAGATTCTGCCATGTGGGCGGGATACTCTTGATAGCTTGCTGGGCTCTCTGAGAGGGGCGGAGGGATTGAACCCAGGTCCACTGTGTGCAAGGCAAATGCCCTACCCGCTGTGCTATCGCTTGGCTTATGTTCAATATAGAGTAAAAATTATTCCTTGTCTGATACATTAAAAACACCTCGGTGACACTGAAAAATGTTTTTTCTCGAGTCTGGTACTCATCACGCCAACTTCCTCGTCCTGCAGAGTTCTAAAGCGGCTCCTCTGACCCTTCCTCACTGGGTCACTAAGAGGCAGCTGGGCAGCCTGACGCCCAACCGCAGCTCAGGTCCTGCCCTGTTTCTGCAGCTCTGCCTTCCACCTGCTACATTTACAGCTATTTACACCCTGGGCGCCTCAGAGAAGAAAGGAAGGAACTAACTTCCTCGTCCTGCAGAGTTCTAACTTGGCTCCTCTGACCCTTCCTCACTGGGTCACTAAGAGGCAGCTGGGCAGCCTGACGCCCAACTGCAGCTCAGGTCCTGCCCTGTTTCTGCAGCTCTGCCTTCCACCTGCTACATTCACAGCTATTTACACCCTGGGCGCCTCAGAGAAGAAAGGAAGGAACTTGCAGCTCAAATAATGCTCTCCAAAGACAGTTCAGGGGAGGCCAGGCCAGTTCCTGCTACAGGTCCTCCCTTCCAGGACAGCTGCCCCCTGAGCCAGCTTCTCCACAGGGGAAGAGCACCACGAGAGACGAGGCTCTTGCCACGCTGAGGAAGCACCTCGACACTCAGCTGCGCAGTGACAAGGCGGAAATGCAGTCCTGGCACCACCACACTGGCCAGGCCACTCACTCTCTTCCGTGTAGGGTCACGCCTAGAGCCCTAGTGACTTCCAGGGACTGCTGACTGCTCACACACTCCTGTCCCCACACACCAGCCTGCCCTCACACCCATCCGTGCATACTACACCTGCCCCATCTGCCCTCGCACACCGGCTTCTAGACACAACGACCCCCAAACCTATCCCCTATACCTATCCATACACACACCTGCCCTCACACACCTGCCCTCCCACCTACCTCCACAAAAAACCCCCACACACTTAACCCCCACACCTACCCTCCCCAACCCTTTCTCCCACAGTTCCCCCACCTGCCCTCCACCTGCTCCCACACATCACACCTGCTCCCACCATACCTGCCCCTCCAGTAGCCCCCTCACCCGTGTCTCTGTCACCCAGGGTGGAGCACCATTACAAGGGCAGCACACAGACTGCTTCTGAAGAGAGGAGGATGAGCCATTGGGGTTCTGAGCTCACTTTGAGGTTCTGAGCTCACTTTGGGGTTCTAAGCTCACTGGGGGTTCTGTGCTCACTCTGGGGTGCTGCATTCATGCTGGGGTTCTGAGTTCACTTTGGGGTTCTGAGTGAACCCCACCACATGCTCCACACCAGGTTCTTTGGGAGGCTCCGACATATAGGAGGTGACAGAGTTCCCTCAGAAACTTGTTCGTAAGTGATGGTTGTGAACTTTTTTTTTTGTGGTTTTTGGGTCACACCCGGCAATACACAGGGGTTACTCCTGGCTCTGCACTCAGGAGTTATCCCTGGCGGTGCTCAGGGGACCATATGGGATGCTGGGAATCGAACCCGGTTCGGCCGAGTGCAAAGCAAACGCCCTCCCCGCTGTGCTATCGCTCCAGCCCCGATAGTTGTAAACTTTTAAGAAATTGAAATATGTTAAGTTTATGTTTCTGACACTCTCTCAAAATAGGAAGTTGGACGACATGGAGCAGCATTTTTCAGGGAGGCCACAGACGTTCCCCACATCACCACCTGTCACATGACCATCAGCTCCAGTGCATCCAGACATTGGCAGAGGAGGGCTGAGCCTGAGCCTCTGGACAGAGTCAAGTATAGGGGCACACATCACTGACACGGTCATGCTTAAGGAACCTGAGTGGGGACCACACTGCGTGTCACCACCCCACAGGTGAGGTTCCCCTCACTCCACCGGGCCTGCTCCCCAGTGGACCCCCACTGCTCTGCATGTCTGTTCACGGGAGGTTCTTGACAAGTAGCCTCATGGGACTGCTGGCCCCAGAGCATGCGAAGAGAGGGAGGGCACCTCCGGGGTGTCCAGGTATGTGGGGGAGGGTGCCTGTGGGGACCCTGTCAGCAGGAATGTGCTGCCCAGGGTCGTCTGCTCCCCGTGCCACCTGCCATGTTGTGTCTGCGTACACAGAGCGGCAGTGCAGCCTGGGCTGCAGGAGCACAGGACGGCCCAGACGGGCCTCTGCAGGCTGGCAGACACCCCCTACTCTGAGGCAGCCCTGGCAGACAGTGGCGGAGTCCCTGAGTTTGCACCGCAAACTCAAACTCAAAAGTCCTGGGCTCACAGCAGTCTCTCACTCCCTCTGTACCACATGCTAGAAGGTTCCAGTGGCTCTACAGCTCCTCTCAGCATCTCCTCTTGTACATCTCTTCGTGCTCACTGGGGGTGCCCCTCAGCGTCCTGCATCTTCCCTTTGCCAGGTGACCCTGGTGTGGGACTCAGGGCTCCCCTGCCCTTATGTCAGACAGGGCCATGGGCAGCTTTGCCGCACTGCCAGAGCGCCACTGGCCTTTCTCTGGACCCAGCTTGGAACAGGGATCAGAAAAGTGGTCTCAGGGCCACATGGACTCTGCAGGGCCCCAGGCCCCTAAGATTCTCTGAGCTGGCAGAATTTGAGCTAAAACCTGACATTTCAATGGGGGGTGGGCCCTGAGCTCACATCAGCATCAGTTCCATGTCCTCGTGGATGCGACCAGCTGTGTGAGCACTGGGAACACAGTGGCCCACTCCAAGTGCAAGCCACACCCTGGGTTTTAAAGACAAAATGAGAAACAAAAATGTCCTCATAATATTTTAAATTCATTATGAGTTGAAAAGATGATGATTTGGATGTAATCTGAATGAAGTACACTGTTAAACTTCATCTCACATTAAAAAATATTTTAATGAACCACTGTGAGATACAATTACAGACTTACAAACTTTTGTGATTACATTTCAGTCATACAATGTTCAAGTATCCATCCCTCCACCAGTGCCCATTCTCCACCACCAATATTTCCAGTATCCCTCCTGCCACCCCACCTCTTCTCACCCCCTGCCTCTGTGGCAGGCACATTCCCTCATTCCCTCTTACTCTCTCTCTCCTTTTGGGTGTTATGGTTTGCAATACAGGTACTAAGCGGCCTTCATGTTTGGTCCATAGTCTACTTTCAGCATGCATCTCCCTTCCGAGCGAGCCCTCCAGCCATCATTTACTTAGTGGTCCCTTCTCTATCCCAGCTGCCTTTGTGCCCAGCACATGAGACAAAGCTGTCACCTCACATTTCTGACTTGGACTGTCCACCGAAGTTCACTGTGATGCTGAACGAGGAGGTTCTGCAGTGGAAGCAGGACCGGAGGGAGCCAAAATCTGTGCCATGGAAGCACCATACCAGCTCCACGGCTTCACCACAAATCTCAAAAAAGATGCAAGTCAAGCCACAAAAACCCATGGCACAGAGGTCTTTGGGCTGAAAACTCTGGGGCACCCTTGAGAGGGGGCAGTTGAGGTCCCTGCCCTGTGGAAGCCCTGGCAGCCGCACGCACCCCCACCCCAAGGTGCCACCACGCTAACTATGCGAACAGCTCAGCTTCACTACTTCACAACTTACCTCTGCAGAACCGTGAAACCAAGAACAGTTCCAGGAAAACCAAGTTTTGGGCTGAGAACTCTGTGGTCTTGGAGTGGAGACAGGCAGCCTCCTCCCACCCTTACCCTGTGCTGCGGAAGCCACAGAAACAACAGCCACATCCTACAGCTGCAGCCAAGTAAGCACCAGCCCAGTCCCACAGTTTCACCATGAGTCTCTGAAGAGATATAAGCCAAGCCAAGCCACTGAAGCTTATTGGACCAGTTCTACAGATTCTGAAGTCCCAGGACACCTCCAGGTTCCAAAATACTGACAGCCCAATAGGCTGTCCCACCAAGTCAGATGGAAAAGTGGCACGAGGGCCAACTAAGCTCAACAGACAAAAATGATAACTCAGAAGGCTCAACTAGCAATAATGAGGGATATAACAATTTTTAGAGATTTTCTTCTACTGAAGTATTTTTTTGATAATTCAATTAGCCATTTTGTAGTACCACGCATTATGAAACAAATTATTTTTTGCCTGCTAAGGGGGTAGGGTTGGGGGTTGGTGGGAAATTGGGGACAATGGTGGAGGGAGTAGTCACACTGGTAGTGAGATTAGGGTTGAACACTGAATGCCAGAAACAATTGTATTAATGAGCAAGTTTGTAAACCATGGTGTTTAAATACACAAACAAAAAAGGAGACTTTCTCATTAAGGAAAAAGTTTATTTTCCATTTCTTTTTAGTTATCTTAATGTGGCAACTGGACAATGGAATGACCTATGTGCTTGCACTTTGTGCTGGGCAGTGGTCAGGTGTAGGATCTCTGGTCTGAGACCCTACGCAGGTACCAGACTGTTTAACACACCGTCATCCTTTATTTATTTTTTTTTCTTGAAGAGGAAGCAACAGTAGCTCAGAGCAGAGAGAGGGCAAAAGGTCTTACTTCCTTTTGCCATAGACTGGATGTCACCCCAGGCCATCTGCTCTATAGACCTGGGATGGGAGGGTCAGTACCTGTGTCCTGACTGTGCCTGCAGAGGGTCTGGAACTGTCAGTGTAGGCTCCCTGCAGCCACACGGCACCACCTCCTACCAGTTTCCTCAGTTCTAACTGCCTCAAGATCATCCATGATGAGACTAAGAATTTACCTTGAGGAACTCAACCCTGGAAATTGGGCAACTAAAATAACAAAATTTTAGTGAAATAACACTTCAGTGAAGTGGTTTTGTTGTTTTAGTAACTTATCTCATCCCCCCAGTCCTTATAGGAGTGAGCCTGGCAGCAGCTCACTAAATAGAGGCGGGGCGTATTGGCCTCTCTGTGTGGGAAGGGAGTGTGGCCCACCCCAAAGCCCCGACCTGCATGTACTCCCTTACCTTTGGGCTGTTCTGTCTGAGCCTTCAGAAGCTCTGTGCATTTTGTTTCTTCTTCCTGTATTTCCAGGCGAAGCCGGCATTCTGGATGAATGCTGTTTACCTGGTCAAGATGAAAAGAAACAGAAATGACTAAAAATTAAATCGTAAGAGGTAAGTCAAGCAAAACTCTATGCCCCCACATTGAAAACTCCCAGGTCTAAACTTCTTCCAGATGACTCATCTCACTCCCCTTCACGTTCCTAGCATGGCTATGTTCCAAAAGTTTCACTAGGAGCTACTAAACAAACATAAATCTTGGTAGAACAAACATATCTGTTTTTCTCAGCAGGAAAGCAAACTTACTAATGGACATTGTGTTAGTGGTGCTGGCACTGATTTGGTGGCACTAAAGCTCTTTAGTCATAAACGTTCACGATTCCAGTCCAACTCCATGAGCAGTTACTCCCCAGGCCCACCAGCTGCAGGTTGCATGCTCACTGCCCAACCGAGGGGATCACTCCATGTTAGAGACTGAGACTCACAACTGAAGCTGTATTTTGGAACTAAATATGAAGGAGCTTCTTACAAATTTGAGAGGGACTACAAAGAGGGGTTGGAAGTCACGCTGAAGCCCTTTAAACAGCAGGGGCCAGAGGATGGCAGGCTGTCCGGGAGCACTCTGCCTTCCCGAAGACCACGTCCTGAGGTCTGGTTCACACAGGCCCAGCCCTCTTCATTCCACTTGGATGGTCTCCTCGCCTGTCATTTACTAAAGACAGTTGTCCTCTGGATGTATTGGGGCCCTTCTGCCTGCCACTACCCTACTGCTAAAATAGGCCCAGCCCAGTTCTGACCAGGGTCCACTTGCCCTACTGAGGTACAAGGAAGAGGGACACGTGATTGCTTTGGACACGCAGTTCTCATTCTAAGAAAGCTCAAAGCTACTGGTTCCAAGCAGGTTGTCTTTCCCAAATGAGCAAGTCAGTGGGTTTGATTCCAGGACTAGGGACATCACACTGACTCAGAAAGGGAAAACTTCTATTACGGTATGAAGATACACCACAATCCTGGTGTCTTGCAGTAGGAGATGATACTTTAGCACATCCAAGGAATCAGAGAAAGCATCCTTTCACAAAAAAGCTCTTAAAAAGAAGTAAAGTTCCTAGTGATAAGGGGGTTGGGGCGTCGCTCAGGATGGAGGTACTGGGCCCTGAGTTGATGCTGGCACAGCACTGGTGGCCCCAGTAGCGAGGACCCCAAATTTCACAGCAACGGCGCATCCCACAGCACCCAGGAAGGAAAGGCTGGTGCCTCATAGGAAACCAGGGGGTCTGACCGTGGGGCAGGGAGGGGAGGCCGGCGCACACCAAGGCGCCCCCAAAGGGGCAGGAATCAGCAGTGGCTCCACAGAGACGTGAACTGTTTGTACGTAAACACGTTTCCAGTCCGGGGGATGCAGAAACTCAGGTGCTAAGTCTTTTGTTAAAGGTCTTCAAAGAAAAGAGGAAGTCTTCAAATGTAAACAACAAACTCATGCCCTCCTTTCTTTCGGCGCCTTAAACCACGAAAAAACAAGCCTAAGCGGAACGTTTCCGAGGAAACTTTCTTTGCCACCGCGCCTCGCGCACGCGAGCACTCAGGACGCGCAGAGGCGCAGAGGCGACCCGGACCCGCTCCAGCCGCGCGCGGGCCGTGAGGCCGCGAGGTGACCCGCCGCCCGCGAGACGCCCCGACCCCGCAAAGCGCGGGGGAACCCGCCGGCCCCGGGCCCTGCCAGCTCAGTGTCCCGCTAACCCCGAGCCCCCCGCCCGCTCCCCGCCAGCCCTGCGCCCCCAGCCCGCGCCCGCTCCCCGCGCCCCACCAGCCCCGTGCCTCGCCAGGCCCGCGCCCCCGATCCACGCCGCCCGCGCCCCGCCAGCCCCGCGCCCCCCATCCGCGCCCCGCGCCCCGGGCCCCGCCAGCCCCGCGCCCCCGGTCCGCCCCGCGCCCCGCCGGCCCCGCGCCCCCGGTCCGGAGGGAAGCGCTGCCCGACGGCCGCAGCTTTGGGCGGGGAGAGCGCGGGGCGAGCGCGGGGCGCGCAGGGGCCGGGCGCGGGCACTCACCGGGGCCAGGAGCCAGCCGCAGCAGGTCAGCAGCGCGGGCGGCAGCAGCGCCAGCCGCCGCATCCCCATCCCGGCTGCAGGCGCAGCAGCGCCGGGCACCCGCGCCCGGATCCCCGCTCGCACGCGCAGCAGCAGCCGCCCAGCCCCAGCGCAGCGCAGGTCCGGGCTGCTCCCCCGCCCTCCCGCTCCGCCTCCCGCGCCCCCCGTCCCCGCCCCGCGCCCCACCCCTGAGGACCCCCCCCCCCCGTCCTCCCCACTCCCCTTCCCACGTCCCCTCCTCGCTCAGGTCCCTCTACTGTGGGGACCGAGCCACCATCCTCTTCTTCCCCCATCTCCGCGCGGCCTCTGCCCTACGCGGTTCCCCCAGCTGGCTCCTCGCGTGTGCAGGGACTCCCCGCCCAGAGCCCAGCGCCCCGGGCCCGTGGGAGCGTCCCGCTGGCCCCTCCTCCCAGGTCTCTCCCCGCTCCTGGTCCTTCCAGGTAGCCCCCCACCCCTTTCTCTGTGCAGGCTCCCTCCCGTACTCCCTCCTGCCCTCCCCAAGCCTCCAGGATCTCCACCCTGAAGCACCCCCAACTTGGTGCTGAGGGTGCTCCAGATATTGGTGGTCGATTCCCTCCATTCTCCGTGGACCCAGCCAGGGTTCTTGCGAATACCCCGGTCTTTAGAGCCATGTCCCTGGCCCAGCTGGAGCAGGCTATTACCCCCTAAGTCAGGGGGGCCAGATTGGAGTAACTGAAAAAAACGTGTGCACTGGGTGAGGTGCAGAGTAGGAGGACCCCCCCACACCCCAAGAGAAATTAACCTGAACAGAAAGCTGGCGTGGGAGAGGCATGGGAACTGGAGTCCAGTCCAAGTCCAGGCGGAGGGACATGGTCTGGACACTACTGGCTTTAGGTCCTGCTTTGAGGACCTGGAACCCCCACACCCAGAGCTGCCGCTGTGGCTTCTGGGGCTTTCTGTTGCCACTGGTGCCCTGGCCCAGTGCTGCCACCAGGACAGAAGTGGGCCAGAAGAGCCTTTAGCATCAGAGTTGCTTGTTTTCCAGCACATGGGACAGCTGTAGGGATGAAAAGTAGACAGGTAGTCATCATTCTAATTTTGTTTGAAAATGATTGCTGCTTATAGCAAAGTTTAGATAAGAATCCTAAGAAACTAAGAACACCCTTAATCTTATGTTCGGCTGTTTAAATTTTACTTCATTGGCCTTATCATTTGCATGCACTCTTATTTATTTATCTATATTTTATTGAATCACCATGAGATATAGTTACAAGCTTTTATGTTTGAGTTATAATCACACAGTGATCAAACACCCATCCCACCACCAGTGCACATTCCCCACCACCAATATCCCCAGTATACCCCTACTTTCCCCCCTCCCCGCCTGTATGACAGACAGTATTCCCCATACTCTCTCTCTACTCTTGGGAATTATGGTTTGCAGTGTAAATACTGATAGGTTATCATGCTTGCTCCTTTATCTACTTTCAACACACATCTCCCATCCCAATCGATTCCTCCAACCATCATTTTCTTAGTGATCCCTTCTGTATTCCAGCTGCCATCTACACCCCCACCCCTCCCCCCCCGCTCATAAGGCAGGCTTCCAGCTATGAAGCAACCATCCTGGCCCTCGTATCTACTGTCCTTGGTTGTCAGTCCCGTGTTATGTTATTTTATACTCCACAAATGATGGCAGTCCTTCTATATCTGTCCCTCACTTTCCGACTAATTTCACTTAGCATGATACTCTCCATGTCTATCCACTTACAAGCAAATTTCATGACTTCAATTCATCTCTCCTAAGAGCTTGCATGCTCTCTGACCAGCCTTTCCTCCCTTCAACGTATCATTAATACCCTTCTAGCTATCACCATTCATCCATCCATGCACCCATTCATCCATCCATCTCTCACCTATGTGTCTGTCTATTCATCTGTCGCCCATCCATTATCTGTCTGGTGGAGGGCAGTGACGAAGACCAAGGTCTGGACATCAGAGCTATAGCTTGGGATCTGGAAATATTGACCCTGGGTCTGATCTGATAAACATCACTTTTGCTCATCATTTGTCACTGGAGAGGCCAATGAGCTTGTTAAAAAGCATCTAATTGTCAATGTGAACAATGAAACCTGTGATTTCTCCTCAGAGAGCCCCTGGAAGATCAGGATCGTGAACACACACACACACACACACACACACACACACACACACACACTCACACTGGCCTCTCCTCTTGGAGGGCATGTGACCAATGGATGTGCCATGTGGATGGAAGCTTGATACAAGGAGTTAGGGGCAAGTTGGAGAAGGCTCAGCTTTTCCTGGGAGGAGTCTGGTGGGAGGGGAGTTCCAGAACCAGGTGTGCTGACCACACAGGAAGGGTGGCCAGAGAGTGGAGAAGCTGCAGGGAAGAAGCGGGGAGACCAGAGGGAGGAGAGCAGGCAGGCCAGGTCCCTGGAGGAAAGAGGGGTGGGAAAGCTGCGGTGACAGCGAGAAGCAGACAGCCCTGCCAGTGCCTGCTGTATCTGGGGCATTTTTCATCAGCGCGTCTGCATTTCCCTGTAGTGTTGGCTCTGAAGTCCAAATGTGAGTCACTTTGCCATGCTTTTGCACCAGTAAGAAATTAAAATTGGCTACAGTTAGTCTGAGCTGCCCTGGGGACCTGCTCAAGGTCCTGTTGTGTCTGCAGCCGAAGTTGCAATATACACGGGGAGGCTGGGAAACCTGCCCCCTAGAGGCACCCTTAGCGCCTACGCTTTGGTTGGGTGGGGCTGTGAGGCTGCAGCTAGCATCTGTGGGGGCTGCAGACTCAGACAGAGCCCACTGGTGGGTGTCAGCTTGTAGACCTTGAAGGTCTTCAAACTGGGGGCCTCGTGTTTGAGCTGTTTTGCTAGCTCCTTGGTGCTGAGTGGACTGTTGCACCAGGTCAGCAATATGCTCACATAGACGTCTTCTAAGGGAAGGGACCAGGGCCACCTTCACGCTCCCTCCGGAGGCTGGGCTGAGTTCATTACCTGCTTTGAGCTTCAAATGAAGGATTTTCTGAGGGGGACTTTGTGGGGCAGGGGTATCATGCCATGGGAGCAGGAAGGGGTCAGAGGATTGAGATGGAGCATTCGTTCATTAATTTCAGAATTTTGCTCTGATATTTACCCAGTTTAGTGATCCGGGGCTGTAAACTAGCTTGGCGAGAGTTCTAATCTGGGTCTTGAACAATTTTGACATTTTCTGTTTGCTGAAGTTTTAAAACAAGAACTTTATCAATTTAAACAGAAGTTACTGCGTTTTATAGGCACGAGTGAGTGGAAATACACTTCCCTTTCCCTTTTCCTAACGTTTCTACTTGTGTTCAGTTTAATAACTTCTGTTCTCCTTCCACACAGCCCCAGCCATGTACCAGGAATCGTGGTACCTACCTGCCTCCCAGACCTTCCTTTCTAAAGTTACACACACACACACACACACACACACACACACACACACACACACAGCCCTCTTTGAGGATGGATAATTTTACCTCCCATTTTTTGTGCCAAGATTGTGGTAAGACTTAGGAATGGCCCTTTCTCCCCTCTAACTCCGTGAAGGGACATGAACTTCCTTACAGGAGGGTTATTCCACCACAGGGCAAAGCCAGTTACCAAAATTTTATCCCTCCTTTAGTGGCATTTGAGTTCTAAAACATCAGATGGGGATTGTGGATGTGGCTCAAGGGTGAAATGGATGTCCTGCTGGCTTAACCACCAGCACCACAAAAAGAGTGTTTTTGCATCAGGCAGAAGCTTTTCTACACAAACTATGAACAGGTAAGAAGTAGCTTGTGGTATGTTTCAGGAATCACTTCTGTCTCCTGTCTGCTCCAGCCCTGAGGTGCCCCCATGTGCCATGTTCCAGGACACACACATTTACAAATTGAGCTCAATGGTGCATATGGCTCTAGCGTAAAAGTGCCTTTTCCCTTTTAAAGCTGAGACAAATTACACACAGCATAGGACATACTCACTGACGATGTTTACAACAGGCATCATATGTGGAACGTCCTACAACTCTGGACTCTGTGACCCTTCACCACCTATAGGTGTCCACTGTGTCATGGCAGAGATATGGGATGCAAACAAATGTTAGGAGCTGGTCTCATCGACCATCTGGTGCTGAGACGGTGCCAAGAGAGGTGGCCCCTCCTGGCTATCTGGCGACATGCCCTTGTGTGAAACTGGCTGTTTGCTGTGTGCTGGGACCTGCATTACCCACTGGCCCAGGAGCCTCTAGAGTGTGTGTTTCACCACATCTATGCAGAACCTGCCACTGGCCGCTCACCTTCAGAACACAGAGCCTGTCAGCCCTTCTATCTCCATCAGCTAGAAGTACTCCATAGGTATCTATAGACAGAGCGGGAATGTGAGAAACGTCACTGAAAAGCACATTGCCAGGGCTGGAGTGATAGCACAGTGAGGAGGGCATTTGCCTTGCATGCGGTTGACCTGGGTTCGATTCCCAGCATCCCATATAGTCCCCTGAGCACCACCAGGGGTAATTCCTGAGTGCAGAGCTAGGAGTAACCCCTGTGCCTTGTGTATTGCCAGATGTGACCCGCCCCCCCCAAAAAAAGCACATTGCCTCCATTTCACAGAGTTCACAGGAAAACACACCAGGAGTTATAGAAGTGTGTTCTCAGCTCAAGAAGCTCACATTACAGACTAGGTAACAGGTGATTGGTGTTATATCAGAAATAGGATGAATGTGAAGCTGTAGTTTAAATACCTTTATGACACTATTGCAACTAGAAAACGCAGACCAACTCCCATTTCTCCTGAAAAATGTCCTTTATTATACTTGAGAGCACTTTAGCTGATTGTGTCCCAATGGCCATGGCCTGCTTTAATTTTCTTTATGTGTGCCCTCTCTTTCCAGCTTGTAAATGTATTTGAAGGAAGGTTAAAAATAGCACGGAGGGACTGGAGGACACTACGAGAGAAAACTGCAGCTTGAGGGACAGGACTGTCCTGCGCACGGGTCTGAGGGAGGTGGGTGCACCCTGGGAAAGGCAACTTTACTGTCACTGTGGAGCTCAGCAGGGCTCTGTGCACCCTCCACTCTGTCAAGCTGTCACCTGTCCAGGTGTTCCCTGGGGCTGCAGGCTTCTGGTTTTCTCAGCGGTGACACAGCAGGACACACACACCAGGCACTCGGCTCACCTGAACTAGGCTGTAACCGGCCTTTGCAGACTTGCTGAAGGGCACATGGATTCCCCCTGCTAGTGCACAGACTGGCATCCACACAGATCTCCAGACAGGTGGGGGCGATCCCCACTACCTAGCTGCCAGCTGCTGGGATCACACTGACCCTCCTCCCTGAGATATGCTTGGGGGGTTCTCAACCCAGATCTGTGGTAACAACTAAGCGGCAGCCTGCTCTGACCCCTGACATCAAGCGACTTCTAAGCAGGGTGACAGGGAGTGTCTGGAAACACTGTGTTTGGGGATGGTGCGGGACTATCTGGGAACACTGTCCTGGGATGGTGAGGGAGCACTTGGGAGCACTGTGTCCTGGGTAGTGAGAGCACCGGGGAGCACTACACCCTGGGGTGTGAGGGGATACATGGGAGCACTCTGCCCTGGGACGGTGCGGGAATGCCCTGAGACTGTGAGGGAGCACCTAGGAGCACTCTGCCCTGAGATGGCGAGGGAGCCCTGGTGTTCTATCCTGGGGTGGTGACAGAGCGTCCAGGGAGAACTCTGGGGGAAGGATTAGAGACGCAGGTGTTGAGGTCATGGTCAGTCATGAATTCTAGGACCATCACCGCCACTTCCGCGGCCTTCCCTGCGTCTGTCGGAAAGCCAGACCTGGGAGAGATGGGTGCACGCGCTTCACGCGCTCCTCCCAGGAGCACTCTCAGGTGGGCCGGCAGAGCTGACCTTCCTCCGTTAGGTCATTTGCCACCCCGAGGGTCAATAGACTGGCCCACAATGGCTGCTGCTGGGGTCAAGCCTGGAGCCGGGCCTCCTCTTCCAGCAGCCGCAGCAAAGGGAATTCCATGGCTTCAGATCAAGCCCTTGCCTGCCCACTGGAGATGGAGCCCCTGGTGCACTTTGGAAGCCATTAGTGCGTATAGACTGACCGCTGAGTCTGCTACCAACATGCATGCGAACCCACAAGGGTGAACTTGTGGCAACACCAGGAGTCTCACTAAGCTAAAGCTAGACCAACCAGGCTGAAGGGGTCCGTTAAACACAGTCCATTAAATCAACAGATTGATTTATTGATCAATCTGTCGTGTCATTTCTTTCCTTTCTGGCGCCAGAGACTACAGTAGGTAAAAATCAAATTCCAAATTATTAAGAAATTATACCTTTAAATTGGATTACTGATTTACTCAATGATAATTGCTCAGGTTATTGGGTTTATACTTGGTTTATGATTATGCTGTTTCATATTTTTATGCATGTGTTTGAAGGGGATGGCTGAAATGAAACCATGTCTTATGCTTACATACATTTTTTTGTTGGTTGTAGGGTCAGGCCACACCTAGCCGTGCTCAAAAGGTGTTGTGCAATATCAAATCCTGAGTGTTACACATATGTATTCTACCATTTGAACCACATCCCTGGGCCCTTTAATAAGTAAGTTCTAATTTAATTGGAAATAGCATTTTCAAAAGAGACTTTTATAAACAGAACTGTAAGGAAATGAAAATATTAGGAGAAATATTTTCTTATTGAAAGGAGAGAGAATTGGATTGGGGGTAGGTGGTAAAGTGGTTAGGTTACACCTGACTATGTCCAAGACTTATTCCTGGCTCTGTGCTCAGGGGACTGTGTGTGGTACTGGGGTTTCAACCAGGATTGGCTACATGCGAGGCATGTGCCTTAGCCCCTATACTATTTTTTAGGACCCTAATTGGAATTCTTAATCTAACTGCCAGAAAATATCAGGATGTTTTATTTATTTATTTTATTTGCTTTTTAGATTTGCATTTTATTTATTTGAAAATTTATTTTATTTTATTAAATAATTATAAGTCATAAGGTTATTTATAATTGAGTTTTAGACATATAGTATTTTAGTACTAACCCCACCATCAGGGTCAGCTTCTCCTACCAGTGTTCCCAGGTTCCCCCCCACCTCCCAGCTGCTTCTTGACAGGCACATTTTAAAGCTGGGTGGTGGTCATTTGGATCTCACGTTTTCAGTGCTGTGGATAGGACCTATATTTATACCACTCCCCCACGTTCTGGTGTACCTGAGGCCACTGACCCTGCTCCCCTAAAACTTCTGGTCCTCATATTATTCCCCACCCCCTTGGTTTTTTCCTTCTATGACCTTTTCCTCCCAATACTCTGGAGTCAAAGGTTATCTCAGCATCCTCCAGCCCCCTTTATTATACTGCATTCCCTCACCCAGTTATGTGGAATGTTTTCTACCAACAGACTCTTATCTAGGCAGAAAGCTCCACAGTGGGGCAGGTTAGGAAACCCTATAAACGCCGACTTGAGTGAAGGAAGTGCCAATGCTGCCCGGGCCCCTGTGCTGCCTGTGCTCTCGTGTGCTGCCAAGCTCATGTGGTGCCCAGCACCTGTGTCGCCCACATCTCCCGTACTTGGCATGTGGACTTTCATACTTGCATTATAATGTCAGGATGTGTACTGTGGCTCCCTCTCCACTCTGGAGAAGTCTGTGTTCTCTCTTGAGCACATTGTTCTTTCTCTGTGTCTCCACTTCCTCTAAATTTCCAAATAAAATGTTATACTTTAAAACAGTAACAAGAAGTCTCACAATGGAAACGTTACTGGTGCCAGCTGGGACAACAGTGCTACAGTGTTACTATACTTTAAAAAAAGTCAAATTGTATACCATTCATACATACATTAGATTTTAAAAAGTAAAAGAATGTAAAGCATTCCCTACAAATGGCAAACACAAGATACATGAAACAAAAACTAAAGAAATTTCTCATGAAGTCAAAAGCAAAAATTGACAAGAATTATAGTTGAAGACTTCAATATTGTATACTCCCCACTGCATGGGACATCTAGATAGATGAGCAGCGAAGAAACGAATGTGAACAGCACTGTGTATCAATGCATGTTAGCAGAGATCCATAGAACCTCTTACCTCGTTGAGCGGTATACAAAAACAGTGTTAACAGGGAAGTAGGTGATGTGGTAACAGTAGCACTTAAGTTTATGCATTGAGTATAAAATTGTTGCATGCCCCAACTGCGGAAGTGCCCATGATTCTCCACCACCATCCCTGTGCTACCCCTGGTCTGCGCTTTCTACCCCCATCGCTTTCCACACTGTTCATTAATAAGTTTTACAATATAAGGTCAAGGCTATATCACTGTTTAGTACTATTCCCTGGTTTTGTCTCTCTATCTTACAGATGAATGAGATCATCTGGTATTTGTTCTCCTTCTGATTTGTTTTGCTTGATACATTACCTTTCCATTTAACCGTGTTGTGGCAAATTACATGGTTTCATCTCTTCTTTTTACCTTTTTTGGTTTTTAGGTCACTGCTGTTCTCAGGGCTTACTCCTGGATCTGTGCTCAGGGATCACTATTGGAGGGCTTGAAGGATCCTATGGGGTGCCGAGTATCAAACTGTGCAAGAAAAACTCCCTATCTGCTGTACTTTTGCTCTGACCCCTCATCCTTTTCTCCTCCCTCCCTCCCTCCCTCCCTCCCTCCCTCCCTTCCTTCCTCCCTTCCTCCCTCCCTCCCTCCCTTCCTTCCTCCCTCCCTCCCTCCCTCCCTCCCTTCCTTCCTTCCTCCCTTCCTTCCTCCCTTCCTTCCTTCCTTCCTTCCTTCCTTCCTTCCTTCCTTCCTTCCTTCCTTCCTTCCTTCCTTCCTTCCTTCCTTCTTTTCTTCCTTCCTTCCTTCCTTCCTTCCTTCCTTCCTTCCTTCCTTCCTTCCTTCCTTCCTTCCTTCCTTCCTTCCTTCTCTTTATCTTTTCTTCTTTTTACTCACACTAACTCTGTGCTAAGGAATCACTTGTGGAGGGGTTTGGTGAACCATATGCCATACCTGGGATCAAACCAGGGTTGGCCGTGTACAAGGCAAGTTCCTCACCTGCTATACTATTGCTCTGTTCCCAATTTCATCTCTTCTTACATTTATACAATATTCCACCAAGCAGAAAAATTTTTGACTTTAACTCTAATATCAAACCACAGGGCAGATCTCATGTCAACAATTGTAAATTTTTTACAACTGAAATTACTAGACAAGAATATTAATGAATCCCAAGCTAGCAGAGGGAGGAAATAATGAAGATTAGATCAGACACAAACAAAATAGAAAATAAAAATACAACAGAAAAGAATTGGTATTTCTACATTGATTGTTGCAGGCTTCACTGGAAGGATGAAACTCCATAGAAAGCCTTTGGCAAGTGACTTCATCTATAGAATAGACAAACTGATCACCAGTAAATTTATACTTGAATCAAAGAGCTACACTTGAATTAAAGCATAGAAGATAAACTGAACTTTATATTTAAACCATATGTTCTAAAGTGAAATCCATTTCACAGAAGACGTTCTGAGAGATTTATTTAGGAAAATTGAATGAAATACAAGTGTTTTCATCCGGCTAACCACATTCAGGAGACTGACCTCGGTTGGAATTTAGATTTTCATGCTCTTTCCAGGGGTGCTGATGTGGCGGGTGTTGCGTCTTCAGAGTTCTCAGGGATTCTGGTTTACTCCTCTCCTTCCCTCTCTTCCCCCTCATCTTTCTCTCTTGAGAGTTGAGCGGTTGTTCATCAGCTGAGACTGTTTAATGTGTGTAAGTGATATGAAATTAAATGAGTGCAAAACATTCTCAGACTCTCCATTGCTCCTGAGCTCTTCTTAGCTTCTCTGCAAAGCTTTCTAAAGAAAGAAACAAGATCACTGTCTTCTTTTTCTCTTCACATATTTACTTCTTTGTTTCTACGTTAGCAAGAAATGAAAGCCAAGCTGGTGCAGTCCAGTGAAAACTCTCAACTTTCTAGTTCTATTGATCAGTCTAGGTCAACAGTGCTTCTTGGTGGAGTTTGACCAGCACCCCTGTCTAATTTGGCCCTCATCTCCTGATTTCTGTTTCAGTCTCTTCAGGCTACGATAATAGGGCAGTGGACTGGTGCTTAAGCCATAGGCTCCTTTCCCAGTTTGCACCTTGTAAGCCCAACGCCAAATAGCATGTATTGCTGTCTGATGAAGGCCTCCTGTTTCCTTTCTTGTGTGTCACCCTCATGTGCAAAATGGATCAGGGAGCTCCCAAAGCCTCTGCTAGGAGAGCCCTGACCCCACTCCCCAGGCTCCGTCCTCCCAAAGGTCCCTGCACAAACATGATGGCTCTGGGGAGTAGTTTGCATCTATGGATCTGGATCAGGCACAGCTGGTCCATTCACGTCCATCTTTATCCTGTGGTCTCCTCTTTACACCCACTCTTTCCTCATCTCAAATATGAGGCCCTGCTCACTTCTTGTCCCCATGTGTCTTTGAGTTAGATACATATCCCCTCTCACTGCCTCTACCATTCTTAGGCCATTTGACTCAAGCTACTTTTGTGAAGTAGCTTCTACTCAAGCTACCCCTAGGCCTTCAGGGGTAGCTCAGGGCCTATTCCTCAGGAAGGTCCTTCTGGAGACCTGGACGGCTGGTCTGAAAATGAATGCCATACACTCTGTGACTTCACTGATCATTCTAGCTCAGTGACTTTAACTCGGCATCTGGCTGAGGACTATGGTCTGGGATATATAGTGAGGTATCCCCAGGAGAGCCAAACTTTTAGCTTAATATATCTCTCACTGCGGAAGAGCCTGTCAAGCTCCCCGTGGTGTAACCGATATGCCAAAAACAGTAACAATAACAGGTCTCATTCTCGTAATCCTGAAAAGACCCTCCAATCGTTGGGAAAGATGAATAAGGAGAGGCTGCTAAAATCTCAGGGCTGGGACAAATGGAGATGTTACTGGCTCAAGTAAATCGATGAACAATGGGATGACAGTCATACAGTGATCTCTTACTTTTTCCATTACAAAATGACTAGAAAGATTATTTAGAAGTTTAAGATGACTGTTTAAATGGATATGGACTAAGGAAAGGAGAAATACATCCTTAGGTGAAGTTCTGCCTTGATCGGATCTCCTAGCAAGATGAGATCTTTGTCTTAGAAGATCTGCCCCGGAAGGAAGGGCTTTACGTATGTTTATTATGCTACCTCACCTGTGTGCAGTTGCCACCCCGAGTTCCTCCTTTTTTTGTCCATTGCCACTGGACATCAGGTGGGAAAGCAGCCTGACCACCCAACTCTCGAGGCATGCGCCCATACGTTTTTTGAAAATGCACAAGACCAAGCTTAGTTTATTAATAGACCCTAGGCCTATTTCCTGAGAAAACAATCAAGCAAGTCTTGGGAGGATTTGACATCACTTACATTCTCCATTCCTCAGCATACCAGGAACCAGGATAAAAACGGAAATTTTAATAGGTGCCAACTCTGAGATAATTCATTGCTGGAATTTTAAGATACAAATTATGCCAGCTTTTCTAAATATGATCTGTGAGGTAGAGATGAATTAAAATGGAATACAAATAATATTCAAATAATGCTAAAGAAGTTAAGAAAAAAGAGAGGAAAAAAGAACAAAAGGATTAAAAATTATAAATTTAACTGTTATAATTAAATTTTATTAGATCAAATGGTATAACACACACAAAAAAGACAATTAGGTTGGATTAATGAATAAGAGCATGTTATCTCTAAGCAAGCCATGACATGTCATGTCACATAAACACTAACCACATGGAATAGACTGTGTAACTTCAGAACAAAGAAAAATAAGAGGTATGAAGAGGATTCTACATATTTATGAAAGGTTAATTCATCATGGAGACATAATGGTCTTTGATGCTGAGGTACCAAATAACGGGCCTTGGCAGCACGTGGAGCAAACAGTGATAGAAATTAGATAACCCATATTTAGATTTGGAGATTTCAACACTCCTCTTTCAGCAACCAATTGACAGGCACAACATCAGTATGAATAATCAGAATATCAAGGTAGTTCACATTCTGAAGCATAAAGCAGTCCTTAATGAACACAAAAATATTTTAAATGCATACAACTTGTGAAATTGAACTTTTGTGGAATTTAACTAGAAATCAATAATGAATAGATGGCTGAAAACCTCTCCAACTATTGGGAAATTAAACAGTGGATTTATGATTTATCCATGGATCAAAAAAGAAATACAAGAAAAATTTGAAGAGAAATTTGAACTAAGCAAAGTTCAAATTGACAAATGTACAGTCTTATTGAATTTGGCTAATAGCTAGAGAGAATTTTTCTGGCATTAAATTTATCATTGTCATTTATTCAAAATAAGAAACTATTTTGTAGCACTTACAATTAAGAACTAGAGTGCATGCAACTAGATGTATGAGTTTATCTGTTTAATTCTGAGCTCTAAAAGAGAATTTCCTCAGGACGACAAATGACTAGAACCTAAGCGAAAACCTTCACTGGTTTTCAGGACTGTGTGTCCTGAAACCCTGGGACTCTGATTTCAGAAAGGGGAGGTGTGGGGTGGGCCTGCAGGAGAGGCTTGATGTTCCCCTGGTTGCCTCTCAGTTGACTGGTTTTCTCTGGTGGGTGGGGCTCTGTTAGTGTTTCTCAAAATATTTGAATATATAGGACTGCACATGTACAGCTCCACGGGCTGGAGCACATGACCTCTGAGCATGACCTAGAGTTCAAGGAGAAAAACGGAGCCCTCAAACACCACAGTGTGTGGTCCCAAAGCAATAAATAAATAAATAAATAAATAAGATTTAAGTGACTTTGTATGAACAATAATGAGACTATGCCAGAAACTGAAGCTTCAACTAGAAGAAAATAAACAGGAAATGACCATGTGGACGAAAAGTTTGAAAACAGAAAAGTTTATTAAAAATGTGAGAAAATAGTGAAAACCAGAAAAGAACACGAAAAGAATGAGAGCTGACTGCCCCACTGGTTCGCCCCGTATTTTGTTCTCACTGGACACTGGGTCCAGTTGCAGAGAAGCAATTTTCCTAGGAAGCTTTGGACCCTGGTGGGGAGTATCTGAAACCTGAAGCATCTTCTCCATGGAGCTTTGTTCTCCAGTTCTCCTGGGAGGGCATGTCAGGGTCCCCCAGGAGCTTAAGGGTTTGCATCTTGGCCGCTTGCCCAGGATGTGCTTTAAAAGAATCAGGAAATGGTGTTTTTAAGTGAATTTCCTGGAAGCATTTTTATACACTAACAAATCAGAAGTAAAGGTCACCCAGCTGGCACCTTTGTGAACAACCTACATTTCCATTACAACCTACATATGAGGTTATCAGTTCTCTCAGAGGTGAGCTTTATCAGTAATAACAGTCATTTGAATATTGTTCCTGCCTGGATTTAAAAAGCATCAAACCTTTATCATGTTCCTTGAAAAGTCCTCTAAAATAGAGCCACCTAAATAGCTTCCATTTTTCAGGTGAAACAAATGACTTCAGAGACAGCCCAGCTGGACCCAGCTCATCTCTGGTGTTTTCTTCATGATGTTAGTACAGCACAAGCTATAATCGGCTGCTTAATTGTGTTCATTTTCGCACCATTTGTATGTCTCCAGGCCCAAATATCAGCACCCTGTGACTTCTCATCACTTTCCTGGCATGGAACCAACTAGGAGGTGATATATCTTCCTCCAGTCTAAGGCCATTGGCTGCTACCACCCTCATACGGAGGTGAGGGGGCAGAGTTCCCATGTAGCCACTCCTAGATGTGAAAGGTCCCAAAGATGATGACACAGTGACAGGGGCAAATGTGCAAGTTTCTATAGAAAGAAGTTTCCGCACAAGACGTTCACTATAATTATATTTTTGCATAAAACATGCATATAAGGAAATTGATACAACTAGTTACATTAGTATCTCCAGTGGGAAATAAGAGGTGTTCTTACCAAACCCAAGTTTGGGTGTTCATCTGTTGAACACTAGTGTGTATTACTAAAGGGCCGCAGCACTCCATCTCTCGTGCCCTGTGTTCGGTGGTCTCTGCCGCGTCCCCCACCCTGGGGAGGCTGTTGGTGCAGGGAGGATGAAGGAGGAAACAAGGACCTGGCTGGCTGGTCTCAGTTGCAGTTTATTCCATTCCCATCTCCATTCTCCTCTGATTCTCCTCCGGATCCCCCTTCCCCGATCTCCCTCATCCTCCTCTTGGGTCCTGCTCCTTCACACTTCTCCTTCCTGCCTCTGCCTCCCAATTCCACTTCACTCTCCTCCCAGATCCTACTTCATTCTCCTTCTCCATCCCCCTTCAATCTCCTTCTGGCTCCCCCAGCCCAGCCTTACAGCCTAGCTACATCCCAAAGCATGAGGGGTTGGGGTAATAATTAAACAGGTGTGGCCATACAATCAACAGAGGTAAAGTCCTTCCTTCAGGGAAAGCTTCTTCTAGGACTGATTCTCATTCAGCAGGACGACCAGCCCAAGAGCAGAATCCCACGGGTGTGTTTCTCCTCTCCTTGTCCAACAAACATATAAACATTCATAATATAAATCATTTTGTACGAACACAGTAAGAGATACATTAAGCTTATAGGATTGCTCTCCTGGGGCTATCTTGCTATAGCTCTCAGAATACAGTGCTCAGGACAGATTAGTCTTTCCCAACCCTAGCAGGGTCCTAATCTTGTTGTTACTTTTTGGATCGTGACAGCATTTGTCCACAACCATGCTCTTAACTTTTAGTTGAGTTTCGTGGCACTTTGGCCTGGTCCATTTCAATGCCAGGGTAGCTCACAGCTTCCCTTGGGTCCATTTAGTCCCTCATTGGGACCCTGCTTTTAGGGTGCTAGAAACTAAGGGTAACTGAGGCTTAAATCGAGAAAGCAGATGCCCAGGAAGGAATATAATTCGGAGTCAACTAACTCCCAAGTTACAAAAGCATAATATTAACTATCTTCCTGTGTCTATACAAAAAGGACATTGCTTTAAAGTAAACAATGCAAAAGACATAAAGAGAGAAGAAAGCAATATTTCACTCATGAATACGAGTCAAGTATCCTTAAAAGGATCTGACCTTACAAGTTAACAGTGTCTGATTAGGTGGGGAAAGGTGATAGATGGTTGGGGAACAGAGCACAGAGAAGAATTTATAGGTAAGCAAAGGAATGGGAGTGACTCGGGAGCACTGAGGTGGGTGTAACCCAATAAACCTAAGCTTCCTGTGCAAGGTAGAAAGGACAAACCAATGTTATCCTACACACTAGTACTTGAAAGACAGGGGTTGGTGTGAAAAAACAAGGTCATTCATAAGCTAGCAACCTGAGAAGTTGGTGGGCTTTTTCCCAAACACACCTACTCCCAGGTTGGGGCTGGCTGGGAGATTGTAGGATAACAGTGGTTTGTCCTTCCTCCCTTGCCACAGGGAGCTTAGGTTTAGACACTTCTGGAGACACTCCAGAGACACTCCCTTTCCTTTGTTTATCTGTAAACTCTTCTCTGCACCCTCCTTCCCAACCAGTTAATCACCTTTTCCCTAATCAGACTGTTATCTTGTAAGATCAGATCCTTCTAAGGACTCTGAACTTGTATTGTAAGTTAGTGTCTTTTGCAGTTTACCTTAGAGCAAGGTCCTTTCTGTATGGACACAGGAAGACAGTTAATATTATGCTTTGTAACTTGGGAGTTGATTGACTCCAATAATATTTACTTCTGGGCATCTGCTTTCTTGACTCAGTTGCCCTTAGTTCCTAGCACCCCAAGAGCAGGGTACCAACAGGGATGGAATCGACCCAGGGCAAGCTGTGAGCTACCCTGGCATCGAAATGGGCCAGGCCAAAGTGCCACAATACTCAACTATAAGTTGAGAGCATGGTCATGGACAAATACTGTCATGATCCAAAGGTAATGGTGAGATTAGGACCCTGCTGGGGTTAGGAAGATTAAACTGATCTGAGGATTGTGGTATAGTGAGATGTTCTCAGGAAGAACTAAACTTTAAGGTTATATCTCTTACTGTACTCATACAGAATGACATTGCTAGAAATATTAGAAATAGATTTACTACAACTATTTAAGCAGATTATTAGCTCACACCCTGATACACCCTTGTTTGGACCCCCACCCTTGAGCGGATCTCCTTAGATGAGATTTCCTTAGATGAGATTTTGTTAATCTCCTCGAGAAATGGTTTTATCCTTCTTTGTTGATTTGTCAATGTTCAACCCACCTTTGTGTCACCACCCTATGTAATTTGCTATATAAACTAAGACTGTGGGGCACTGGGAGGAGACAGAAGAAGACGGAGCAGACAGGAAGAAGACAGGGGAGACAGAAGAAGACACATAGGAAGACATAGAAGCAAAGAAGACACAGAAGCAGAGATAGAGCGGTTGGAAGAGACCAGAGGAGAGACTACAGAGACAGAGACAGAGAGACAGACAGAAGCAGGGGAGACACTGAAGCAGAGCTCAAGGCAAAAGAAGTGTGAGTGAGCGGGGGCGAGAGAGAGAAGCAGAACGGGAACGGAGATTGGAATAAACTGCAACTGAGACCAACCAGCCTGGCCCTCGTTCCTTCCTTCGCCTGCCTCATCATCGCCATCAGCCTCCCTGGGGTGGGGGAAACGGCTGGAGACTACCGAACGCGGGTGGCGGGAGAGATAGAGCCCCACTGGTCCCTTCCTTTCTTGTGTGTTTACACAGGGGATAGCATAGAATGATTATGGGCAGTGGGTCTGAAGGAAAGAGGAATCCGACTGGCATAAGTAGGTGGATGTCCCAGGATGTGGTCTGTTCCTTGTGAAACTTTGAGAACATAGTGTCAAACAATATCCACCCTGGATGGTTGTGTGACAACCTTCAGGAATATTTCTGAGGGCCTGTGCTTGTTCCCTGTCTCCATCTTTGATGGATCTGGTTTAACATCAAGCGATAATGCACAACAACACATGAGAACCTCCCTTAAGGTTGGGAGACAGGGTGAAGGACACGGGAGTTCTAAGACAGAAATATGTGGAGAATGAGGTAGAGTTTTGCTCCACTATGGTAAAAAATTTCCCTTTTATTTATTTACATTTTTCTTCAAACATGTTTAAATTACATTTGTTGATTTGCCACACCCAACAGTGCTCAGGGTGTTCTCCGATTTGCACTCAAGGATCACTCTTGGAAGGACTTGGGGGACTACATTGAGGTGCTGGAGGTCAAACCTGGGGCAGCCATCTAAAGGTCAGCCCTATCAACGGTCCTTTCCCTCCAGCCCCTGATATTACTTTTACAAAGGACTTTAATCAAGGAGGCTGTGCCTGACTCTACTGCACCTGCAAGCAGGTCAAGCGTGGGACGGTGCTTTGCTCTCTGGAGACACAGTGGTATACGTGAGGCAACAACACTGACTCTCCAGGTGCCAGGCCTATGAGAGCCTCAACACCTGCTCCTGGGAGACTCATTGGGTACTTTCCCTCCAGGAAACCCACGTATCAGGTAGGATGAGACCCTCACCCAGTAGTCAGTACTAACCTTTTGATGGCCTGTTTGTTCTGTTCGGACAGGAGCTTACTTGGTGATAGGGTCTCCATAGTGGCACGTCGCGGGAAGCCAGTGTATTTGAATTGCGTACAAAGATGGACTAGTAAGTGAGAAGTTCTGGTTGGACTGTGCTCATTTGTAAGCGTCTAGACTTTCATATGACCTTTTTAGACTTAGACTTTCATATGTAACTTCCTTTCATCTGCAGATGAAAATACTGGGCCATGGTGGGTGCAGATGCACTAGATAAGTCTCTTACCATCTTATCTCCCTCTCTTCCTTCCTTCCTTCCTTCCTTCCTTCCTTCCTTCCTTCCTTCCTTCCTTCCTTCCTTCCTTCCTTCCTTCCTTCCTTCCTTCCTTCCTTCCTTCCTTCCTTCCTTCCTTCCTTCCTTCCTTCCTTCCTTCCTTCCTCCTTCCTTCCTACTTCCCTCCCTCCTTTCCTTCCTTCCTTCCTTCCTTCCTTCCTTCCTTCCTTCCTTCCTTCCTTCCTTCCTTCCTTCCTTCCTTCCTTCCTTCCTTCCCTCCCTCCCTCCCTCCCTCCCTCCCTCCCTTCCTCCCTTCCTCCCTCCCTCCCTCCCTCCCTCCCTCCCTCCCTCCCTCCCTCCCTCCCTCCCTCCCTCCCTCCCTCCCTCCCTCCCTCCCTTCCTCCCTCCCTCCCTCCCTCCCTCCCTCCCTCCCTCTCTTCCTTCCTTCCTTCCTTCCTTCCTTCCTTCCTTCCTTCCTTCCTTCCTTCCTTCCTTCCTTCCTTCCTTCCTCCCTCCTTTCCTTCCTCCCTCCCTTCCTTCCTTCCTTCCTTCCTTCCTTCCTTCCTTCCTTCCTTCCTTCCTTCCTTCCTTCCTTCCTTCCTCCTTTCCTTCCTCCCTCCCTTCCTTCCTTCCTTCCTTCCTTCCTTCCTTCCTTCCTTCCTTCCTTCCTTCCTTCCTTCCTTCCTTCCTTCCTTCCTTCCTTCTTTCCTTCCTCCAACTTTTTTTAATTTTCTTCTACCTACAGAGAGAGAGCTGTGCCCAGTGTCAGAATGAGGTCAGTGTCCTCTGGTTGCTGAGTGTCTCTTGGTCAGATGGGCAGTCCTTCCAACCCCTCTGAGAGCCCTAAAGTGTGATGAGCCTTAATTATTTGTTACTAGTCATTCAGGGCTTTAACTAAGCACTAATGAATTTGTCCCTTGAGTAGAGTTCACAATGACCCTGGCTGAGGAATCACCTCATTTAGGGTTAGTTTAGGGCCTAGTGAGCCTGGGACAATCCCCAGCAGAGTTCAGACCCCTGGAGTTGGCAGTTTACCAGCAAAGAACTATGGAATATGAGACTCTGGGGTCTGTTGTCAATATCCCCTGAAGAGAAGGTATTTCAGAGGTGTTTTCTAAAGGCAGGTGATAAGGACCCAGGTTTTCATAACCAAAGGTATTTCTTCTGAAACTAAAGGCTTGATTTTTGTTTTATGCAGTGAATTTTTGTGACTTCGATGCAACTGTATCTGCTGCTTTAACACCTAACATGTCTAACCTATGCATGCACGCACCAGGAATTCTGTAAGTTCCAGTCTTGTTGCTGCACACACCCTAATACATCTCAGTATGCACACACACCCTCACTCCTGTGTGCTCTCTATCCTCACCTATGCAACATCAAACACTTCTCACATACGCATGCATACTGTGCTTCCTCAGTCTCGTGTGTGCAGACCACAGGACACCTATGCACATCTCCAATCTGAAACATGCATCTGAGATACCTAGAACATTTGTGTTCACACATTTGCAGTCTCTCACACTCTTGCACATTCACACACACGCAGACACATGCTCCTGCCGCGCCGTTTGGAAGCATGGAGGCCCAGAGCTGAGCAGCCGCCAGTTCTCCCAGGTGTGGGTGCTGGGCGCACTCTCCTACCCTCCTGTGTTCTTCTGAGTCTGGATGAGCAGACAAATCAACGTCAGATTCTAGGGGAACAGAACATTTTTTTCACTAGATATGTGTGGAGAATTTTACACAACTTCAATTTATAAAGTAAATGATTTTCTAAGAAGGCTGGTATATCAAAAAGATTGTCTCACATAACAGGAAGGAATGGCTTCACTTGGCAGACCTTTTTGCAGATACTTGTCCTGCCTTTAGATGGATCGCTCCCACTAAAGGACTCTGACTAGAGTTGATCCTAAACCAAGGTAGTGTGCATCCACTAGTTTCTGCAAAGATCCAGAGTGTCTTGGTTGACTTTAAAGCATTATAACCAGGTGGCTCATGTTGGAAAAACTTGTTCCGATATTTTAGGAAAAGCCTGTCAGAGCATGTTTGAGAATAAAACTCCTATTCAGGTAAGCTCAGTCTGAAGGGGACTTGGGTTTCCTCAAGGTGTGGTTGCTGTCTATGAACAGAGGAGCAGAGCCTGGCACCTTCAACCACAGGTGTGATGGGGCCTCGGCTTGGTCCCTCGGAAACCAGCTGTGGGTGACTGCATGAGAGTGGGCACAGCCACACAGGGGGACTTTGAGTCTGTGTGACTGCAGACAGGTGGCTGGTAGCACTTGTCTCACCCAGGGAAAGGTGAAGGTCATACGCTACATGCTCAGATGACCTGGTGTGTCTTGCTGCCTTGATTCACTGATGACACCCTCAGTGAGAATGGACGCCTACCTGGGCCCCTGTGAGATTCCCATGAACATTTGCACTTTCAAGCCAGTATCACAGTGGGGCCAGGCCTTGGGGTTCCTTTTATGATTTCAAGATATCTTTCAGTGATAGCCACCAGGAAACTGAGACAAAATTTGGCCTATTACTTATAAGACCTGAAAATTACTCAGCACACTGGGTCCTAGTTAGAGCTAAGGGGCAGGGCTTGGGGGTGGGGCTTGCTTTTATTTGGATTAGGGTGGAGGTGGTGAGGGTTCCTAGTTTACTCTTTATTGGTTCTTATAGAGCAGCAATTTGAAACACTGGAGGAGAGATCAAACATGAAGGGAAAGATGAAGAAAGTTTTAGCTTATCTCAGGAACCCAAACCTCCAACATCTGTAAAAGAAGATGTCTCTTCCTTGGAAGGAGCACCCTGCCTCTGCCTCCTCCATGGGAGAACACAGTTCAACCCTCAGTTACCCCTGTGTCCAGGTATCAAAGTGGAAGCTGGAGGAGGAACCCCAGGAACCCCAGCAAACAGCCCACAGCACAGCTCTGCCAGGTGGCTTACCTGCTCCTACAGAAACCGAGAGTGGTTTTGTATGTGGCACAGCCTTGTGATCTCTCCTACTTAGATTAGACAAGCAGTGAAGGGAGGCACATTAAAGGCCATGAAAACAGACCTTTTCGCACCTTTTCTAGACCCGTGTAATCCCTAGAGTTCTCCTTAGTTACATTGCAAAAGATAAACCGACAAGCTTCTCAAGGAACAGCTCGTACCCCTGCTTGCAATATACTTTTATCCAATTATAGTTATTGTAGTGGGATTTTATGGCTTTCTTGTGTGTCTGCTTGGGGGCATGGAGAGCCGTGGACTATAATGAGAGAGTGGCCCTGCCTTCCTACTCAGCCCCTGCAGGATGAAGTGCCCCAAAAGTCTGGAACCCGCAAAAATCTTAACAAACTGACACATGGATGGGAATTCAAGGCCTGTGTTTCATTCAGATTCCCAGAGTTGTTGTATATTTTTGCAGGAAAACTGTTAATAAAAATACACTTACGTAGGGACTATGTGAGGAGAGACAGAGACAGAGACAGACAGAAAGAGAGAGACACAAAGAGTGAGAGAGATAGAGACAGAGACAGAAAGAGAGAGGGAGAGAGGGAAAGAGACAGAGACAGACAGAGAGAGAGACAGAAAGAGGGAGAGAGGGAATGAGAGAGACAGACAGAGAGAGAGACAGAAAGACAGGGAGAGAGAGAGAGAGAGAGAGAAACAGAGACACATGAAAAAGCAAGGAATTACAATTGGGATGCAGGTGACCCCAGCATGGGGTGCCCTGTGAGCACAGGAAGGAGGCTGCATCCCTCAGAGGAGAGGGGATCTCCTCACCAGGATGAGCTTGTCACGCTTGCTTCTGCAGAACTGGCTTTAGAGTCTTCCCGAGCTGCCAGCTTGGGCTCTCTGTGCAGTGGGAGAGCTTTGTCAGGAGCACGTCATGGGGAAGGGGTCTGAACGCTTGCTGGTCTTCCTTCACACTCACTCCCCACCTTCCTCGCTGTGGAAGGGCCTGTCCTCCTCAGGAGGCCCAGCATGTCTGTCCCTGCAGAGAGAACTGCTGCTTTGCACGCGACCTCTTGGCTGATCAGTTACAGAATAGTTAAGGGGGTCCCCGCTGCCTGCCCGTCTGTCTTTGGCTCTGCCAGCCACAGGAGCTAATGAAACACTGGGGGCACTTTACAAAGTTTGGGGCTGTGTGATTTTTGGGCGTATTTCTGGTGTCAAAATAGGGAGCCAGGCCTCATTCTGGTCAATTTAGCTACAAACTAATCTGGGGGAATTCCAGCTTATCAGAGCCAAGATTGCGAACTTAATAAAGAATGGACTCCACCTGACTTTCAAGAAAAAGGCAGCCACGTGACAGCTAACTGCTCCTGCGTCCAGTGGAAAAAGGGAAGGAGAGCCGGGCAGTGCCAGGGCTGGAGGCACGTGGGAACCCAGGGCTTCTGATACCCTAAGCACAGGTATTTCCAGATGTGCAGCACCCTCCTTGCAAAGCACTGGAGTACAGGGGTTCACACATGTCCTGCCAACAACACGAAAGTCCTTCCCAGTCTTATCCCCGTCTCGCTTGTGACTTGGCTGCAAGTGGCTAGAGGAAGAGGCACAAGTGACAGGAAGGTGAGGGGAGTCAGGGTCTGGTGAGCTGCTTTCAAAACTGGAGTGAAGTAATCATGACAGGAAGGGGCAGCGGCTCAAGCAACAGCTCTTAAAATGATCAGCATGGAAGTCCTTTGGGACACTGGGCCCGTCGCCTGCAAGGGTTCAGGCTCACACAGCAGGAAAGCCCCTTGATGCCCCACAGACCCTCCTGAACCTGCGTGACCAAGTGAGGCTGAGCCTCCAGTAAAGGCAGTAAACACGAGTCTTGAGGGGCCACACCCACCCCGTCCTGCTTCCTCAGCCCTGACCCTGGGGCCAGGGAATGGACACAGTCTTCCCGCCACTCACAACCACCACTCCTCTCTGCTCTCCTCCCCTGCTCCAGCCCCTCTGGCCTCTCCTGCAGCCTTAGATCCCAGCTCTGTGTTGCCCTCCCGAGTCCTCCTGACTCGTGGGTGTGGAGACCTCAGTAATGTGGGGCTCTAGAACAGTACAAGAAGGGAAGGAGAGCCAGGCAATGCCAGGGCTGGAGACACACGGGAACCCAGGGGCTCTGATGCCCTAAGCACGATATTTCCAGATAGTTTACTTGCTTTTCAGATCTAGGAAAATGTACCGATGAGTGATATCTCTTGTGATGAATCAAATCTTAAAAATAATGTAACTGCTTCATTATATGCCACAATTAAAAATCATTGTCATTGATTGACGGGTTTGTACAGTATAATACTGAATGTAAATCCTGAATATAAATGATGTCCCAGCAGCCGAAAACCTCCAGGTCTCAACTGCCGCCTTGCTCAAGGACACTCTTCACAGCCTCACCCACGGGTGAACTTATTCCTGGACACTTCGTAGGACACACCCCACCCATACTCCAAGAGTACCAAACCACATTTCATGGGGTTCAAAGCAGTACGCAACCAATCTTAGAGGGAAATATATCTATATTTTTTACAGATATATATATATATATATATATATGTACATATAAAAGCACAACAAGGCTCAACTTTAACACCATGTTAGTGATCTCTTATAGACGGTCTTAATGGCCCCTGTTGAAATGGAACAATCTTTACACTCTTTCCTCTAAAGATACATTTTTGTAGCATTTTCAGTGGTGTTTCATGACAAAAAATACAAAATATATTATTTCCATTCTGCTTTGGGACAGGGATGGGGTTTTGGAATGGGGAAACATTCGAAATATGGTTGTGGGAAGGTGTAATGGTGGTGGAATTGGTGTTTGTATATTAAATGTAATAAAATATTGTGAACTACCTTATAAAATAAAAAAATTAAATTGTGTTATCATTTGCTAAATACTATGGTTTGATAACAACTGTTTGCTGATTAAAAAAAAAAAAGATAAACCTTAACCTTGTGTTAGAAGATACTGCAGGATAGACAATACGGATGGTTCCGGAAAATTTAAGAATCTGTTTTTGAGAATTTTAAAGATTTTAGGTGCTAATCATAAGTAAGTATAATTAACTTGGCTTACTTCTGGGCATTGAACAGGTGCCAGATTGGAAAGATCAGGGCTGAGCGGCAGGTGCATACCACCAGGATGGAGCCTGTTTATCTCCCGATTTCTACAGGAAACTTCCAATAAGCCATCTCATTTCCCACTGAGACCCCTGCACTGGTCGGGAACTCTGAGCTGGAGGCCCTGGCCCCACGCACAGCCAGGCCTCCTGTGGAGGCTGCTCAGACCCACTCACTCTTGCTGGGAGCACTGCACCTGCTTCCTTTGGGAGCCAGCCTTCTCCACGTCTTCCTGGGGTCTCTGAGACCAGTCTTGGGGCCAGGTATTCTTCCTGGCTGTGGGGATTGTTTTGGAGGTTGGCATGCGGCCCTCCCGGCACTAGTTCCTGTTCAGAAGGGAATACTAGGAGTGTGCATCCCCTTCTCCTGCTGGGCTGCTGAAAGGGTGGTTCGTGGACCTCACCGGTCATATCCCTGACACAAGGGCTAGAGGGCACAGAGCAGAGCCGTCAGCAGGGGAGCTGGAGCTTGTCCCCGTGCTTTACCTGTTGAGGCATGCCCCAACGGCCGCTGTCCGCTGACCTTGTCCAACCTAGTCCAACAGGGATGTGTGCTGGGACATCAGGGCCTGAGCTGACTCTGATACGGCAGCTCCCTATTCTGTTCCTCCTTCCTGCCCGGTGACCTTTGCCTCACCTACTTACTGTTCCCCACTGGCTTGCGAACTTAATGGCCGAGGCTGCTGTGTGCTGTTGACTGTGGCCCCTCTCCAAGGCTACAGCGTGTACTCACCCGCAGGCTGGATCTAATTCTGGCAGCTCAGGCTCTGAGTAGCGGCCAGCAGGCCAAGTTTGCTGGTATTAGCTGTGTTGCCCAGGGAACAACAGGCAGCCTTGAGTAAAGATTCTCCTGTCTCAGAACCAATAGAAATTCCTTCTCTAATTTCTTAACTAGATTAGTCATGGAGAGACACTTTCAAATGTCAGAGGAAGGCAGTTCTAGTAAACAAACCATTTTTCCCCGACCCTCCAGGACGTCTCTTGGTCTCCATTTCCTCTAGCTCAGATTTTCTCCTGGGCTGGTGGCCTGGCAGCACAGTGGCACTGTGGCTCCTGGAGCTCTGAAAAATCAGGTGTTTTGCCCATGTGCAAACCCACTGGCCAGTCACGTCCAGCTGCTCCCAGTAATAACCGAGTCAAGCCGGGGCTCTTTTGCCTGGAGTCCAGGGCCCTTAGAGTAGCTCTGCTCAGTTGCTGTGTCTTTTGTGGGGTGCTCTCTCCTTTGATAGCCCCCCATCCCTACCTTGCCACCTCACCTTTGCTCCCACTGGCTCAGGATTTCTTTGTGAACTTTTACTCTGACTCTGCAGTGCTCAGGCAGAACCCACTGCCTCTATGACACACCCCAGTTTGGACCCATCCTGCGACAGCAGCTGTGTATACTTTTTGTGTATACTAGGGATAAAAGGTGAAAGGGGCAATGAACAGAAACTTTCTCAAGGAAGAAATACGAATGGCAAAAAGGCACATGAAAAAATGCTCTTCATCACTAATCATCAGAGACATGCAGATCAAAACAACTATGAGATACCACCTCACCCCACAGAGACAAGCACACATCCAAAAGAACAAAAGCAACCACTGTTGGCTTGGATGTGGGGAGAAAGGGACTCTCCTCCACTGCTGGTGGGAATGCTGACTGGTTCAGCCCTTTTGGAAAACAGTATGGACGCTTCTCAAAAAACTAGAAATTGAGCTCCCATTTGACCCAGCAATACCACTCCTGGGAATATATTCCGGAGAGGCAAACAATTATAGTTGAAATGACATCTGCACTTGAATGTTAATTGCAGCACTGTTTACATTAGCCACAATGTGGAAAAAAACCCGACTGCCCGAGAACAGATGACTGGTTAAAGAAACTTTGGTACATCTACACAATGGAATACTATGCAGCTGTTAGAAAAGATGAAGGCATGACCTTTGCATATAAGTAGATCAACATGGAAAGTATCATGCTAAGTGAAATGAATCAAAAAGAGAGGAACAGACATAGAAAGATTGCACTCATCTGTGGACTATAAAGTAACAGAATGGGAGACTAGCACCCAAGAATAGTAGAGATAAATACCAGAAGGTTGGCTTCAAGGCTTGGAAGCTGGCCTCACATGCTGGAGGAAGGGGCAGCTCAGATAGAGAAGGGAACATCAGGTAAAGTGTGGTTCAAGGACCCGCTGGGGATGGAAGATGCGTGCTGAAAGTGTACTATGGATCAAACATGACGGCCACTCAATACCTCTATTGCAAACCACAACACCCAAAAGGAGAGACAGAACAAAAGGGAATGCCCTGACACAGAGGCGGGGTGGGGTAGGGGGATGGGGTGGAGGGGGTGGGAGGGATACTGGGATTATCAGTGGTGGAGAATGGGCACTGGTGGAGGGATGGGTACTTGAGCATTGTATGACTGAAACACAAGAACAAAAAGTTGTAAGTCTGTAACTGTACCCCAATGGCGATTCACTAATAAGAAAAGGGGGAAAAAAAGATGAATGACACCAAGGAGCTCGTGCCCCTTATCAGGGTCTGGAACTAACATCAAGATTTCCTGGGCAGGAGTCTCCTGAGAGATGTGGAATAAGTTTGTTTGACATGACACCTTCCAAAAGGCTTCCTAGCTGTGAGTTTATTTACAAAACAAAGAACACACCGTTGGTCTTGGGCATAAAGAATACCTATCCTTTGAATGATTGTTGCCTAGCAGGAGTTTGTCTATTTTAGGAAACAACAAAAAAGATCCCATCAAAACTAAAATGGTGTGAAAGTCCTTGTAATTCTGATACCTCTGTTTTGTTTTCCTGTAATCTTCACTGAAATTGTGACTGGTTGGCCACATAGGCATTGAGGAGGGAAAGTAACTAACCTTCAATTTTCTGAAACGTAAGAAGCAGGCAAAAGAGTGAAGGGGGAGCAGGAAGAGACCCCAACATTGAGATATCACTTCAGAGTTCAGTGCCCAAACCAGCAGAGACCAGGGCGGCTCCTTTGGGCCCATGGGCCTGCCAGTGGGGCGGGCTGGCTGTCTTTAAATGGAAAGCCTGTCTTTACACGGGAGGAGGGGCCGGCGTCACTGGGGCTGTGGGAGACCAGAGGAGATGACTGTGACCAGGTGCAGATCCCAAGGGAAATGTTCCTATCTGAAGACTTGCTGGACGTCACTCACCATGAGGTGGGCTCAGACGGAGTGTCCTTTCCACAAGCGTCCAAGGGGCTAAAGCCCCAGCGCAGTTGGTGCTGGATGAGAAGGGCATCTGTGTTCCTTACGTTGGCACTGGGCCCTTCCCTGAGCACTCCTGGTCCTTACTCCTGCTGCCCCCCACTGACGCCCAACTGGAGTGTTCCCCTCACTGGCCCCCATCCTAAGTGCCCCCACTGACTCCCCACTCTAGGGATGAAAGGTGAACGACTGGCTGCTGGGGCTATTGCAGTGTGGTGTTCAGGTCATAATCCTGGTGCCTACGGGATCAAACTTAAAGCTCTCATGTGCAAAGCAGTTCTGCACCCTTTGAGCTATCTCTCTGGTCCGACCTGTTTTTGAGAGATTCCGCTAAGTGACCAATTCTGCCATTTAGTGGAAAGCTCACAACTCACATATCACAATATATATCACATATCACAACCAAATCATATCACACACCACAACACATATCACAACCAAATATACCTAAGGTGCAAAAAATATAAAAAATAAAAAATATGTGAAATGTATACTTTTAAATCGCTTCTCTGCACAGCTTTGTGAGCTCGGACATTAGCTTGTGGTTGCTTGAGGCTTACGCCAAACTGCATTAATGAATGAGCTCGAGAGTTCCAAAGACAGACGTCTGTTTGTGACTTTCTCACTTTCAGCATTCTTCACGCAGTCATGGAGATGCTGAACCAGTCAATCATATTCCTTGTCAATGTTGTCAAGGATGGCATCTTCCCACGTTGCCACAATAGTGCCAAAGAGCTCCCAGTTGGTGGTCATTCTGGGAGTTGCTTCTTAAACTTAAACTTTGCAGACCTTTCTCCCCACTCTGTGAAGTAGAACTTTGCATGAAGGAGATGGTGGTCTGATCCCATTTGGAATTTTGAGACAACAGCGACATCGGTCAGGCAAAACCTTTGATTGAATATGATGTGGTCAGTTTCACTGTGTAACTGTCCACCAGGAGACTTCCTTGCCCAGCGTTTAGATTCAGCCTTCTGGAGCTGCGAGTTATCATGGATGGTCTTGGTCGACATGATGAACTCAGACAATCTCTCACCCTGATGGTTCCATTCTAGGCCATGGGTCCCAATGTGGAGTTCTTTGGGTGACCTTCTCGATCCTATCTTGGCACTAAAATCACCAACAATGATCTTGTAGAAGGTGTGGTCTTCTTTATAGAACCTCTCCAGTTCCATCTAGAACTTCTCAATTTCTTCTTCATTATAGTTGGATGTTGGTGCGTAGACGACAAAGATAGAAACTGCTGGCAGTGAGCCACATCTATTCAAGCGTAATCGTCAGATTCGGGTTGTTAGGCCTTCGATTGAATCAATGCTCATGGCCAAGTTCGTGTTGACAAGGACACCAATGCCACTGATGCCTCTGTTGCCTCATGTTCCAAGGAACAATTTTTCTCCAGTGTTGAAAATGGCGCGATGTGATTGATGTCTTCTTGTTAGGGTCAGACCAATGATGTTGTACTTGATCTTTCACGCTTGCACCATCAGGTCCTTGATGGATGCGATGCAGCGTATGTGCATTGAAAGTACAGACAGTCATTTTAGTCTTCGTTTTGGCAGTCTAGTTTGTTCCTGAGATTTTTTCAGCCTCTTCTTGCTCATCTTTCTTAACACTGCAGTATTGGGCGCTCTTTTGGTTCGGATGAATGAGGCCCATTGTTGTTACTGTTTTTGGAATACGCCACGGGTTGCTTGCTAGGCTCTGCCATGAGGATGGGGTACTCCTAGTAGCTTGCCAGGCTCTCTGAGAGGGATGGGGGCTTTTTTAAAAAATTTATTGAATCAACATGAGATAGTTACAAGCTTTCATGTTTGGGTTACAGTCTCACAATGATCAAACACCCATCCCTCCACCAGTGCACATTCCCCACCACCAATATCCCGGGTATACACCCCCCTTTCCCACCTTCCCCCTGCCTCTATGGCAGACAATATTCACCATATTCTATCTCTACTTTTGGTCATTATAGTTTGCAACACAGACACTGAGAGGTCATCACAGTTGGTCCATTATCTACTTTTGGCATGCATCTTGGGATGGAGACTTTTAGGGCGGCCTCTAATCGCCCTTAGAGGTGTTCCCATGGTTCACACCATATTTGAACCCTATCAAGTATGGTGCGGGAATTGGCTTTGAAGGAAGAAATAGAAGAAAGAGGGCTAATAGATCTACACAGAGCTTTAAATCCCTCCGCCCCCCCCCCAAAAGAACATACATTCTTTTCCAGTGCACATGGAACATTTTCCAAAATAGATCAGGTGCTGGGTCACAAAACATACCTCAACAGAATCAGGAAGATAGAAATTGTATTAACTATCTTTTCAGACCACAATGCACTGAAGATAGAAGTTAATCACACACAGACACAGAGAACCAAATCAAACACCTGGAAATTAAACAACTCAATGTTGAACAACGAGTGGGTCAGGGAGGAAATCAAAGAAGAAATCAAAAGATGACTGGAAACAAATGAGAATGAAGACACGAGCTACCAGAACCAGTGGGAGAGAGCTGAAGCCGTGTTAAGGGGAAAATTTATAGCTCTGTAAGCATTTCTCAGGAAGGAAGAAAGGGTCCACATAAACAACTAGACTTCACAGCTCAAGATCTTAGAAAAGGACCAACAAAAGGAGCCCAAACCAGGCAGAAGGAAAGAAATAATAAAACTTAGAGCAGAAATTAATGACATGGAAACCCAGAAAAACAATCCAAAAGATCAATGAAACCAAGAGCTGGTTCTTTGAGAAAATAAACAAGATTGGTAAAACACTAGCAAGACTCAAAAAGAAATCGAGAGAGAACCCTAGTAAACCTAATCAGAAATGAAAAGGGGGACATCACAACAGAAACCAAAGAAATTCAAAAGAAACCAAAGCAATTCAAAAGACCATCAGAGATTACTTTGAAAGTCTGTATGCCACAAAACAAGAGAATCTAGAAGAAATGGATGAAATCCTGGATTCCTATAATCTCCCAAGGCTTAACCATGAAGATTTGAAATACCTGAATAGACCTATTACTATCAAGGAAATTGAAACTGTAATCAAAAGTCTTCCCTAAAACAAAATCCCAAGTTCAGATGGATTCACTAGCAAATTCTTTCAAACATTTAAAGAGGACCTATTGCCAGTTCTTCTCAAGCTTTTCTAGGAAATTAAAGAGAAAGTCTCCCAAACAGTTTCTATGAGGCACTTATCTCCCAAATACCAAAAGCAAATGGAGACACCACAGAAAAAAAAGAAAATTATTGGCCTATATCCCCTAGACTGCGAGCTGTAATATGACCCCGTGCCTGCCAGGGAGGGATTTTCCCTTTCAGAGAGGGGTGGAGGAATCAAACCCTAGCCGGCTGCGTGCAAGGCAAACACCTACCTGCTGTCTATAGCTCCAGCCCCATATGGCTTTCCTATACACAAATAATGAGAGAGAAGAAAGTGACATGAAGAAAACATTCTCTTTCACAATCATGCCTCAGAAAATCAAATACCTAGGAATCAGCTTAACTAGGGAGGTAAAGAATCTGCACAAAGCAAACTACAAAGCCCTACTTCACAAAATAAAAGAGGATATGAGGAAATGAAAACATACCCCCTGCTCATGGGGGCATGAGTGATGGAGGCTCAAAACGTTGAGAATGTCCCCCCTTTCTTTCCCTAATGGAAAAGAGGAAGGAAACGTCATCTGAAACACTTACTTGCAGCCAGGGGCTGGAGCCAGGATCAGCCCCTGAATGAATTTATTGAGCACCCTGGTACCCATCAGTCTGCAGCCCACCTCAGAAAAATGTGCTTCCCTATTCTGTTCTCTTTCTATATAAAACACCTATTGTGGCCATGCAGAGTCTTCTGCCCCCATGCCGGGCTGTCTTCACTGGGGCCCCTCAGAGAGGGGTGGGTTGAGTTTCCCTCTCTGCCCTGAGCAGAGCCCCAGCAGCCGAAGACCTCTGGAAGCCAGCCACAGCCATGGTCAAGGCCTCTCTCCACAAGCTCGGATGAGCCTCGTGCATGAAGGAACCAGCAGAGGAACCCACCAGGTGTGTGGGACTGGGGGGCTAGATCTCCAAGCCTACTCGGATTGGGACCAGGCCTCCTCCACCCAGATCCCCCTTTTTCCATAGGTAGGCAGTCACACCCACAAACTGCCCCTGGGGCAGTGTAATCCCATCAACAGCCAAGATCCAGAGACTATAAAACAAAGCTCCTGGAAACATGCGGCCACATTCGCAGCCATGTGACCTCTTATTGCCTAGTTCTCCCTCTTGGAGAACTCATCAAGCTACCGTGAGTATCCTGCTCACACAGCAAGCTCCATGTGGTGTATTTGATATGCCAAAAACAGTAGCAATGATGGGTCTTATTCCCCTGACCCTGAAAGAGCCTCCAATGCAGCACTGTTAGGAAGGACAAGTAAAGAGAGGCTGCTAAAATCTCAGGGCTAGGAGGAGTGGAGATGTTACTGGCACCTGCTCAAGCAAATCGATGAACAATGGGATGACAGTGATACAGTGATTGTGGCCATGCAGATCAGAATGAGTCAATTCTTCTCATGTTGCAAATTCTTGAATAAGTCTGTAATAGATGATTTGGGAACTGGTTGGATTACTGAAGCTTTGTTTACAACCTCAGACACAATATCATTTTAGGAATTAAGAGTAACTGCAACAAAAACTAAGTTTGATGACTTGTTTTGTAGGATAACATTGGCTTGTCCTTTCTGCCTTGCCATGGAGAGCTTAGGTTTATTGGGTTCCAATAAACCTTCCATTCCTCTGTGTTCATTTGTAACTACTTTCTTTGTGTTGGATATCATTGGTTTGTCCTTTCCCCCTTGCCACTAGGAGCTTAGGTTTATCAGTCACACCCATCAAAGGGCTCCCGAGTCACTCCCATTCCTTTGTTTATCTGTAACCACTTCTACCAGTTTATCTGCTCTTCCTCTAATCAAACTCTGTTAATTGGTAAGGTCAGAACTTCCTAGGACACTGAATATTATAACATTGCCTTTCTCTCCTCTTTATGCCTTTTGAATAATTTACTTTAAAGCTATGTCTTTTTTGTATGGACACAAGAAGACAATATTATGTTTTTATAACTTGGGACTTAATTGGCCTCGAATATTATTCCCTCCCAGGCATCTGCTTTCTCCACTTAAGCCTCAGTTGTCCTCAGTTCCTAGCACCTCAAAAGCAGGGTCCTGACGAGGGACAGGAAGGATCCAGGGCAAGCGGTGAGTTATGTGCTACCCTGGCATCGAGATGGGCCTGGCCAAAGTGCCTAATTCTTAACTATAAATTAAGAGCTTGATCATAGACAAATGCTGTCATGATCCAAAAGAAATGACGAGACTAGGACCCTGCTAGGGATAGGAAAGACTGTTCTGGCCTGAGCACTGTAGTCTGAGATTGAGATGGCCCCAGGAGAGCAATTCTATAAGCTTTAATGCATCTCTTATTGTGTCCACACAAAATGATTAATATTATGAATTCTTATATGTTTGCTGGCTGAGGAGAAGAGAAACACATTCATGGGACTCCGCCCTTGGGTGATGGTCCTGCTGAAAGAGAATTAAGTCCTAGGAGAAACATCCCCTGAGGGAAAGGAACCTTACCCTATTGCTGACCACACCTATGTGTATGCCCCAACCCCCTCATGCTGTGGAGATTTAACTAGGCTGTAAGAGTGGGTTGGGGGCCAGATCCACAGATCGAGAGAGAGAGACCGAGAGCCGGGAGAGAGGCAGAGAGAGAGAGAATGAAGTAGGATGGGGGAGAAAGAAGCAGGAGGAGAATCAGAGGAGAATGGAGATGAGATTGGAATAAACTGCGAGTGAGACCAACCATCTTGGCTCCGTCCCTTCCCTCGCACGCACCTTTCTTTTTATCTTTGTGTTTTACACACTTGTGCTCTGTTGACTTGTAAATATTGTTTTTCTCTTCTCCTTAGGTGTTTGCATAGTTAATTCAGAGCAATGTCCTTTTTGTGTGGGCACAGGAAGACAGTAAATGCTATGCTTTTGTAATATGGGAGTTAATTAACTCCAGATAATATTACCTCCGAGACATCTGTTCTCAGTTGCTCTTACTTACTAGCACCCCCAAGCAGGGTCCCAGCGAGGGACTGGATGGACCCAGGGCAAGCTGTGAGCTATGTGCTACCCTGGCATCAAGATGGGTCTGGCCAAAGTGCCATAATGCTTAACTATAAGTTAAGAGCTTGGTCATGGACAAATTCTGTCATGATCCAAAAAGTAATAACTAGATCGGATCCTGCTAGGGTTAGGAATGATTAATCTGGCCTTAGCACTGTAGTCTGAGTCTGTGGTGAGATGTCTCCAGGAGAGCCACCCTACAAACTCAATGTATCTCTTACTATGTCCATACAAAATAACTAATATTGAGAAGTAGAGTTAAGATGTTAATTAAGTTATTGGACTAAGGAAAGGAGTAAAACACCTTACGTGGTATTTTGCCTGTGAGCAAAGGAAGGGCTTTCTTATGTTGATTTTGCTGCCAGATGGGGTGTAGTGACCATCCCCAATACAGGGAGTTGGCCAGAAACGAAAGCGAGACCAGGGCCGCAGGATGGAGCGGAGAGAGCCTAGCAAGGGGACAGAGGGAGAAGAACGTAGTGGAGCAATGCAGGAGCAGGCACGTGGAGAGTCGAGAGACGCGGCTGCGCAAAGGAGGGTGGAGAGATGAGCAGGAGAGACGGGGGCGGCGGGAAGGAGGGGCAGCATGAGACTGGAGTGGGGGGACTAGTGAGACTGGAACAGGCGTGCGGGGAGAATGGGATGAACAGCACTGACCATCAACCACCGGGCCCTCGCTTCCCTCTTCCCGCGCCCCGTGCCCTGGGACGCCCCAGGTGGGAGAGGGCCTGAGTCCGCCGACCCTGGGCGGTGAGTGGGAGAGCTGCTGGGGCTCTCCCTAGATGCCCTGGAGATTAAACATTGTTCAAAAGGTTTCAGTCTATTGTCAGTGCGGCAAAAACAGTTCCTTAAAGGTTCAAGAACCCCATGACACTTTTGACCCCGAAGGATTGAGTAATTAACCCCCGCCCTGGGCTCTGTCATTTTAGTTCATTTGCCCTAAGATAGGCCTGAGTCCCTTTGAGGACCAAGGTGGATTCAGAGCAGGCTGCCATGCCTTTCTGGCTTCAACGTGGGAGGACTTTAGTTTCCACAAATAGTTCATCTACAGTCAAACAAATGCACTGTCATGGGACAGGCTCGGACCCAAAGGGAGAAATAAGAAAGCTGATGTGGCAAGAGTTATGTGAAGCAGGGAGGAGAGAGGTGTCAGCCTCTAGAAGGGAATCTGCAGCTTTCTCACTATCCGCCTCTGCTGCCCCTGCAACAGATGGTGAAATCTAAGACTGATAAGTCAGTGATGAGCCCCTACATAGCACAGACCTCATATCCCACCAGCCCGTACCTGATGTCCACTTGTCCTGCACAGCGCCAGAGTTGACCCCCACCGTAGGATTTCTCGGGGAGCAGCAGACTCTGGCTGGAGCAAAGAATTACTACTTGTAGGAAAGAAAGGTCAGTTCTAGACCTTATCCAGTTCTTTTGGGTCCTTACCTTTCAGAAAAAAATTTCAGGAGGAGATGAGCAGCAAAGTAGAAACAGTTTTTTTTTGGAAGTTTTGAGGAAAGGGGAGACAGGAAGGGAAAGAGAGAGTAGAGTGCTTAAGAGAGAACACGGAATTTTCCAAAGGTGAAGAGAGCCCCAGTGCTCACCTCAGCATTAAAGTATAAAAGTACCCATCTCAAGAGGGAGATGTGAGTGACATGTGCTTGGGCACTGTGTACCCAGGCAACACATGCATACACTGTCTTTGTTCAAGTTGACTTTTGTAGGATTTCTCCCAACCTATCCCACATGAGACTTCCTACCTGAGTAGGAGTCGACTACTAGAGCGATTGCCAAGGGCTGGGAGTAGCTGTTGGTCTTCTCCGATATTCTTTTCCTGGCCTGTGTTCCTACTGCAGCGTCTCTAGGATCTAACTCTCTCTGAGTCTGTACCTTTCTCTGGTAAGGTACAAGTCTTATCGGGTCTTAGTTCCTGTGTCCACAGAGTGGGTCCTGGCAGCCTTGGGGCTGTTTTATTATTTCCCGAGACCTCATTGCCATGGAGGCCCTTCTCTAAATACCTGCCCGGCTGTTTCAGTTACATTAAAGTGAGCCTCTGAGTGGATTTACAGACTTCGAGATTACCCACCAGTCTGTGTCCCACAGTTCCTAAAACTTGGCTTCCCTCTTCTCTTTATAAAATCCCTTTTTACGACTAATGCAGACAGGAGTGTTTTTTGGGGGGACATGAATGCACCATCTTCTCAGGCTGCTAGTGCCTGAACATACCAGTTTTTCTTGCACTAACTCTTGTCTTTTGAACATTGTCTTCAAGTGATGAGTACATGGACTGTGTTTGGTAACAGTCTTACCAAACATAAGGAAAAGAGAAATCTAAGAATGTTCCAGACATATATGCTAGAGGAAAAAGAAAAAATATTGGAACTCGTAATATTTATTTAAAAAACAAGAACTTCCATTGCTTTAATTGCTTAAAAAATGTTTGAGTTATGGGGTGTCTCAGAGGGAGGGGGTGAGAACCCTCCCCACCCCAAGGGACCCAACCCTAGCAGCTAAAAACCTCCATAACCCAACTGCCGCTATGCTCAAGGCCGCTCAGGCTGAGCCTCGCGCATGAGTGAAGTCCCCCAAAACCCAGGTAATGCAGAACTTTGTGACCTTGGACTCTGGGCTCAACGGGACTAGGAGCAGAGATCCTCTGCCCGTTTCCCCAGTCTCCCGAGACCCAGGGGTCACACCCATAAGTCACCTCCTGCCGGTGCCAGATCATCTCGTCATCGGCCACCATCCAGATCACAGGGCTCTTTCTCCCAGAAGGGAGCATGACGTGAGCCTGCCACCATCACGCCACTGGACTCCACGCCAGGCTGTTTCCCTCAGGGCGCCCCAGAGGGGAGGCGGGTGAGAGCCTTTCCCCCCCCACGGGGCCCAGACCCGGCAGCCGAAAACCTCTAGAAGCCAACTGCCGCCACACTCAAGGCTGCTCTCCACACGCTTGGGCCGAGCCTCATGCACGAGTGAACATATTCTTGGACTGCGCGGCCCCATTTGCAGCCACATGACCCATCATAAGACACTCCCTATCCATTCTCCATAAGTACCACACCACACTTGGTGGAGTTCAAACAGTAGGCAACAACTCATAGAGGGAAATACATGTATACATGCATATATACATATTTTCAGGTATATATATATATATATGAAGGCTCACATCACTCAACCTTTAACAACATGTTAGTAGTATCCTATAAAATGTCTTGATGACCCCTGCCAAAATAGAACAATCTTCACACTGTTTCCTACATGAATACTTTTCTGTAAGCATTTTCAGCAGTTCTTTGTAACAGACAATACAAAATATATTATTTCGGTTCTGCTTTGAGACAGGGATCGGGGCTTGAGATGGAAACATACCAAATTTGGTAGTGGGAAGGTGTAGTGGTGATGGGATTGGTGTTTGAGTATTAAATGTAATCAAATATTGTGAGATATCTTATAAAATAAAAAAAATTTTAATTGAGTTACATTTGCTTAAATTAGCATTTCAAAGTTTCTATCTCTAGAATTGTTGATTGATACTTCAATAATAATTAAAATATTTAAATATTTAGTCCATAGATACCAAAATTTTGCAGCTTTGAGTTTTTAACGTTGATATTTATGTAATATAATTATTTTTACCTTAATACACATTAATATTTTCCCTTTATAATAAACACTAATAAAGATAAAATCTGGAGGTCATGGTGTCTTTTCTCATTAATTAATCTCAAGGCTGAATGAGTATAGAAAAATATTTAAACAGCACCTTGGGTTGGAAGGAGATCAGAATGTGGAATGGAATTGTTATAATATAAACCACCATGAGGTAGTTGTGAAAAGACCCCAAGTATTTAAATTTGCCATGTGTCCAACTGTATCCAGGCCCATAAAGACTTGTCATAAGCAACTCAAAAAATTGAAGTATATAAACAAAACATAGCATGAAGAAGAAAATAAGGTCTTTAAGAGAGAAAAAGACTGAGAAGAATTGTTTCATGCTAAGATAATCAAGGACCTAAGAATAGAATTAAGGCAACCAGTAAATTTAGGAACCAAGGTTTTACCTTATGAGCCACACTTTGATACCAAAGCAGCCTCTCTTCCTTCCTTCCTTCCTTCCTTCCTTCCTTCCTTCCTTCCTTCCTTCCTTCCTTCCTTCCTTCCTTCCTTCCTTCCTTCCTTCCTTCCTTCCTTCCTTCCTTCCTTCCTTCCTTCCTTCCTTCCTTCCTTCCTTCCTCCCTCCCTCCCTCTCTGTTCCTCCCTCAATCCACTTTCTTTCCTTCTCTCTCTCTCTCTTTTATTTTCTCTCTTTCTCTCATGTGCTCTTTCTTCTTTTCTCTCTCTTTCTCTCTGTCTCTGTCTGTTTGTTTTTCTTTCTCCTTTGATTTCTGGGAGGGCACACCCAGTGGTACTCAGGGATCACTCACGGTGATGCTCAGGGGCCTATACACAGTGTCAAGTAATGCCTCAATCCCAATACTATCTCTCTGGCCCATCACTTTCCAAAAAAGACTTGAGAAAGAGAGAAGTCTGTTTAATCAAGAGGAAACATTCATTTCTCTGTATCAATTAAAATATGCAATTATTTCAATTCTTTAAATCTTGAAGCTAGTTTTCCCTAATGGTTTTGCTTGGGGTGGGGGTGGCTCCCATACCAAACCTTACAATTGAGATTTTCTTTTGTAAAATTTTCTCTTGAAAACCTTGCAATGTTTGCCAGGGCACCTTCTCTAATTTCTTGTTCAGAATCCTGTTTGTTTCAGGTTTTGATGTTTTGTTTCCCATACTTTCCTTCCAGCAAGATAAAGAACTAAGGGGTTAAGGTTGTGAGTAAACTGTCTAAAATGTGCTGCTTTGGGCCGATGAACGAATTTGCTGCCAGCCTCTCACGTGCCTCAGTTTCTCCTGGCATGGAAAGCAGTGTCAGCACTTGGAGAGCCGGTGTTGTGCCTTTTCTTCCCCAACCTCGTGAGCTGAAATCAGCCATGAGGGCTGGGTTTCCTGCAAGACTGCTGCAGGCCCAGGGCTTCCCCCAGCCCCTCTGCGTGGCTATCTGTCACCTGCTAATGTTAGCGGCACTGGCTTGAGGGAGCCTGTCTGGCCCTCACTTAATAAGGTTTAAATGAAATTTGTGATAATTTGGAAGAAAGCAACATTGGACGGAGCCATTTCTCAGCTTCTGCATTTCCTCTTGTCTCTTTTACATGAAGAAAAACTCTCCATTTTCTCTTACAAAACTGGAAAACCCCCTCTCAGTCTGGTTTTTCCATGAAAAAAGTATCCCCTTTCATTTATTTTTAATTTTTTATTGAATCACCATGAGATACAGTTACAAAAATTGTTTATTACTGGATTTCAGTCTTAGAATGTTCTAATCCCCATCCCTTCATCCGTGTACATTTCCCACCACCAATGTCCCCAGTTTCCCTCCTGCCTCCCCCCCTTTCTCTGACCCCTCACCCCAGACTACCTCTATTATTGCAGGAACTTTTCTTATCTCTCTCTTTCTTTCTCTCTCTCTGTCTCTCTCTCCTTCTGGGCATCATGTTTATTTGCAGTACAGGTTACTGACAAGTTATCATGTATATCCCTTTACGTACTTTCAGTCCAGAGTGATCATTTTCAGCTATCACTGTCATAATGGTCCCTTCTCTATCCTAACTCCTCCTCCCCATCTCCTGCTTATTTATTATGTTTTTTTATATCCCATAAATGAACGCAATCATTCTATGTCTCCATCTCTCCTTTTGACTCATTTCATGCAGCATAATACTATCCACGTTCATCCATTTATAAGCAAAGTTCATGACCACTTTTCCTGGTGGCTGCATAGTATTCCATTGTGTAGATGTACCATAGTTTCTTTGCCCAGTTATCTGTTCTCACAAGTGTCCCCTTTTACCAAGAAAATTAATTTACAGTAGATTTCTGTTTGTATGTTGGCAATCAGTGACCACTCAAAAAGAGATAAGAGAGAAAGAACCCTGAACCTTTCTTTCATCACCTGTAGTGCTGGAGGAGGTATTTTCTGTTGTTCCTTTTTCTAGGAGATGTAAGATACTTTTCAGTGCCTCCCACTGATAAAAAGCTGGATTACCTGAGTGTCTAGGAAAACCCTAAGAGACCAAGAAAGAGAATTTAGTGGTAAAGGTTATTTATTCCTCCCTGGGTCAGGAGGAAAGAGAAGAATGTGTGTCTCTGGAACATTCAAAACTCCGGAGGCCTCTCGCAGGGTTGGACATCCCAGGGCAGCTTGCATCTCTGGGCGGGGTCGGGTCTCTCACAGGGAGGTGGGGGTCCATCCCTCCATCTCCTGCTTGGCTCCAGGGGCTGGCTAGGGTGCTCCAGGCCTTTCAAATCACCACAACTGTCACTTAAATAAATCATTTTTAACTTTGTGAAAAAGAAAGAAATATATTATTTCAGACTTCCCAGGACTACCCCAAGGAAAATGTTAGATGGCAATTCTGCAAACCTCTGCACCTTAAAATTCAGGCCTTTTGGATTTTACAGTTCTCTGACAAAAAGGTTACCCTGAATAGAACAGAAATGTGCACTTGAAGTACATTGAGAAGAAATGAATCTTTTGTCAGCTCCTGGTAATTCCAACATTTTGTCTAGCAAAAATTCCAACATTTTGCCTAACATTTACATTTTGGAGGTTTGTGGCCATATGTATCCTAAGGGCAAGGGAAATGCAGTCCTTGATAAAAATCTTTTTATACTCATAAAATATGTTAATAAATGTCAGGTTCCAGGTCATGTAATTCTGGAAGTCTTATTCCACTCTGCTACTTAAGGACCAATCAAGTATGAGATATGCCTGTAAGTGAAGGAAGAACTTTATGGGCAGCAGGCCGGGTTGGAAGATGGTGGACTTGTAGAGCAATCACTTTGTCTGTCTGGCCACAAAAAGGGAAAAGAGAACCTGGAGGCACATTTTATAGGGAAAGAGAAAAGAGAAAGAAGCTTTTTATTTATTTATTTATTTATTTATTTATTTATTTTTAAGAAAGGGTTTGTTACAGACTGTTGGGTGCCAGAGTGATCAATACATTCACTCTGGCTGATCCTGAGTCACACTTTCAATGTAACCACAAAAAAGGATTTATGGTTAAGATTTCTGTCCTCTTATTCTTAGGGAAAGACAAGGAAGGGAAGTCTGCATTTTCAAGCATCCCTAACGAGATTTTCTATTTGGTTCCCAATATTGAATCCAACTCTTAATTATATTGGGCTGGTTTCAGGTCTAGTTGTTCAAAGTGTCTGTTTAACAGAGGAGACTAAAATTGTAAATTGGATTTTATTAAAGCTCTTTCATGCTCAAAGGAAAAACTTTCTTTAGCATTTTAAAGAGAAAGGTTTTGAGGAAAATAATCTTTTCTCGCTAAAATTGTTTTCTTTTACAACCATTTATTTTTTTGTAGCTTAAGTAACACAGAATGGTACTAATATTTTATAGTTTTTTGTACAAAGATACTGCACTTTCAGCTCAACTGAAATTCCCAACTCCCCCCTGTCATTGTATCATTTCTAGCCTGCCTTTTCCCAGGACCCAACCTAGAAACTCTCCCCCTATTGGTAATCTCTGTTTTGTAGCCAAAGGCCAAAGATTTGTTCTCATGTAATATTGCCTATTCTCCAATTCATTTCTCTCTATATCACAGAAGAATCAGATAACTGATATATTTCCTCTTTCTGACTCATTTTGCTTAGAACAATGCCCTCTAATTCTATCGAAGTTGCAGGAGACTGCAAAATTCCATCTTTTATCATTATGAGTATATGTAAAATAGCTTCTCCAATAATGCCTTAAACATCTGCATGGTTTCATATACATATACAGAATGTTAAACAGCAATGGACATAGGTGTAAATATGTCTTTTTGAATTTATGTTTTTATGTTTCGGGATAGATGCCAAGAAGTAAAATTGTTGAGTCATAACTTTTTTCAGAAGTCTCTAAACTGTTTTACTTAGAGGCAGAACCAAATGACACTCTCATCCATAGTGAGTGAGGCTCCTTTCACACACAATCTCTCCAACTCTGTCTGTTTTCAGTATTTTTTTTTTTTTTTTTGCTTTTTGGGTCACACCTGGCGATGCACAGGGGTCACTCCTGGCTCATGCACTCAGGAATCACCCCTGGCGGTGCTCAGGGGACCATATGGGATGCTGGGATTCGAATCCGGGTCGGCCGCGTGCAAGGCAAACGCCCTACCCGCTGTGCTATCGCTCCAGCCCCCTGTTTTCAGTATTTTTGATATATGTTATTCTCACTGGTGTGTGATGAAATCTCATCATCATTTTGATTTTCACTTCCCCTATAATAAGTGATAATGAACACTTTTTCATATGTCTAGGGTCTGTCCATGTCTACTTAGAGAAGCATCTGTACATTCCTCTCCATTTATTGATTTTTTTGAAAACACTATAATTTTTTATTTTTAAAAAATAATTATTTTTTGAGAGACTTTGATGTAGGAGCAAATATTGGATGATTCTGTTGATATTTTCCTCAGCGATTTGCAGAATCTGGTCTAATTACAGAATTGTTAATCCACTCTGAATTAATTTTTGTATATGGTATGAGATATGATCCAATTTAATTTGTTTTGCACACATCTGTCCATTTTTCCCAGCATCATTTTTTGAAGGATTTTTTCCTGCTCTCATGAACTTAGTAATAGACTACTGTTCATTAATATAAGTGTTTATCAATTTTATTTCATTGGCCTGTGAATCTTTATCCCAGTGCCACACAGTTTTGGTTATTACAACTTTATAGTGTAATTTAAAGCCAGAGACTGCAATTGTTCCCATCTTATTTTTTGTCAGAATAGGCTTGACTATTTAAAGTTTTTTTGTATGATTTTTACAATTTTAGTAGCATTTGTTCTAAGTCCTTGAGAAATGTCAACATAATTTTGATGAGAATTGCGTTGAATCTATATAATGCTTCGAGTAGGATGGTCATTTTAATGATACTAATTCTTCCAGTTCATGAACATGAAATATATTTTAATTCCTGGTGTCTTCCACTTCTTTCAACAGAGACTTAGAGTTTTTTGTTTTTGTTTTTGTTTTAAATTTATTTTATTGAATCACCAAGTGGAAAGTTACAAAGTTCTCAGGCTTATATCTCAGTTATACAATGCTCAAACACCCATCCCTTCACCAGTGCCCATATTCCACCACCAATAAAAACAAAAACAAACAAAAACAAAAACAAAAAAAACCCAGTATACATCCCACCCCTCACCCCCCAAGCACCCCCCCCCCGTGCGTGACTGATAATTTCACTTCCTTTTCTCTTTACCTTGATTACATTCCAGATTTCAACACACAACTCACTATTGTTGTTGGAGTTTCAAAACAGACTCACTATTTTTGTTGGAATTTATCCCCCAAGAATACAGCTCTATCGACAAGGAAATATTTGATAATAAGTTTTCCACTGATGAAAATGAAGAGATAAAAAAGTTGCGTGGCCGCGGCAGCGGCCGCACGGTTTACAATTTCTGTATTATAGTAATTAAGTCCACGGAGATTTAAGTTGGAAAATGAATCATTTCCCTTCCTGGAACAGCATGTAGCAAAATCTTAGTTTACAGTCTCCATACATAGTTGAAAGCACTTGCTGGAACCCCAAATCCTAAAGCTGTCTCTGGTTCCTGCTCGTTCCACATCCACCGGCTGTGCAAAGGCATGGCCACCTGGGTCGAAACTCGGCCGGAGCCGAGCTCCGGCCCGGGCTCGTGACTTAGAGTTTTTGATTTAAATCTTTTATATCTCTTGTTAGGTTGATTTTAGATATTTGATGTTTTTGCACAATATTTTAAACAGTTGCCTTTAAAAAATTTTATTTCTTCTAGTTTGTTATTCGTATGCAGAAATGAAACAGACTTTTATCTATTAATTTTGTGGCCTGTTATTTTGCTGATTGGCTTACTATTTCTAAAAGTAAATTTTTTAGAAGAATTCTTAGTGGTTCCTGTGTATATTAGGATGTCATCTGCAAATAATGATTGCTTAAAATCTTTTCTGATTTGGGTGCCTTAAATTTCTCTTTTTCTGATTACTGCGATGAGGACTTCCAAAAGTGCATTGAATAGTAGTGAACATCCTTGTCTTGTACCTGATGTCAGTGGGAATGTTTATAGCTTTTCATTACTGAAGACAATGGCTGAGGGTTTGTCTTATATGCTCATTAATTTCTTGAGGTACATTTCTTCTACCTATTTTGTGGAGGTTTTTTTTCCATGAATAAATATTGTTGATTTTTTGGGGGGTCAAGGCCACAACTAGAGGTGCTCAGGGCTTATTCTTGGCTCTTTGCTCAGGGATCCTAGCCATGCTCAGGGGACCGTATGAGGACCTGGGGATGAACCTGGGTCCTCTGTGTGCAAGGAAAACACCCAACCTACTGCGTTATTGCTCTGGCAACCTAAATGTTGAATCTTATCAGAAGCTTTCTATGCCTCAGTATATGCATATGTGATCATATGATTTTTATCTTTCCTTTAGTTGATATGGTATATTACATGATTTGTGCACAATGAACTATCCTTGCATCACTGGAATGAATCCCACTTGGCTGTGATATATGATCCTTTTGATGTATTGTAAGGTTAATTTTGGTGGTGGGGGCACACCGGGCTATACTCAGGTCTTACTCCTGGCTCTGTGCTCAGGGATCACTATTGGTGGTGCCTGGGGGACCATAGAAGATGCCAGGGATTGAGTTCAGGTCAGCCATGTGAAGGTAATTTCTATTCACTGTATTATAATCCAGCATATTGTAGGATTAATTTTGCTAAGATCTTGTTGAGGATCCTCTCTTCATTTCAGTGTTCACCAGGAATATTGGCCTACACATATTTTTAAAGAAATAACTGCCTAGTTTTTATATCTGGGTAATGTCATCATAGAGCTGTTAGGTATGATTTTTTTCCTTGATATATTGGAAGAATTTGTGAGTATGGGAGTAAATTACTTTGAAAATTTGGTAGAACTTAGGCTAGAGAGACAATACAGGGATTGAGGTGCTTTCCTTATTTGTAAACAGCTCTGATTTGATCCCTGGTACTACATATGGTCCTTCAAACATCACTAGGAGTGATCCTTGAGCACAGAGCCAGCAGTAAGGCCCGAGTACCATTAGTTATGGCCTCAACCACAAGTTGTGGCCCCAACACAAAAATAAAAACATAAAGATTTGGTAGAACTCATAAATAAAATCTATCTAGACCTGATATTTGGGTTCGATTCCTCTGTCCCTTTCAGAGAGCCCGACAAGCTACCAAGAGTATCTTGCCCGCACGGCAGATCCTTCCAAGCTACCCGTGGAGTATTCGATATGCCAAAAACAGTAACAAGTCTCACAATGGAGACATTACTGGTGCCCGATGAGCAAATCGATGAGCAAAGAGATGACCTTGGCAGTGACAGTGATCAGTCTGTGTTCAGGTTTTCTGTTCCCTATGGTCTAATTGTGGGAGGTTGTGTGATTCTAAGAATTCATCTATTTCCTTTAGGTTCCTTCTGCTTTGTTGCAATGAATTATTCATAGGAACTTGTACCATTAGCCTGTATGATTGTTTTTTCTCCTTTCACTTTGAGTCTGAGTTTATTTGTGAGTCCCCAAGCTTTATTTCCTGAGGATCTTTGGTTGAAGGATGGCCAGCTATTCTATACAGTCTCTAGGAGAGTTCAGTTTGTTGACATTTAGAGAAATTACTAATATGAAGGAATATCTATAGCTTCTTTGATAATTTTTGTTGCTGTTGTTGACATTTGATGTGTGATTTTTTAATAGAAGGTCATTAAAAATCCCTTGCACATATGGCTTAGAGCCTCCAAATTCCCTCAGCTCTTGTTTGCCTGAATTTTTTTTATTATTCCCTTAAGTCTGAGGAATAACCTTGCACTTTAGAAGAAATATTGTTGGGGCCGGAGTGATAGCACAGCGGGTAGGGCGTTTGCCTTGCTTGCGGCCGACCCGGGTTCAATCCCTGGCATCCCATATGGTCCCCCAAGCACTGCCAGGAGTAATTCCTGAGTGCAAAGCCAGGAGTAACCCCTGAGCGTCACTGGGTGTGACCCAAAAAGAAAAAAAAAGAAATATTGTTGAAGGTTCTTTTAATTTAGTAATTTGAATTTATCATTCTATTTTCTTCCTGCTGTGGAGTTTCACTTGAGAGATCTGGTGTGAGTCTTTTGATGTTTCCCTGATTTGTCAATCTTCGCTTCTCTCTGTTGTTTAACGGGCCTAACCCTCTGTTTGGTTCTTGCCATTATTAATTATTGTAGTGTATCTTGGTGCTCTTCTGTTTGGGTTTATTTTGTTTGGTATTTGGGACCTCTCAGTTTAGTGCATAAATCTCACTCCTCAGATCCAGAATGTTCCTAGCTATCATTTATTTCATCAGCCATATTTCCCATTCTCTCATTTTTTCTGGAATTCTTAGAGTGTTCCTTTAATATTGCCCATTAACTATCTTAAAATTTCTTTATTAAAAAATCTTTTTTCTCTAAGTTTTTGTATTGATAATGTCATGCGACTTGTCTTTGAGGTTACTGATTTAACTTTTTTCATTTTTCTGAGTTGTAATACTTTATTAATTATCTCTTTTATTTGTTTCATTCATTTCTTTAGTCTTTCCACCAATATTGAATTGAATTGAATGAAACTCTTCTCCAGTGATTTTTTTTTCAGCTGGTGAAATTAAGACTATGAAGTTATCCGCAAGCAGTGTAGAAACGTCTGATCTAGTTGAGACATTTTCTAGGCTTCAGATTTTATCCACTGATGCAATTGAATCCCTTCACTTTTTAATGGTTCTTCATAGGAACTAATTGTGGACCCCCAACTTCCAGCTGGCCTGAGCAGCAACCTGGCACTCCCATTTCTAATATCAGGCTCGTGCCTATAACTCTACTGAGTTCCGACAGCCATGGATGCCTTGCTTACAATAGCAGACTGGTAACCGTGACTCTGAGTTGTGTGCACCTGGATGACAACAGGAAGCTTGTGGCAATAGTAGCTGCTATTGCACAAGGCTTAGTTGGCGCGAACTCTGGCCCAAGGCTCATGGTTGCTGGTGACAGTTGATGTGACTGCATTGTGCTACTGACCGAAGTTACGAAAATCTGTGATTCTATGTACACATAGCTACATGTTTGTTTTTGTTCCTCTCACAGTACCAGGTTAGGACAACTACTGTGAACCACGGCCTGATGGTGCTCACCTCTATGGTATCTGCTTTCTGCTGTGCACAACGCCTGGGATGGCAGCTCCTGCTCACAGCCTCAGGGTTGGCTTCTTCCTGCTGTGGGCGTGGGAGAATTGCACCTACGTGGGTACTGTTAGTTCCCAGAATTTGTCAGACACAACAGGTTGCCTGTGCAGAGCTGAACCCCATAGATCCTTAGCGCTCAGTGTCCTCCATCTTGGGCTGAAGGTTAAGTCTGATGTGACCAGGTCGGGAAGGCCTCCTTTCGTTTTCCATCAGCAATGGCTACACACTTTTCCTATTGTGCAGAAGATCTAACACGTAGGGTGGGGCCGATGCTTTCACCCTGTTTGTTAGAGGCAAGGCTGCCACCTTGTTAGCAGGGCTCATTAAGGAATTGCTGCTCCCAGTCCAGGCCAGGTGTGACTACACACTTTATTGGATTTAACAAGTCTTGAAACTCAACTCAGTAAGTGCAGGTACAAAGCTGCACGTCTATAGAAAACTATTTGTGCTCAGCACCCAGCATGAATCTGTCAGGTGGGGTGATGGCAGCTCAGGGGAGCAAGCCTGTCAGGGCCGAACCAAGACTGCAGTCCTGCTGGATGGGTTTTATATGGGGATGGCTGGTCCCAGACTGTGCTGGGGGTGGAAGTTCATTGTGTTGGACTCAAAACCTGACTCAGTTTTCAATTCAGCAGGTGCCAGTATAAAACCGATCTTCAAAATCTTTGCATTCAGCATCTTCACACATTGGATTTGCATCTTATGTCCAATACTGGTTTCATGGTTCCTTTTTCCTTCTAGCTTCTGCCTTTCTCCTCCTCTCATACAGGAAAAGCACTTCTTTGAATTCATTTGCTGTTTTGTGTCCTATGGCACTGAATTTTCCCAAGGCAGTGCCTGTGTTCTCCAGTGAATTTTCCGAGTGAGATGCCTCATGGGATACTGTGTTCAGTTTTTATGCATCCGGTAACGATGCCACAGGAACACTCAGAAACATTTCTTTCCCCCCATGTTTTAAAATGAAGCTCTGTGCTTTACAAGGTTATTTATAGTTTAGTTTGAGACGTACAACATTGCAGAACTGATCCCACCACCAGTATCAACTTCCCTTCACTGATGTTCCCAGGTTTCATCACATCCCCTCCCCAGCCCACCTCTCCAGCCTGCCTTGTTGACTGGCATCTTTCCAAGTTTGGTTGTCTGGGTCTCTTGATTTCAGTGTCCTTGGCTCTGTGGTTTGGATATTTGTCTCTACTTTCCCTTAACACCACCTTTGCGCCTGACTCCTCTGGTCTGGCCCCCATTGCTTTTCATCTGTTGCTTCTTCCCTCCCCTCCACTCTTTCTTTCCTTCTCCCTGCACTCTGGAGACAAGGTTAATCTGCGCATCTTCCTTTAAAAACATTGCATTCCCTCATCCTATTTTTCCAAATACCACATATAGGCGATATCCATTGTTTATCCTTTGTCTGGCTTATTTCACCTAACATGCGTGTCTTCCAGTTCTATCCATGTTGGTGTACATCGCATGATTCCATCAACATGCGCAACAATGTAGTACTTGATTGTGTGTATCAGGCTAGTATCAGGCTGTGCTTTTGACTAAAAACTCTGGCAGTTGTTCCCGACTTTGAGGATTTCTCAGCAGAAACTGTGGATGAGGAACTTGTTCCCAAGTTATGAACAGCTGGGTACGGGAAAGGATGGGGGCTAGGAGGTGTGTACAGTAAGAATTTGTGGGCTCAGAGGGAAGGAGTGTGCAGGGAAGGAGAAGCAGAGCAGGTGTCCTGAGGCAGGAGAGGTGTGAGCAGCACTCAGGTGCAGAGAAAAGGAGTGTGCAGGGAAGGAGAAGCAGAGCAGGTGTCCTGAGGCAGGAGAAGGTGAGCAGCACTCAGGTGCAGAGGGAAGGAGTGTGCAGGGAAGGAGAAGCAGAGCAGGTGTCCTGAGGCAGGAGAAGGTGAGCAGCACTCAGGTGCAGAGGGAAGGAGTGTGCAGGGAAGGAGAAGCAGAGCAGGTGTCCTGAGGCAGGAGAGGTGTGAGCAGCACTCAGGTGCAGAGGGAAGGAGTGTGCAGGGAAGGAGAAGCAGAGCAGGTGTCCTGAGACAGGAGAAGGTGAGCAGCACTCAGGTGCAGAGGGAAGGAGTGTGCAGGGAAGGAGAAGCAGAGCAGGTGTCCTGAGGCAGAAGTGTGAGCAGCACTCAGGTGCAGAGGGAAGGAGTGTGCAGGGAAGGAGAAGCAGAGCAGGTGTCCTGAGGCAGGAGAGGTGTGAGCAGCACTCAGGTGCAGAGGGAAGGAGTGTGCAGGGAAGGAGAAGCAGAGCAGGTGTCCTGAGGCAGAGGTGTGAGCAGCACTCAGGTGCAGAGGGAAGGAGTGTGCAGGGAAGGAGAAGCAGAGCAGGTGTCCTGAGGCAGAGGTGTGAGCAGCACTCAGGTGCAGAGGGAAGGAGTGTGCAGGGAAGGAGAAGCAGAGCAGGTGTCCTGAGGCAGAGGTGTGAGCAGCACTCAGGTGCAGAGGGAAGGAGTGTGCAGGGAAGGAGAAGCAGAGCAGGTGTCCTGAGGCAGGAGAAGGTGAGCAGCACTCAGGTGCAGAGGGAAGGAGTGTGGAGGGAAGGAGAAGCAGAGCAGGTGTCCTGAGGCAGGAGAGGTGTGAGCAGCACTCAGGTGCAGAGGGAAGGAGTGTGCAGGGAAGGAGAAGCAGAGCAGGTGTCCTGAGGCAGAGGTGTGAGCAGCACTCAGGTGCAGAGGGAAGGAGTGTGCGGGGAAGGAGAAGCAGAGCAGGTGTCCTGAGGCAGAGGTGTGAGCGGCACTCAGGTGCAGAGGGAAGGAGTGTGCAGGGAAGGAGAAGCAGAGCAGGTGTCCTGAGGCAGAGGTGTGAGCAGCACTCAGGTGCAGAGGGAAGGAGTGTGCGGGGAAGGAGAAGCAGAGCAGGTGTCCTGAGGCAGAGGTGTGAGCAGCACTCAGGTGCAGAGGGAAGGAGTGTGCAGGGAAGGAGAAGCAGAGCAGGTGTCCTGAGGCAGAGGTGTGAGCGGCACTCAGGTGCAGAGGGAAGGAGTGTGCAGGGAAGGAGAAGCAGAGCAGGTGTCCTGAGGCAGGAGAGGTGTGAGCAGCACTCAGGTGCAGAGGGAAGGAGTGTGCAGGGAAGGAGAAGCAGAGCAGGTGTCCTGAGGCAGGAGAGGTGTGAGCAGCACTCAGGTGCAGAGGGAAGGAGTGTGCAGGGAAGGAGAAGCAGAGCAGGTGTCCTGAGGCAGAGGTGTGAGCAGCACTCAGGTGCAGAGGGAAGGAGTGTGCAGGGAAGGAGAAGCAGAGCAGGTGTCCTGAGGCAGAGGTGTGAGCAGCACTCAGGTGCAGAGGGAAGGAGTGTGCAGGGAAGGAGAAGCAGAGCAGGTGTCCTGAGGCAGAGGTGTGAGCAGCACTCAGGTGCAGAGGGAAGGAGTGTGCAGGGAAGGAGAAGCAGAGCAGGTGTCCTGAGGCAGGAGAAGGTGAGCAGCACTCAGGTGCAGAGGGAAGGAGTGTGGAGGGAAGGAGAAGCAGAGCAGGTGTCCTGAGGCAGGAGAGGTGTGAGCAGCACTCAGGTGCAGAGGGAAGGAGTGTGCAGGGAAGGAGAAGCAGAGCAGGTGTCCTGAGGCAGGAGAAGGTGAGCAGCACTCAGGTGCAGAGGGAAGGAGTGTGCAGGGAAGGAGAAGCAGAGCAGGTGTCCTGAGGCAGGAGAGGTGTGAGCGGCACTCAGGTGCAGAGGGAAGGAGTGTGCAGGGAAGGAGAAGCAGAGCAGGTGTCCTGAGGCAGGAGAGGTGTGAGCAGCACTCAGGTGCAGAGGGAAGGAGTGTGCAGGGAAGGAGAAGCAGAGCAGGTGTCCTGAGGCAGGAGAGGTGTGAGCAGCACTCAGGTGCAGAGGGAAGGAGTGTGCGGGGAAGGAGAAGCAGAGCAGGTGTCCTGAGGCAGGAGAGGTGTGAGCGGCACTCAGGTGCAGAGGGAAGGAGTGTGCAGGGAAGGAGAAGCAGAGCAGGTGTCCTGAGGCAGAGGTGTGAGCAGCACTCAGGTGCAGAGGGAAGGAGTGTGCGGGGAAGGAGAAGCAGAGCAGGTGTCCTGAGGCAGGAGAAGGTGAGCAGCACTCAGGTGCAGAGGGAAGGAGTGTGCAGGGAAGGAGAAGCAGAGCAGGTGTCCTGAGGCAGAGGTGTGAGCGGCACTCAGGTGCAGAGGGAAGGAGTGTGCAGGGAAGGAGAAGCAGAGCAGGTGTCCTGAGGCAGGAGAGGTGTGAGCAGCACTCAGGTGCAGAGGGAAGGAGTGTGCAGGGAAGGAGAAGCAGAGCAGGTGTCCTGAGGCAGGAGAAGGTGAGCAGCACTCAGGTGCAGAGGGAAGGAGTGTGCAGGGAAGGAGAAGCAGAGCAGGTGTCCTGAGGCAGGAGAGGTGTGAGCAGCACTCAGGTGCAGAGGGAAGGAGTGTGCAGGGAAGGAGAAGCAGAGCAGGTGTCCTGAGGCAGGAGAGGTGTGAGCAGCACTCAGGTGCAGAGGGAAGGAGTGTGCAGGGAAGGAGAAGCAGAGCAGGTGTCCTGAGGCAGAGGTGTGAGCGGCACTCAGGTGCAGAGGGAAGGAGTGTGCAGGGAAGGAGAAGCAGAGCAGGTGTCCTGAGGCAGAGGTGTGAGCAGCACTCAGGTGCAGAGGGAAGGAGTGTGCGGGGAAGGAGAAGCAGAGCAGGTGTCCTGAGGCAGAGGTGTGAGCAGCACTCAGGTGCAGAGGGAAGGAGTGTGCAGGGAAGGAGAAGCAGAGCAGGTGTCCTGAGGCAGAGGTGTGAGCGGCACTCAGGTGCAGAGGGAAGGAGTGTGCGGGGAAGGAGAAGCAGAGCAGGTGTCCTGAGGCAGGAGAGGTGTGAGCAGCACTCAGGTGCAGAGGGAAGGAGTGTGCGGGGAAGGAGAAGCAGAGCAGGTGTCCTGAGGCAGGAGAGGTGTGAGCAGCACTCAGGTGCAGAGGGAAGGAGTGTGCAGGGAAGGAGAAGCAGAGCAGGTGTCCTGAGGCAGAGGTGTGAGCAGCACTCAGGTGCAGAGAAAAGGAGTGTGCAGGGAAGGAGAAGCAGAGCAGGTGTCCTGAGGCAGGAGAGGTGTGAGCAGCACTCAGGTGCAGAGGGAAGGAGTGTGCAGGGAAGGAGAAGCAGAGCAGGTGTCCTGAGGCAGGAGAAGGTGAGCAGCACTCAGGTGCAGAGGGAAGGAGTGTGCAGGGAAGGAGAAGCAGAGCAGGTGTCCTGAGGCAGGAGAGGTGTGAGCAGCACTCAGGTGCAGAGGGAAGGAGTGTGCAGGGAAGGAGAAGCAGAGCAGGTGTCCTGAGGCAGGAGAGGTGTGAGCAGCACTCAGGTGCAGAGGGAAGGAGTGTGCAGGGAAGGAGAAGCAGAGCAGGTGTCCTGAGGCAGGAGAGGTGTGAGCAGCACTCAGGTGCAGAGGGAAGGAGTGTGCGGGGAAGGAGAAGCAGAGCAGGTGTCCTGAGGCAGAGGTGTGAGCAGCACTCAGGTGCAGAGGGAAGGAGTGTGCAGGGAAGGAGAAGCAGAGCAGGTGTCCTGAGGCAGAGGTGTGAGCAGCACTCAGGTGCAGAGGGAAGGAGTGTGCAGGGAAGGAGAAGCAGAGCAGGTGTCCTGAGGCAGAGGTGTGAGCAGCACTCAGGTGCAGAGGGAAGGAGTGTGCAGGGAAGGAGAAGCAGAGCAGGTGTCCTGAGGCAGGAGAAGGTGAGCAGCACTCAGGTGCAGAGGGAAGGAGTGTGCGGGGAAGGAGAAGCAGAGCAGGTGTCCTGAGGCAGGAGAGGTGTGAGCAGCACTCAGGTGCAGAGGGAAGGAGTGTGCAGGGAAGGAGAAGCAGAGCAGGTGTCCTGAGGCAGAGGTGTGAGCAGCACTCAGGTGCAGAGAAAAGGAGTGTGCAGGGAAGGAGAAGCAGAGCAGGTGTCCTGAGGCAGAAGTGTGAGCAGCACTCAGGTGCAGAGGCACTACGTATGGAGTAAACAGCAGAAACAGGAGTCTAGTGATGATCTGCTGGAGGGGTGGAGTCAGAGGCGAGCAGTGTAGGAGAACATAGGTTTGTCCTTTCAGCCTTGCTGCAGAGAACTTAGGTTTATCGGGTTACACCCATCACAGTGCTCCCAGACACTCCTTTTCCTCTGTTTATCTGTAAACTCTTCTCTGCACCCTCCTTCCCAACCAGTCAGTCACCTTTTCCCTAATCAGATTCTGTTATCTTGTAAGATCAGATACTTCTAAGGACTCTGAACTTGTATTGTAAGTTAGTGTCTTTTGTATAGTTTACCTTAAAGCAATGTCCTTTCTGTATGGACACAGGAAGACAGTTAATATTATGCTTTGTAATTTGGGAATTTGTAGGATGTCATTGGTTTGTCCTTTCTCCCTTGCCACAGAGTTTGGGCTTATCTGGTAATAATCTCTAAACAATTTTAGACAACATTGGTATGTCCTGTTCCCCTTGCCACGAGGAGCTTAGGCATATTGGGTCACGCCCATCAAAGTGCTCCCGAGTCACTCCATTCTTTGTCTATCCATAACCACTTCTATGCTCTCTTCCCCAACCGGTTAATCAGCTTTCCCCCTAATCAGACTCTGTTAATCTGTAAGGTCAGACCTTGCTAGGACACTGAACTTGTATTGTAGGTTAATATTGCCTTGCTCCTCTCCTCGTGTCTTTTGAACAGTTTACTTTAAAGCAATGTCCTTTTTGTATGGACAAAGAAAGACAGTTGTTAATATGCTTTGGTAACATGGGATTTAATTGGCTTCGAATATTATTCACTCCCGGGCATCTGCTTTCTCGACTTAAGCCTCAGCTGCCCTTACTTCCTAGCACCCCCAAAAGCAGGGTCCCGACGAGGGACGGGACGGACCCAGGGCAAACGGTGAGTTATGTGCTACTCTGGCATCGAGATGGGCCTGGCCAAAGTGCCTGATGCTTAACTATAAGTTAATAGCTTGGTCATAAACAAATGCTGTCATGATCCAAAAGCAACGACAAGACTAGGACTCTGCTAGGGATAGGAAAGACTAATCTGGCCTGAGCACTGTAGTCTGAGATCTAGGTGACCCCAGGAAAGCAATTCTATAAGCTTAATGCATCTCTTGCTATGTCCATACAAAATGATTAATATTATGAATGCTTATATGTTAGTTGGACAAGGAGAGGAGAAACACACCCAAGGGGTTCCACTCTTGGGCGGGTGTCCTGCTGAAAGAGAATCTGTCCTAGAAGCAGCATCCCCTGAGGGAAAGAACTTCACCCCTATTGATTGTGACCACACCTATGTGGAAGCCCCAACCCCTCATGATGGAGGATTTAACTAGGCTGTAAGACTGGGCTGGGGGCCAGTCACCAGTGCCAGATCTGGAGAAGCCAGATCGAGATCCAGATCCAGAGCGAGAAGGAGAATGAAGTAGCCTGGGGGAGGAAGAAGCAGGAGGAGAATCAGAGGAGAATGGAGATGGGAATGGAATAAACTGCAGCTGAGACCAAGCAGCCTGGCTGCCGTTCCTTCCTTTGCCTGCTTGTCATCACCATCAGCCTCCCCGGGGTGCGGGAAGCAGCTGGAGACTACGAACACGGGCAGCGGGAGAGATAGAGCACCGCTGCCTTGTGCCCAGTGCGGTGTCTCCCCCTTTCTTTTTTGTGTGTTTACACAGGAATTGATTGACTCCAATAATATTTACTGCTTGGCATCTTCTTTCTCGACTCAGTTGCTCTTAGTTCCTAGCACCCCAAAAGCAGGGTCCCGACAAGGGACGGAATGGACCCAGGGCAAGCTGTGAGCTACCCTGGCATCGAAATGGGCCAGGCCAAAGCCCCACAATACTCAACTATAAGTTGAGGGCATGATCATGGATAAATGCTGTCATGATCCAAAAGTAACGACGAGATTGGGACCCTGCTGGGGTTAGGAAGATTAACCTGGCCTGAGGACTGTGGTCTGGAATGTATAGTGAGATGTCCCCAGGAAGATCCAAACTTTAAGTTCTTTAAGTTTATATCTCTTACTGTGCTCATACAGAATGACATTTCTAGAAACATTAGAAGTGGATTTACTACAACTATGTAAGTGGATTGCTAGCTGAGAAAGGAAGAAAGTGACACACCCTTGTTTGGATCCCACCCTTAAACAGTTTTCCTAGTAACCTGGAGTAATCTCCAGAGATGAGAGTTTGTCCTTGAGGGGTGGTCTTACCTCTCTTTGTTGATGTGTTAATGTTCCGACCCACCTTTGTGTCACCATCCTATGTGATTGCTGTATAAACTAACACAGTAGGAGAAGTAGAGGGAGAAGACACAAGCACGGGAGAAGACACGGAAGCAGGGGGAAGACACGGAAGCAGGGGGGAGACACGGAAGCAGGGGGGAGACACGGAAGCAGGGGGAAGACACGGAAGCAGGGGGGAGACACAGAAGCAGACACAAGGTGAAAGAAGTGAGAGCGAGCGGGGCTTGGGAGAGAAGCAGAAGGGAGAAGAGACAGAAGCAGAAGGGGAATGGAGATTGGAATAAACTGCAATTGCTATGACCAGCCTGGCACTGGTTCCTTCCTTTGTTTTTTTTTTTTTTTGCTTTTTGGGTCACACCCAGCGATGCTCAGGGGTTACTCCTGGCTTTGCACTCAGGAACTACTCCTGGCGGTGCTTGGGGGACCATATGGGATGCCGGAGATCGAACCCGGGTCGGCCGCGTGCAAGGCAAACGCCCTCCCCGCTGTGCTATCACTCCGGCCCCTGGTTCCTTCCTTTGCCTGCCCATACCCACCAGTCTCCCCGGGGTGGGGGAAGTGGAGAGATAGAGCCCCGCTGGCCTCTTTTGTGAACACGCAAGGAGCAATGCCCAAGATAGATTATATTTAAGACAAAAATAGGTTTAATGCATTCATAAGGATAACAATCATACAAAGTATGTTTACTGACCACAATGGAATAAAATTTGAAGTCAGTAGAGGAAGAACATTTTGAAAACTCACAACTGTATGGAAATAAAAAAAACCCTGCTTCTAACCAATCAGCCAATAGGTCAAAAATTAAATCACTGTCATTCCGTTGCTCATCGATTTGTTCGAGCGGGCATCAGTAACGTCTCTCATTGAGAGACTTATCGTTACTGTTTTTGACACATCCAATACGCATGGGTAGCTTGCCAGGCTCTGCCCCTCGGGCTTGATACTCTCAGTAGCTTGCCAGGCTCTCCGAGAGGGGTGGAGGAATCGAACTCGGGTCGGCCTCATGAAAGACGAATGCCCAACCACTGTGCTATTGCTCCAGCCCAGGGTATAGTTAGTAACAGGTGTAAATGAAGCCCTTTGTGGGCACGCAAAATCCTGCAGGAGAGGACTAAATCATGTGGGAAATTATGAAATATTTTTAGATGGATGAAACAAAAAGTATAAACATTTATGAACTGAGTTAAAGTAGCATTTATATGGAAATTCACACCAAAATCTCATTTAAAGTATTAAAATATTAAATTAAAATACATAACTTAATATTCCTCATCAAGTGGTGTTGGAAAAACTGGCCAGCTACATGCAAAAAATTTAACTTGATCCTCTTTATAATGCCACGCACACAAGTCAAACCAAAATAGATTACAATATCAGACCTGAATCCATAAGGTATATGGAGGAAAGTGTAAGCAGAAACTCTCCATAACATTAAACCTAAAGACTTCTTCAAGGATTAAACACCACTGACCAAGCAAGTGGACACAGAGATAAACAAATGGAATTACCTTTAACTAAGAAGCTTCTACATTTCAAAGGAAACAATGACCAGGATACAAAGACATACCACAGAATGGGAAAAATTATTTGCCCAATGCCCATATGACAAGTTGGGTAATAATTTTGTTAATATCCAAAATATATAAGGCACTGGTAGAACTTTACAAGATTAAAACATCCAACCCCATTAATAATGGGGAAAAGAGATGAATAGAAAGGCACTTGAAAAAAATGCTCTACATCACAAATAATCAGAGAGATGAAAATCAAAACAACAATAGAACATCATCTCATTCCACAGAGACTGGCACACACTCAAAAGAACAAGAACAAGCAGTGGCACAGATCTGGGGAGAAAGGGATGGTCATTCATTGCTGATGGGAATGCTTATTGGCCCAGACCTTCTGGAAAACAATATGGACATTCCTCAAAAAACAGAAATTGAGCTTCCATACAACCCAGCAACACTGCTCCTGGGAATATACCCTACTGGCCCCCAAATATAATTCAGAACAAGCCATCTGCACTTCTATGTCCATTGCAGGAATATTTACAATAGCATGAATCTGGAAACAATCTGAGTGTCTGAGAACAGAAGACCGGATAGAGAAACTATGGCATGTCTACACCAATGAATACTACGCAGCAATTAGGGAAAATGCAGCCATTAAATTCACTTATACATGGATACACATGGAGAGTATTCTGAGTGAAATGAGTCAGAGGGTGAGGGACAGACACAGAATGATCACACTCATTTGAGGGATGTTTTAAAAAAGCAACATAGTATGAGAATAATAGGCAAAGACAATAGAAACGAGGGCCAAAAGGACTGATTCACGATAGGACATTTGCCACAAGTGTGGGAGAGAGCAGTTAGGACAGAGAAGTTATGGCAGTGATAGTTGGAACTGAGTGCTGAAATAAGAGGACATAAAGTACATACATGATGCTCTTTAATAAACATTATTGCAAACCACAGTGCCTAAGAGTAAAAAAGGAGAAAAAAGAGAAGTGTCTTCCACCATTGAGACAGGGTGGCGGAGGGGGGTTGGGGAGGAGGGACTGGCAGGAGGAAAACTGGGATATCGTGGGGGGGAAATATACACTGGAAAGGGACAGGTGTTACAATAATGTCTGGCTGAAACTCAATCATAGACAGCTTTGGAATGGTGTGTCCCATGGTGATTCAATTTTAAAAAAGGGTTTTCCCCCAGCAGTACTCAGGGAACCGTGTGGTTCCAGGGATAGAATCCTGGCCTCTAATGTACAAAGCATACACACAACCTTTTGAGCTAGCACTTGATTCTTTGTTGTTTTTTTTTCTGTTCTGAGAGCATTTTTCCTTAAATTGAGTCACTGTGAGATACACTGTTACAAGGTTGTTCCTGATTGGATTTCAGTCATAGAATGTTCCAGTACCCATCCCTTCTCCAGTGTCCCCAGTTTCCCTCCTACTCTCCCCACCTGCCCCCACCTGCCTCTGGTAGGCACTTCTCGCTCTCTCTCCCTCTCCTTACCTCTCACTTTCACTCTTTCCTGACGGGCATTATGGTTTGCAGTATAGGTACGAGAGCTTATCATGTATATCCCATTACTACTTTCAGCATGCAGCTGTTGCCCAGTGCGATCACTTCCAGCTATCATTCTTACTGGTCCCCTCTCTGTCCTAACTGCCCTCCCCCAACCTTTCACTTGTGCTAAGTCCATCCATTGACCAGTCCTCCTGGCTCTCGTTTTTACTGTCCTTGGGAGTTACTCTCATATTACTCTTTTCAATATCCCACAGATGAGTGCACTCATTTTATGTCTGTCTCTGTCCTTTCAACCCATTTCACTCAGCATTATTAGGTTTTTAAATTGTGTTTATTAACCCATTAAGTTGTGCAACTGTGTAATGTGTTGAAAGCTGTGGCTTCCACCTTTTCCAAACTCAGGCCAAAAGTATGAAGTTAACACAAAATTAAGTTGACAAAAATTTCACTGTGACTAGAAATGAAGACGTAGTTTAAATGAAAAAAATCTCACTCAAAAGAAAAGCCCAGGACCAGAGAACAGCGCAAAGGCCTCAATGCATGCAGAGGGCATCTAGGAGCCCCAAGCCACTTGGTGCCCCGAGCACCAACAGGGGTGGGTCCTGAGTACCATCAGGCACGCCCCCAACAGAGAAATAGAAAATCCCCAGGGCTATTTCAAATTTTCTACTTTTGAAATTTCTCCCTGGTACAGAAGTAGGCATTCAGATGAATGCAGGATTAGAAGTAAAATTTGAAATATATAACCAATCATTTTCGATTGACTGTAAGAAAGTTTAAGCAGAGTAAGCTAGCATTTCACACTCATCATAGGGTGCATCACTAATCAAGGAAATTCCCAACTGAAAAAGTACATAAATTTTATGTATATAATCATGATTATTTATATATGTGTACAGAAAGATTGATAGATTGACCCAAATCACCATATTTCTTTCATTATTTGATTATTAGCACACATAGAGAAGGTGGGTATTTTGTGTGGTGGAATCTCAAGCAGTGTAAATAAAAACAAACTCTCCATTAATTAAAAAATTATTATTTGTCTTAATTTCTCATCCACTCCCCAGGCCTGCTATTTTATTTTTATTATTATTATTTTTAAATTTTATTGACTTACCGTGAGATAGTTGCAAGCTTTCATGTTTGGGTTACAATCACACAATGATCAAACACCCATCCCTCCACCGTACACATTCCCCACCACCAATATCCCCGGTATACCTCCCCCCTTTCCTACCCTCCCCCTGCCTCCATGGAAGACAATATTCCCCATACTCTCTATCTACTTTTGGGCATTATGGCTTGCAGCACAGTCACTGAAAGGTCATTATGTTTGGTCCATTATCTACTTTCGGCACACATCTTCCATCCCAAATGTTTCCTCCGGCCATCATTTCCTTAGTGATCCCTTCTCTATTCCATCTGCCTTCTCTTCTCCGCTCATGAAGCAGTCTTCCAGCTATGGGGCAATGCCCCTGGCCCTTGTATCTACCGTCCTTGGGTGTCAGCCTCATGTGATGTTATTTTATACTCCACAAATGAGTAGGCCTGCTACTTTAGTAGACACAAAATAATCTATTTCATATTGTTTGTTACAACTAAGCAGGTAATAAAATTATCAAAAAATATTTAAGTAAGTTAAAAAATTTAAAAATTGTTACTAAGAATTATTAAGAATTCTTTTTTTTTTGCTTTTTTAAAAATTTATTTATTTTTAATTAGTGAATCACTGTGAGGGTACAGTTACAGACTTATACATTTTTGTGCTCATGTTTCCCCCAAAGTTTGAGAACCCATCCCTTCACCAGTGCCCATTCTCCACCACCGGTACACCCAACATCCCTCCTACCCTCCCCAATCCCATCTCCCCCCACCCCACCCTGCCACTGTGGCAGGGCATTTCCTTTTGTTCTCTCTCTCTCATTAGGTGTTGTGGTTCACAATAGAGGTGTTGAGTGGCCACTGTGTTCAGTCTCTAGATCACATTCAGCCCGCATCACCCTTCCCCCGCATGGCCTCCGACCGAATTATACTTGGTGATCCCTTCTCTGAGTTGCCCTCTTCCCCAGAATGTGAGGCCAGCTTCCAAGCCATGGAGTCAACCTCCTGGTACTTATTTCTACTATTCTTCTATTCTTGGGTGTTAGTCTCCTACTCTGTTATTCTATATTCCACAGATGAGTGCAATCTTTCTATGTCTGTCTTTCTCTTTCTGACTCATTTCACTTAGCATGATACTTTCCATGCTGATCGACTTATATGCAAACGTCATGACCTCATTCTTTCTCACAGCTGCATAGTATTCCATTGTATAGATGTACCAAAGTTTCTTCAACCAGTCATCTGTTCTAGGGCACTTGGGTTTTTTCCAGATTCTGGCTATTGTAAACAGTGCTGCAATGAACATATAAGTGCAGATGTCATTTCGACTGTACTTTTTTGCTTCTCTGGGGTATATTCCCAGCAGTGGTATTGCTGGGTCAAATGGGAGCTCAACCTCTAGTTTTTTGAGAATCGTCCATATTGTTTTCCAAAAGGGCTGAACCAGTTGGCATTCCCACCAGCAGTGTAGAAGGGTCCCTTTCTCCCCACATCCTCTCCAACAGCGGTTGCTTTTGTTCTTTTGGATGTGTGCTAGTCTCTGTGGTGTGAGGTGGTATCTCATGGTTATTTTGATCTGCGTCTCCCTGATGATTAGTGATGTAGAGCACTTTTTCATGTGCCTTTTGGCCAAGAATTATTAAGAATTTTTTTTGTATGAAACATTTAATTTATTGGTCTTGGGGGGAGTTTGCTGCATCACCAGTGTTGTGTTACAACGGAGCCATCAACTCGGGAGCTCCATCAACACTAACTGGTTCATTGTCACGACACTGCTGAGGAGCCAGTGGTTTCTGCAGAGGCTCCAGGGAAAGGCCTTTTGGGGAGTGTGAAGCTCCTTTTGTATGTCTACAAAAGCTCTGTTCACTCTGTTCATCTTTTCCTCATTCACAATACTTATATTCTTGAGGTTGGTGGTGATGGGCTTTGCTTTGTTCTTAGCTTTCAGGTGTTTCTGGGTGGCTATGTGGAACACGTCCCTGGTCTCCTGTCCTCTTAGTTTGCCTCTGGCCATTGTCACTAGAGCGCCGGCCCCCGCACGCAGCAGCAGCCTTAAGAATTCTTAATGAACAAACGTTATTATTTGGGGTGGAGTGGGGTTGACTCTACCTGAGAGTGTGCTTGTTCCTGGCTCTGCGCTCGGAGCCACTCCCGGCGATGGTTGGGAGAACCATATGCCATGCCAGAGATGAAAATGAGGACAGCTGCATGCGAGGCAACTACCTTAACTTCTGTACTATCTCTCTGGTCCCACGAATTTTTTACGACCACGATGCTGTCATTCTTTGAACCTTTGATCCCTTTAGTTATGTTTCCTTACCCTTTCAATGTCTGGGTACTAAGATGTCTTGAATGCTAATGTAGATGGTCACCAGCAATCGTGGATTACTTTAGAGAACTAGAATTTTGGTGTTTTTATTTCTTGTTTTGATTACTTTATTTAAACAAGATGGTTTGAAAAGTTATTCATAATACAGCTTCTATGGCATTTGATGTCCTGACACCAATCCCACCACCACTGTGGCCTTCCCTCCACTATTGTCCCAATTTCTCACCCACTCCCCAGGCCTGCAACCTTAGCAGACACAAAATAATCTACTTTATATTGCTTGTTACAACCAAATAGCTACTAAAATTACCAAAAACCACTCCAGGGGCTGGAGTGATAGCACAGTGGGTAGGGCATTTGCCTTGCATGCGGCAGACCTGGGTTCAATTCCCAGCATCCCATATGGTTCCCCGAGCACTGCCAGGAGTAATTCCTGAGTGCATGAGCCAGGAGTAACCCCTGTGCATAGCCAGGTGTGATCCAAAAAGCAAATCACTTGTATCACTTGTCATCCTGTTGGCCTTTGATTTGCTTGAGCAGGTGCCAGTAATGTCTCCATTCGTCCCTGTCACATGCTAGTGCAGCCCAGTGATATCTGCTCACTCCAGGAACAGAAAGAGCCTCAAACCGTTCATTCAGGGTTTTGACAGTCTGACGATCTCATTGGTGGTCAGCCATGCTGTCCTTTGATGTCCCATGGAATCCAGTCGGTAACAGCTCTAGTCCAGAGGTTGTCTCTGAATTGCATTACATGTCCGGCCCATCTGATTTTTCACGCCTTGGCTAATGAGACAGCGTCCCTGATTCTTGATGGTCGATGGAGGTCAGAACTCCGGATTCCTTCTCTCACTTGAGTGAAACGTGATACTCCAAGCATAGCTCTTTCAATTCCTCTTTGGGATACCCGAATAGCGTTCTCATCCTGTTTTCATAAGTCTTAGGTCTCTGAGGAGTAGGTTAGTGAAGGAAGAACGGTGGAGTTGAAAAGATGTGCCCAGAGCTGGAGGTTCTTTGTCCTCTTAACCACTTCTTCGACGCTCTTGAAGGCGTTCCAGCTTCTCTCTTCCTCCTGCTCAGTTCTGGTGCCAAGTCATTCCTCATGTTGAGTTCTCAACCCAGGTACACATAGCTGCTGCATTGGAGATGTTTGTTTCATTGAGAGCAAATGGAATGTCAGGGACTAGATCGCTTTTCATGAACATTGTTTTGGTGAAATTCAGCTGCAGTCCTACCTTTCCACAAACTTGCGGTCAAAGTTGGCCAGCATTTGTGCTGCTTGGCTAATATTTGGTGTTATGAGAATGATGTCATCAGCGAAGCAGAGGTGGTATAGTTGCCGACTGTCTATCTTCATTCCCATTCCTTACCATTCCAGTTGTCACATGACGTTCTCGAGGGTGGCACTGAAAAGTTTTGGTGAAATGGTATCACCCTACCAAACCCCTCTCTTTACGTCAATGATCACTTCCTTGTAGAATGGTGAGATCCTGGTGGTGAATCCGTAATACAGCTTTCTGAGGATCTTAATGTATTGAGTTTGAATGCCCTGTTTGGCTAGGGTTATTTTTTTTTTCCAGTAAGTTAAAATTAAAAAAAAATTGTTATATCACTATGGGATCATTAACTCCTTGTCTGAGGGTTTCCTAAGCTGTTTATGACTAGTTGAGCCTACTGTGTTACTATTTTTGTTACTGAGTTTAGTTGGCTTCTATGTTACTTTCCCATATAATTTGGTGTGCTCTTATAGGGATGTCAGTACTGTGGAATTTGAGGTGTTGCTTGGCGCCAAACCTGACTGTGTGCTCAGGAACTCCAGGATCTGTAAGAACTAAGCTGGGGAGAGTGGGCTGTAGTACCCATGGGTTTTTGTAGCTTGGCTTGCTTGTCTTCCAAGATTAGTTGCTAATCTAAAAGCTGGGCCAATGAGTATACGAGACAGCAGCAGTGGGATGTGGGTGTGGCTTGTCTTTATTTCTTTGTTGTGAAATCTGCATTCTTATGCTCCATTCATCTGGAAGAGAGGCATTTCTAGCATTGTTGCTTATTTATAAGAGCTTTGATTATGTCCATGGATAAGGTTTGTTCATGAAGAGGTCACTAGCTAAGACATATTTAGGACCTTGGCCTTAGACCTTTCTCCAGAGATAGCCACTACTGATGCACATTCTGAACTAATACCTATAGATTTTGGGGGCCACACCTAGTGATGCTCAGGATCATTCCTGGAGGTGCTCCATAGTGCGAGGGGTTGGAACCAGAGTGAGCCTGATCCCTGTATTGTCTCTCCTCCAATTATGGATTTTTATAAAGCATTGCTTCTGAATTCTAAGATACTTTTTGTCAAAAATATTTTAAATCAGTGAATCCCTAGGAGGAATAGACCTAAAACTATTTATCTGTTTCCATCTGACTCCAATAAATGCGAAGTAATTGGGAGGCCAAGGAATAGGAGTAAAGATAGGTCCAAATACAGTTCTCAGAGGAGAAGAAGCACCTGGAAAAATTTCTTGTGCTTTGATATTAATTAAAAATACCTCTTGTTGTAAAACATCAGAAAATGGGTTGCAGGATCATAATGCTCATCATAATCAGATCAATTTCTATTACTATTTATACTCTACTAAAGGTCTCACAAGCCATCTTAAGACAACTGAGGATTCTAGGGTATCTAATTAGTTGTCCTCTTCTCCTTTTAAACATTTGCCAGGGCAACTTTAGCATTACATACAGAGCTCACTAATCATTGTGACCTCAGCATCTGGTACAGTGTTAAAATTTACTGCAATAATCAGAAAATATTGGGCTCAAGGAAAATGATCAAAGCAATCATAACAGAGAGTTGCCCAACAGCAAATTCTCACTTATATTTCCTTTTTATGTTTGTCTGGATTATATTCCTGCCTTCTACCTTAGCCTCCACCACCATAGAACAAGTCACCATCAAATCCCCACGAGTAAAGTCACCATCGTGTCTTCATGGAGCAAGGTGCTCTCATGGCTCTTTGGTGCGAGGCACACTTGTCTTCCACTGAGAAAGTGCACCAAAATGTCTCCAGAAACAGATATAGGGGCATGTCTCCAGCCACCACTCCTGCCTGATTGTGACTCATCTTCCGTGCAGCAATCCCTGTACTTAAGATAGCATTGTTGATTTCTGGAGGCTCTCCAGGGGGTTCCTGCTGAACTAGAATAACAAACTAATAATCTCATTCCCTGAGATCCTCCATATCCTCTCCAGTCTCCTCTCCTGCGAGTCCCCCACTTCTCTGAGCACATGCCGCGGTAACCCTCTATCCTTTTCTTCAAATATTTCAGTTTTTTCCATCCTGTCCAGAACCTTCTTTCAGTTTAATAAAGAGACCAATAGTGACAGTGCCATTTGGCGTGAAATTTGTCCTAAGGCTCCCACTGTAGAGAAGCTACAGGATGGAGCCTTGAGGACATGTCAATATGAGTTAAAACATCATGTACTCTTCACTGTGAAAGTTTCATTCTATGTTGATAATAAAAGAAGCAAGATGTGTTGAAATATCAGAAGCATTTTTAAGGTATCAACACTCGCTAACAAATAATGTCATCTCAAAACTATTGTACAGGGAAAAGAATAGAAGTCAGATGATTTCAGAGTGGTTGTGTTCAAGTTCATTTGAACACCAAGTCTTGCCAGATGTTAAAAAAGTGATTAATAAATGCAGCAAATATGATGGAGTTCGGGCTGATACTTAGGCACTGGCAATTTGGCAGAGAATTGTGCTCTTACATTTTCACTTAGGGGTGTGATTTTTAAAGTAATGGAAAACACTTATGAATTAAGCAACTGTTTATTCCCTTGAAAACTTTTCCCATTCTCCTCTGCCAGGAAGTGTTTTTGTGAGGAGGTGTACAGTGTGGGAGTGGAAGGGTAAAGGGAGTGAACAGACCATAACATCATGACAGTAAACTCAACTGGGAAATAGTCTTTCTCCTTGTTTTAAGTTCCCAAATAAATTCATATAACACTCTATTTAAAATTATCTTTTAAATTTATTATATACCCCACTAAATTGCAAACTCCATTTATCTCAATCAGTATGTATTTTTAAGTGCTGGCACAGTTCCTCAACTGGCCCAGAAAATATTTATAAAATAAATAATTTGGACCACATAAGATTATCCAAATTACTATGCACAGACAGATTTGGTGGGGAAAGATAAAACAAACCAGGAAGAAAATTGCTTTAAATTTCTCAAGGATCAATGCCATGTCTTTACAGCTACAGCCCAAGTTAGTAGATCAAAGAAACTCTTGGTTTAACTTGGGAACCACAGTAAACTTTTATTTGTCTAAAAACTTCCAGAATATATGTGTGACTGCTACTTTTACTTGATTTATAAAGTTCTCCAATTTTACTTGACTATTGAGAAAAAATATTTTAATTTATTTAAAACTGAGCATGTTTGCAATACTTTGGCATAAAATATGTTTACATGGCACCTACCCAAGTTCAGTATTTCCCAGACTTTTAAAACTGCATCTCTCTTTGATAAATGTCACAATTTATTAGCTTTGAGCTCTCTTAAGGGGATTTTAATTTTCTAAATGAACCATGTAACTAAAATAAAATCAAACACTAAGCTGCCCATTTTCCCCAAACATTCTCTATTCCTTTGTGAAACCTCTGCACTGAATGATTGGATTCCACAGCAAACCTGAAAAGTAAGCTAAAGAAGTAGGATCTCTACATTTCCAATGGTCAGCAGGGACATGTGTCCTGACTGACCAAACACCAGCCAGAGGCTGCCTTGTTTTCTAATAATTGAAGTCGAATGTTACGACGGAGTGAATCCCTCCTTCTGAAACTCTGAGACAAACACTGCACATAGAAGAGGAACAATGATACCGTGAAATAATAATACACAAAGGACAGAAAACTGAAGGAATGCTTATTGAGCTCCTGATGTGTCTGTGCTGTGCACTTTCCCTGTATCACCTGTCTCATTTAATTCCTAAACTAGGTTTAAACAGTAGGTATCTTTATAAAGGTAAATTTATTAAAATTAAGCAGTTCTCCAAAATGTAAGTTCTGCTTACTGTCTTCAAAATTTCTTGTTTTCCCGCTGCACTTATACCTTTCAAACTGTTGAGTAGGAAGCGAAGAATAAGCAATGATAGACAGTGTTTATGGTATCCATTAGGCAAGCCCCTGAGCCGGTGCGGAGCTGGTACACTGAGATGAAGGAGGTTAAACTGAGGTCCCAGTCACATCTGGCCAGAATCCAGTGCCCATTTAATCATACAAATAATTGAGTTTATCCTACACAGATAAGTGGGCTTTCCTTATATTGAACATTTTCCTATTAGAATATAATTTTCCCACTAACAGTATTTTGCATATTTTGTGTCACTACTGTATCCACAGAATACAGATACTGATAAATTGAGTAGAACTGTTGAAAGTACACAAAGTATTACAAAATAGTTCAACTTCCTGTCACAGCTGTATTGCACCAAATGCTTTCTTTGTTTATAAAAACATAAAATTATGCCTAATCTCACTTCTCCTTTCAGGGAGTTTCCTAATAAAAATGACTAAAAATATCAGTGTGGGAACTTTACTCTCATTTCTACTTACTTACAATTGAGCTTTTAAACTAGCAATGTGGATCAATTTGAAGGCAGGAAGCTTGAATGTGAGCTTGAAGTTGACACAAATACATTACATACTGGGAGAAATTCGATTGAACCCAGCACTGGTAGTGAAGATGTGATTATAGCTGCAGATATAGATCTAGATAGATAATATCCCTAATCTCCATAAACAGTCTGGCAGCCCTCATTGCCCCAATAACAACTACTTACTTAGGCTGTAAGCCGAGTTGTAAATCTAAAGTGTCTGTGATATATCAGTACAAGAGGAAGGGGAATTACTATTTTTAAAACATGAGGTGTTCAACAGGAGTGCCAAGAACATTCCATTGAGAAAGGGCAGTTTTTCAACAAAGGTGTCAGGGAGACTTGCTCTCCACATACAGAAGGACAGAATTAACCCCTACTTACTTCACAGGATATAAAAAGACAAAATGAATCAATGACTAGAACCTAACAGCTAAAACTGTAAGACTAGAGAAATGGGAAAGAGCCATGGCGTAAAACTTTCTTGGACAGTAAAGGCACAAACAAAAAAGTCAATATTAAACACTTTTGGATATCTAAGAATAGGATCAACAGAAAGAAAAGACAACCCATCAAATGGGAAGAAACATTTGCTAATAAGTTCCCTAAAAAAATATTGACACTGCTTTGCATGCTGCAGCCTTAGGTTCTGTCTTTGGTGGTGAGCAGTAAAGTGAGGAGTAACACACTCAAGTTGTGCCTACAACCACTTCCATAGCTATGGTGTTCAATTTAGTCCACGTGATCTCTCCATGCTGTCCTTGTAACATGCAATGGTTTTTATGAATGTATGCTTACTTATGATTTTAAAGAATTAATAATGATTCAATACATTTTAGAAAAGAACAAATAGGAAATGATTCTTATGAGCTGTCTGACCATTCAATATGCAGTCCAGTGTCTAAAATCCCTTCTTACAATTCTTTACTGAAATTCATTAACTCTTAAGGCAGTTCTGAAGTGTACATTTCCCACCACCAATGTCCCCAGTTCTCTGATACGCATAATCTTAACAGACAGCTTCATAACAATTAGAGGTTGAATTCCTATCAACTTATGAGAGATGGAGAAAGAATTTACTGAAGACCAAATTTTACACCCCAAATCTGGGGTGGTAGTTTAGTGACTTCCAATATAACTTCATTTACATCACATGTATATTGTTTTATAGGGAAACAATTTCAAAAATGTCAGTGCTGGTGATGCAAACAAATGGTTCGTTTAGTTTCGAAAAAGTCTATAGTGATGTTTTTTGACATGCAGTACTACACGTCTTAAAAACAACACTGCAGCCAGTAGGAATGCTGTTCTTTCTTTCCAAGGGAATGGTTAGTTTTGAACTCGCCTTAAGTAGACAAGTTTGTCTACAGCAGGACTTAGGTGGTCTTATATCATCCTGCTTGACAAATTCCAGGAATTGTGGACTCTTTGGCTTCCAGACAGAGCTAAACTGGAAAGTTGCACATAATCCTACAATTCAGTCAACTCAGAGAACAAAAATGGAAAAGTTTGGGAGAGCCAACCCAGAGATTCTGAGACTCTGGCTGCAGGGTTCTAAATCCTTGGCCACTTGTTCCTGTCACATGAAAGAAAGTAGTGGACTTATGCAACTGAGTTTCCTACAGAGCTCAACATGCGTTGTCCATGGAAACCTAAAACAGACTCCACATTCCCCAAGAGAATCTGTGTTTATTCCTGCCATGTGGTTGCTCTATAATGTACGTAATCTGTCATGACATACTACAGAGTTCCATTTTGCATGTTCATGGACTGTCTAGAGAGCAAATCTGGAGGAAATACCATATAATTTATCACATTCACTTACAGAGGTTTACAAAAGAGAGAACTAGCTAATGTTTACAAAAGAGAGAACCATAAAAAATCTTTTAAAAAATCTTGTTTACAAAAGTCATTATTGCCCTTTTTCTTCGATTATGTGGATTACAATGTGAATGTGGTTGTACCTCTTATTTTTTTGTGTGAAGACCAGCATTTGAGCAATTCAAAGAATGCTTAAATTTACCAAAGAAGGGATTTTAATTAAATGGATAATTGGGTTTGCTAATAATATGTAAGCCAGGCAGATTAATTTTCTACCTATAATTTGCTACTATAAACATTAATTTTTAATGCAAGTAATTGAAGGAAGTATTCCAGAAAAGATGTGAATCAACTAAGCCAAGCTACAGAATCTTTCTTTTATGAATTTAACATAATTATGTTTTAAAACAATAATTTAATACACCATTCCTCTCTGAGGGTTTTAAGTCAATGATTCTGAGGCAGCAAAGGTCGATTGAACTTAAATTAAAACTGGAACTGCTCTGGAAAATAATGGTTCTCCTGGGATAACCATTAGCTAGGCAGTGGGAACCAGGTTGGGTGAAAGACGGCCCTTCTGGGAAGTAGATGGTAAGTTAAATGAAACTCCAGAAGCTTGATCTGAGATAGAGCTTGTTTTCATTCTGAGGAAAGAATTGAACATTATCAGATAAAAGTTATAAAGAGCCTTACTCTACTAAAATTCCCACTCAAACATGAACAAACTGTACTCCAAGATGTCTTTCAGCTTCTAATTGTAACGATCACATGATTGTGTGGTAATTACATTTCCTATTCTAAAAAGCACATGAGACAGTAGATGGCCAAGGCTGCAAAACTTTTCCAAGTAAATCAACTTGATCTTCATTGTCCAATTCTCATTTATTTTCTCTCCATGTATTCATGGTTAGAAAATCGAATCTCATGGAATGTTTGTTTATTTAATCTTCCCATGGCATTCTAGTTATAATGAATACAATTTATATTGATACTAATTGGGATTAATAGTACTTGGGTCAGACACAAGCTGCAGCTATGTTTAGATTTGGATAATAAAGGACTGATGGTTAAATTATGGCCCATGTACATGTGTTTCTTTATGTATATATGCATATATGTAAATATTTTCAGCATAGCTTTGTAAGTTAGACCTTCTTTTATAAAATTAAAGAGTAAGATCAGAGAAATAACATTTACCCCTTGCATGTTTGATCACCAGGACCATATATGGTCCTCTGAGCATTGCCATCAATCTGAGTACAGAATCAGGAGTAAGTCCTAAGCACTACTAGATATGCCACCCTCCTTCCCCCCCAAATAAAAGAACAAAGTAAAAAGTGAGTACAACTATTTCAATGGTAAAATAATGTAACTTTCTTATTATTCCAAGTATGTGAACTCTTCCCAGCTAAGGTTCTTTCACCCTCAGGACGTTTCTTGCCTTTGGCTAGCCCTCATGCTCTTATTTCTGGATGTTCATGTGCTCCCCATCTCCTTACTGTTCTCCGTATTTACACTCGGTATGTTTTGTTTAACATTTACTGTACTTGCAAATCTCCACTCTTAAAACAGGCATGCATTTTTTTCTTCTTATTTCTTATGACTTAGATGAAATATCTTTTTCCTAGAAATGAATTTTCTATTTCATTGTCTGGAAAATTTTCCTCTAAATGTTTTAAGCTGCAAACATGAAATGAGTTTTTGAGTAGATTGTTGATGTCTTTATCACGAAAATGAAGTTGTTTATAGATTTGAATTACCTTTTTCTATCCCACTCCATTACTGATGGCAAACCCCCCACCTCATTCTGGGCCAGTGGGTCTCACTATTGAAGTAATTGTTCTCAACATGAATGACCTGCAAATCTACTCATCCCTGCCCCCTCTGACTATTGCTCACCTTCTCAGTAGGACTGAACTCCATTGACCATTCTGTCCCTTTTTAGTCTTCGTTTTAAAAAACACTTTCTCTTCAACACGACAATCCTTGGGATTTTTGGTGGTCTCACTGAGAGGACTTCTTATTTCCCTTCTAGGTCTTTGTCCTCTACCACAAATAAAATATTTGAGAGCAGCAGAGGTCTTCCCATAGCCCTTTGTCTCTCTTCTCTTGCCCTATCATCCCTCCCGTATTCTTATGTGATGGTACTATGGACCAATCCTGTGTCTCCACCAGCTGTGACTTCCTATCTCTTCTAGCCTTCTTCTGTCCGGATTATTGGGTGTCTGACTGGTACTACAGGTGTAGTCTGCCATGAAAAGATAGTTCCTCAGTTTGCTCTTCTCCCATCTTCTGAGAGTTATTGGTCACACCATCCACATAATTGCTTATATCAAACGTGGAACCTTTCCAATCTCTTCTTGCCACCTCTTTTATATCCAACCTGCCAGCAAATTCACCATCTCTACTTTCAGATACCCCAGTGCTCCCACATCTCCTGCCTGTTCTTTCTTACCTTCTATCCAGTCTTGCAATTGGTTTTTTTTTCAGCTAATTATGTCTCACTTACTGCAATACAGGTAAACTTTAAAAAAACACAGAAATTTGTCACCTCACCCATCATCAGAAAACTTGTTGACAGCCGCACAAATCAGACTGTTCTCCAGGTTTTATGATGGTATCAACACCATATGATCAATCTGCTGATTGATCACTACTGATCAATCAATCAGTAGTACATCTGAGACTGCTGACCCTTCTCAACACTCTTTCAAAGTCTCATTTTCATCTCAGTGTCAGGGAGCCATTCAGAAATGCCTGGGAACCAACTTAGGCTGCTCTTGAGTTTCTAAAACCTAAGCCTACAACTTTCTTTGGTCGAGACTCCCAAGCAGCTAATAAAATTCATATCTATAATCATGGTAACTGTTTAATTATCTTTATATTTTTCCTAAATCTTTCAACTTCCAAAAAAGTGGTCTGTGGTTCTGTTTACCAGATGAAAGTGTTCGTAAGTAGGCACCATGCATAGCCCTTAGCAATGGTGCTCTCTCACCACCCAGTGTGGCTTTGGATCCACCCAAGTGCTGGGTCAGTCTGGACACTCTCCAGGGCAGAACTCCCAGCAAGTATTTGGCGCACAGTGTTTAGCGAGAAGGAATGAAAACCATGGAAGGGGAGGAAGAATTTAGGGTAAGTCAGCTTGGGAAGATGCTGTCTGCAGGCCAGCGGCACCTTCTGGGGAGCATCTAGAAGGCTTCCCAGAGTGATATGTTAAGAGGAAGATGCTGAGAAGCATCAATTTTGACCTGTAGCCATTGGAGAGATGTATCACAAAGCACAATTCCTTCAGTCTGAATCTCTCTCTCTCTCTCTCTCTCTCTCTCTCTCTCTCTCTCTCTCTCTGTGTACACTGAACAAGTTTAAGGGGGGCCAGAGTCTGAAGATGCAGCTCAGGCCAGATATTGGTATAGTGTCCATTTTTGCTGCCCAGTGAGGCTGAGGGGTCTGAGGGGTGCGAGAAAACATCCAGTGAGGGGGCATGTAGCAGGAGTCAACTCTCCATCCTGGGCACCTGACAACCACTTATATATTCCCTGACCGCCTTCAATTTATTCCTCATAATTGTGAAAACTGGACTGATTTTAGGGTCCCAAATTCAGGACAAAATGACATTAGAAATACTTAAAATCACAGATGTCTGTGCCCTAGAAACCCTTATTCACTAAGTCCTGGCTACATCTTGAGAAATTTTATAAATCTGTGAGGTAGAAAAAAGAGAGCTCAAAGACCTTAGTGTATACTTTGCACATTGGAGATACAGGGTCAGTCTTTGGCACTGCATGCCCGAAGCCACTACCTCCAAGCCTCACAAGCACAGAGATGGTAGTTCCTCCCAAACCCAGTCAGGTGCGGCCCCAGGATCCCCTAAAGAATGAGCTTGTAAGATGATTTTCGTTGGATAGTAACCCTAAGTGTTTTAGGCTTTATCAGTGATTGCCCCTTTTCCTCCTCCCAGAGAAACTTATTGTGCCCTTTCTAGCATCCCTAATTTAGTTAAAGTTTAACTTCAACCTTTCCTTTGTATTTCACCTCTCATGGTCGCAGCTCCCCAAGTCAGCCTTGATTACTTATAAGCCAAAACTTTTGTTAATTATGAACTTTGTATTTGTACCACTTTGTATTTGAAGTGCTGTGTATTTGTACCTGCTTTCCTATTTCCTCTCTAGCTTTTTAATGTTTTGTTATAGGGCAATGTTCTTTGGTTAAACACAGAAAGACCATTAATGCTATGCTCCTAATATTTGGGAGTTGATTGACTCTGAAATATATCTACTCCTGGGCATCCATTATAATTACTTGACTCAGGCTTCAGTTGCTGTAGTTCCTAACACCCCAAAAGGGAGGTCTTGCCGTAGGACTAGGATGCACCCAGGGTAAGTGGTGAAGCTCCCCAGCATCGAAATGGTTCAGTCTATGAAGCATAATGCATGTCTTGATGCAAGCTGTTATGACTTAAGAAGACAGGACCCCCATGGCGAAGGACTAGCTAAACTGGCCTGAGGAGACTTAGTCTGGGATTTGTGGTAAAAGTCTTGCTTGCTCTCATAGCCCAGAGAACTAAGTGTTAAAAGCTTTGCTTGCTCTCAGAGACCAGAGAACTAAGTGTTGGGATCTTTGTCTCTTACTGTGTTTATCCAAAGAACTGCAAGTGTTGGTAACATATACAACTAGAGGAAAAGATAAAAGCAGTGTAGATGAACCTGGGAGACGAGTGTCTCCTTGAGTTAATCTCTTCAAGAGGATTTCCTAGTTTTTACCTACATAAATGAACTATGTAAATTTCCAGATGTTTTGGTTATGTAAATGATCAATCACACCTATGTCCTTACCTTAACCCCGTCAGATGTTCTATAAGTGTACTAGCAGCTCTGCATTAAACAGGCCCTTTCACCATCATTCTATGGTCCTGCTCTCTCTGTCTCTCTGCTGGGGAGGCCTGGGAGGACTGGGGAGGTGGCTCTGGGCCACAGAACGCCCACACATCATCGCAGCAGCCCCCACACACATTATTTTGTGAACTCGTAATTCTGATGTGATTGGCCTCTGAATTTCCTTCTAAAGTGTTTTTTTTTTTTTTCTGACAGGGGAACTTTCCAAGCAGTGCTCAGGAAGTCCAGGGACCCTGCTGTGGTGATTCTCAACTGACTGGGCCATTAGTTTAGTGTGAGGGACTACCTGGGACAGCACAGCAATCTTCAGAGGCCTGTAAGATTGCACCCGTGATGCCGAGGGCGCCATGTGTTGCCTGGGATTGCAGTGAGGTTGGCTACATGTAAGGATGCTCCTTAACCCCTGTCCTAGCTCCCCTTTTATTTTAGATTCAGTGGATTATGTAGTCCATTGAATAAATGATGTGATAATTTGAAGAGAAGTGTATCCTGCCATATTTAGCCCCCAGACCTTCCAAAGACATCCAGAAAATAGCAGGTTTGTCACATTGTGTCATATGCAGCCAGGCATTGCAGGTCACACAATCTTCACCTGTGGTGGTGTTCTTCAGCAATGAGACTCTTTTCTACTCATTTTGTTAACCCACTCTGATGGACGCAAACTTACTAAACACCACCCTTATACTAGAGGCAAACCATCTGTTGACACAATCTGGCAGTCTGAGGGGTAGAAAGAGGAACAAGACATTTTCCTCATCCTGGAGGAGAACATCACAGACACAAGCAAGTAGGGAGGAAGCCAACACCAGGTGGAAGCCATAGTAGAAGCACAATGAACACGGGCTTTCAGAGGAGGGAGCAATTGGTCCCCCACCAAGTAAATAGTGCCAGATTTTTTGTCACCGTTTATTAATTTCTCCAGCAAGTTCATTAGCCTAGGGCATAAAGAAAGGCAAACTTCAGAAAAGAAGGACTTGGAAAAAAGGTTCTCAGGGTCTCCAAGGATCCTGTCAGGCCAGTGAGGCAGAAGACCAGAAGGTATGGAATGTTCTGGAGAATAGATACACAAACACCATGAGCCTCCATGGAAGGTGGGCTCCACTGAGCCGAGCAGGTGGGTGACAACCTCCAGTTGTATGCCTGTACGAAGGGCAATTTCACATGAAGAAATGCTCTAAAGTCTGTTCTGAGACCTCAGGGGAGTCTGCTGAGGGAAGAACCCCCTGACACGGACCCCAGAGGGTAAATAGCGGGTTGATGTGAACCCTGCAGTGCAACCAGCTTCTGTGGCATAGGTCTTATGATGCAGTGAGAAGAGGGACAAGGACAAATAGCCCCTCCGAGAATCTTAGGAGGAAGTTGCTTTCCTACACTACTTTGCCCTGTGATGCCACCAGTGCAGTGGCTTCTGTGATTTACTGGGAACTTAGTGGGGTCAGCAAGTACAGTTAGTTCCTTCCTATCCCACCCCAGCAGTATTCAGAGACCTTTGCACAGAGCTATGGTCTGAGTGGAGCCCTGGTGAGGGAAACCCGTTGCCCTTCTCATCACTCCACACCTCTCCCAGCTTCCAGGGAGCTGTGGTTGGGGGCAATGGCACTGGTACACTCAGTTGGGGGCTAGCACAAACTTTGGCACTGGCACACTCAGCTTCTATTTCAAAGCACACAAGTCAATATGGAGAGCCTTTGGGATACAGAAGTTCTGTTCATCAGCTGGCAGTCAGTGACACGGACCTTGATGAACAACAGAGGGTGCCAAGGGCTGTTCTGGGAAGCCAGGCCACAAGTTTGGAATGCAGAAATCCATCCTAACTGCTCTTGAAGTGCAAACACTTGCAGCTTTGCTCACTTCATCATCCGATGCTTACTGCCTTCCATCTGTCACTCCTCTTCTGAGTCTTTTGTTTTCTGAAAAAAAATCAGACCCATAAGAAGGAGAAAAGAAAACAAAAGAGTAGTGAAGAAAGGTAAGCCAAAGTGAACAAAATGAAGGTAAGCCAAATTGTCAGCAGTCAAAGGGAGAGAAAAGTACAACTCAATAGCTGCTGCATAAAAATATAATCATCATTTATTCCTCCTTCTTTGTCTTTTTTTCTAGCATCATCATCATCATCATCATCATCATCATCATCATCATCATCATCATCATCATCATCACTGTCATTTGGTTGATCATTGATTTTGTTGATCATTGAGCAGGTGCCAGTAACATCTCCATTAGTCCTAGCCCTGAGATTTTAGCAGCCTCTCTTTACTCGTTCTTCCCAGCGGTGCCACATTGGAGGCTCTTTCAGGGTAAGGGGAATGAGACCCATCATTGTTACTGTATTTGGTATATTGAATACGTCACAGAGAGCTTGTCAGGCTCTGCCATGCAGGCAGGATGCTCTCCGTACCTTGCCAGGTTCTCTGATAGGAAGAACTAGGCTATAAGAGGTCTTGGCCAATGATGGAACTACACAGTGCTGGGGGCAGTTTGTTAATGTGACTGCCAAGCTACTGGAAAATGGGGGGTCTGGGTGGAGGAGGCCCAGTCCCAATCCGAGCAGGCTTGGAGATCTCAGCCCCAGGTCCGGCACACCTGGGTTCCTCTGCCGGTTCCTTCATGCATGAGGCTCATCTGAACGTGTGGAGAGTGGCCTTGAGCATGGCTGTAGCTGGGTTCCGGAGGTCTTCGGCAACCAGGGCTCTGCTCAGGGCAGGGAGGGAAACTCAACCATCCCCCTCCAAGGGGCCCTGGTGAAGACAGCCAGCCGTGGGGGCAAGAGACTCTGCGTTGCTCTCTTCATTTCTAGCATAGCTGATGTAAACACTTTTTCTGTCACCTAAGAGCAGGCTTTATTGGGGGTGGGGTGTTTATTTAGGGACCACACTCTGCAGTGCTCAGGGCTTACTCCTGGCTCTGTGCTCGAAGTTCACTCCTGGTGAGGCTCACTGGGACCACATGGTGGTCACTGGGTGCTGGGCAAGGGCCCCACCCACTGTCCTGTCCCTCCTGCCCAAGTTTTAAAAGGTCTTTAAAAACCTTTTAGAAAGGTTTTTGTGGTGTTAGATCTAGCTGCTGGAGAGATGTCAGAGCGATCCCGCCCTCAGGCACGAGCATCACACCCACCTCAGGCTTTCTAGGTTCTTGAAAAGGAAACTGATGTCCAGCAAAGTTTCCAGATGCCTTTCATTAAGACGAGAAGAAATGTTTGAGCTATTATGGACTCATTCAGGTTTAGTCTGCCATGTGGTCAAAGCTAACAATGATGCGCAGATGGAGATGACTAGGTGGCATCAGTGAAAGCTACGGCAGAGTCAACCCTGATTTAGCTGTAGTAATGTATGGAAATTAGACTTTCTGTGATCATTTGATAAGGTACGAATACAGGACCGTTTGATCAGAAACTGGAACCAATAGCATGTAATGCCAATTATATCTCAACAAAAATTAAAAGAATATCAAATTAATTGAATTTTCAAAGCTTGTTTTTGTCTTAAGAAATAGATATCATGAAGCTATCTTGTGCCAGTGGATCGCTAGATCCAAAGGTATAAGATGGAAATCAGGAATGCTGTGCTTGTACCTAATTCAAAGAAAAAGATTCTAAACATGCAGTTGAACAAAAAATCCAAGATTGACCTGTTTCTGGGAAAAAATATGACCTTGTTATCAATTTTACAATTAGTTTTCTAAAATATATAATTATAGAATTTCATAGTTATATCTTCTTCAGAATAAATAAATTAAATAAAACCCCAATAATATGCTAACAATATGGAGAAAAGGCATTAATGAGGAATAAAATCATGTGATGTTGTACAAAAAAATAGTTTGATGGTTGTATGTTGGATATCATTGGTTCCTCCTTTCTCCCCTTGCCACTAGGAGCTTAGGTATATCGGCCACGCCCATCAAAGTTATGTTCATACAGACAAATGAGAAGAAATAAGCCTGGAATGGCAATTTAAAGATAATCAGTGTATGGATGCAATAGATTTTTTCTTACTGCTTCATTTTAATTTGGATTTTTAACCTGATGTATTTTAACGGAAATTTAACTCTTTCTGTTGTAGCTTGTGCGCCCTTTTGATTTCCTGTAGATTAGAATTATGCTTTATTTTGTACAACACTTATGCTGTAAAATTTGACTGAATTTTTATGGGATAATGTTAAAAATCATTTGTTAGTGTATAATATATATATATATATATATATATATATATATATATATGAGCAGTTAGAATAATGGATTTGTAAATTCATAGTACCTGTAATAACTATCCTTCTGGTATTGGGTTTTCAGTTATATGGCAAAGTATTTTTGATGAGTTAAATCTATGATTTTATATGTATGAGTGAGATATTGTCTTTCTCCTCTCTTCCTGTCTTTTGAATAGTTTAGTTTATAGCCATGTCTTTTTGTATGGACAAAGGAAAACATTTAATATTATGCCTTTGCAATTGGGATTTAATTGGCTTTGAATATTATTAATTCCTGGGCATCTGCTTTCTTGACTGTAGCCTTGGCTGCCCTCAGTTCCTAGCCCTCTTAAAAGGCAGGGTCCCAACGTGGGACGAAGAAGGACCCAGGGCAAGCGGTAAGTTGTGTGCTACCCTGGCATCGAGATGGGCCTGGCCAAAGCGCCTAATGCTTAACTATATGTTAAGAGCTTGGTCATGGGATGTCATGTCATGATCCAAAAGCAACGACGAGACAGGGCCCTGCTAGGGCTAGGAAAGACTAATCTGGCCTGAGCGCTGTAGTCTGAGATGAGGTGACCCCCGGAGAGCAATTCTAAAAGTTTTATGCATCTCTTGCTATGCCCATACAAAATGATTAATATTGTGAATACTTATATGTTTTCAGACAAGGAGAGGAGAAACACAACCATTGAGATTTCATCCCTGGATGGGTCCTGCTGAAAGCGTATCTGTCCTAGAGAATAGGTGTTCTGCTAGTGTTATTGAACTTTTTGTGCCTAGCATTTTATTTTATGGTTAAAATCTGTTCTAAACAAAAAGGGGGGAGATGTTGGAATATTTCCCCTTTTCCAGCTGCCTTCTGGAGTTTTGTCACAGAAACCTTTTGTCACAGAAACCTAGCTGATCTTTGACCCGGATCTAAGGTGCTAGCCAGAATTGATTTGACTTTGTAGATTCCAGGCTCTGGCCCAGCCTAGTCTTTGGAATGTAAATTTCAGGTGCTGTCTAGTTTGTAATTGACATGTAGATTTCTTGCTGCTGCCCAGCCTGGTCTTTGGGATGTAAATCCGAGTGCTTTCAGCCCAAAGAAGGCTTCCATTTTGGTTTTGTATCTTCTTTCCGGGAGGCCTAGATTAGCGGCCTGCAGATACAAGAGAATTATGTTGCCTCAATGTTCTTCCTGTAAGATCTTTTGGTGCCTTTGGTGACGTCAATGTATAGCGCCCTTTAGAAGGGCCATGATCAATAAAAGGGGGTTGGAGAGAAGGTGAGGGGGTGGAAAGTGGATAGGGGCGGAAAGTGGATAGAGCGCGTAAAGGTGTAGAGAGGACGGAGAGTGTATAGAGGGAAGACTGGAATAAACTGCAAGTGAGACCAACCATCATGGCTCCGTTCCTTCCTTCGCCTGCCACATCTTTGCCATCAACCTCCCCAGGGTGGGGGAAGTGGCCGGAGGCTACCGAGCTCGGGTGGCGGGAGAGACGGCTGCTGTCCTAGGCCCTGTGCCTGGCTCGGTGCGGTGAGGCGTCCCTTCCCTCGCCCGCGCCTTTTTCTTTTTATTTTTATACAGTTGTAAATTATAGTTGTATTGAGGGTGCTGTGTTTAGGAAAGCTGTCAAATTTCTTCACGCTTCCTTGTCCCAGGAGGAGGGCAGTGCCTGATCCTGGCATATCTATGGTCACGTTGCCCTCAGCTCAGTGAAGACGTTTTTATACGTACCACTCATTACAGTAGTACCTCCTGAGATCCTGAGGACCATGAGCTTTCCAGAAAAGAGAGTCATGATAAAGTGATCAGTGTTACAAAGTGACCTGTCAGGGAAGGGACGGGACATGTCAAAGACGGGTTTGGAAGACACAGGCCCAAGGGGAAGGTGTAGACAGCGGATGTGGATTCTGTACTCCTCTGAGAAACTTCTGGCTCAGGGACTTGAGTTCAGTGAAATATGAAATATGAAATATTCAGTGAAATTAGCCTATCAACACTTGTTTGGAAGAAACAGGTATAGACTTCCAGTCCTTATTTGCTAAACATTTCATCTTGTCCACAGCTTTAAGGAATTATAATTTTAAAAAATTGTTGTAGGAGCAGAAGAAAGAACACAAAGGGCTTCTCTACCCCCCTCCCCCCAATGGGGCCTTGGCAGTCACACTCACAAACTGCCTCTGGCTGCTACTTGAGCTCTCTAATGGCCATGATCCAGAGACATACAAAGGAATCTCCGAACTGAGCAGTTCACTGCAGAGATTTCTCCAGACTCTAGTTATCTAAAATTTTAGAATTCCAGGAGCATGTGGCCACTCTTGCGGCCATGCTACAACTTATGCTATTCATAATAAGAAATGCAAAAGAGAGTATGGGGGAGATTGTCTGCCATAGAGGCAGGGGGAGGGGTGGAATGGTGGGGTATACTGGGGACCTTAGTGATGGAAGATGTGCACTGGTTGGGTGATTGATCATTGTATGACTGAAACTCAAACAGGAAAGCTTTGTAACTGTATCTCACGGTGATTCAAAATTGATAATCACTGTATCACTCTCATCCCGTTGCTCATTGATTTGCTCGAGCGGGCACCAGTAAAGTCTCCATTGTGAGACTTGTTGTTACTGTTTTTGGTATATCGAATACACCATGGGTAGCTTGCCAGGCTCTGCCGTGTGGGTGAGATACTTTCGGTGCCGGGCTCTCCGAGAGGGGCGGAGAATCGAACCCTGGTCATCCTACCCGCTGTGCTAAGAACACAAAGATCTAAGTGCTCTCTTTGATTGTGGTAGGCCCAGGTTTGATTCTTGCCAACACATAATTTCCTGAGCACTGGTGGGAGGGACCCCTAAGCACAGAGCAGAAAGTATCTCTGGAGCTCTGCTGAGTGTGGCCCCCCAAAAAAATAAAGAAAAGAAAAAAAATAGGAATCAATTAGAAGTTTTTGTGTTACAATTTACATGGATTTTAAATTCTATTCTTATGCAGAGAATGTGGCTCAAGTGATAGAGCTCAAGCCTGAGACATATGAGACCCTAAGTTTGACCCCCAGCATCTCAGTGTGGAAAATGATCCCACACCATTAGGCCCACACTGCCTGGCTGAGGTTAGGGTGGCCTCCAGCACCTCAGGGTATGGCCTCTGCAGAGAGATACGAAAGCTCATTCTCCCCACAATTATTATCTCATTTTATATAAATAACGGAGACTAATTTGTCGAGAATCATGCAGGAAAATTAATAAAGAAATCAAGAATAAAATGTTACGTTTAATTATGTGGTCTTTGGAGTCAGAAAGAACTACTTCTAGGGATAGCGAGTAAGATGCTTGCCTTGCACAGAGCCAAGCCAGGTCCATCGTTCCCCATCTCACATGGTTCCCTGAGAACTGGCAGAAGTGACCCCAGAGCCAGAGCCAGGAATAAGACCTAGACAAAGTTGGTGTGGCCCAAACACCAAGGAGAAAAAAATAACTGACTCTAAATTATGCAAAACATTATAAATTAGATCTGGTTCAAGCCCTCTGGCAATATCTAGACTTGCTGCATTCAGGGTAAAAACTATATGCCACCTTCACAGTGACCCATGTCTGACTTTTATATTCTCGGTCTGCCTAATGCTTTGATTCAACGCAATTTCTACAGTGAAGTTATTTTAATACAGAAAACCACATGGAAAGAGAAAAGAAATAATTTTCCATGGAAATTTCATTAACATCTGGTTTAGCCTGTGTGTGTATGAGTGGAGAGCAGGCCATGGAAAGATCCTGCTTTCCAGCATCTTGGCCCGGCCAGGATGGGCTGGGGTAGGCCTCAAGTCCCTGACACAGCTTGACTCATCCTTATAGTACTAGGGCACCATCTACCTGCAATCACCTAAGAGACACAAAGAGTGTTAAAATGGTTTTGAAAGAGTCTCAGATTCTACAGATTTTGTAGCACCATTACCTATGCAGTCAGGAACCAGACACCAAGATACCCTATGTGAAAATTCTTATTGCTGCTTCCCCTTCTGCAGGGAAACCCAGGTGGGTTGCATGTCTTGCCTCCCCTTCCAGTGCTGTGATGACACTCCTTAACAGTATCTCACATTCTGAAACTGAGACGTTCCCTGAGAGTTCCCAGGAAGTTCCTTTGTCACGTAGGTTCTTGCAAGGACTGTGACTCATGAGATCTTGGCTTCCCCAGATCTGCACCAAACCCAGAAAGCCTCTTCGTCTTTGTTAAAGAAATAACAGCTTATATTAATGTGAGAACTCTATGACCCACTGGATGTCTTCTTACCACTTAATGTAACGTGAAATGCACGAAAATATTTTGAATCGGCCATCCACATGTAAATTAGCAAGTACAAGTTCTGATATGGCAGGTCAACTCTGCTCCAAAACACCACTCATCTGCCCCATAACTGGAGGAAAGCTCCGGGATAGGACTTTGGTCTATGTTTGTGGATACCATGTCTTCTGAAAATTATTGCTAGAATTGAGGAAAAATATTTAACATGTCTGGAAGATTTCAAGAAAAAAATACAAATTGAAACTGGGAAATATTTTACATTCTGTGAAAAGTCTAAGTATCATTAGTTCCCTCTTTTAACTCGGCAACTATCGCCCAATCTGCCTACTGTGTGTCGTCTACAAGTTGTTCACTTGTGTCATCCTGAATAGGATAGGCTGAACACTAGACGAAGGAGAACCATGCGAGCAAGCCGGATTCCGAAGAGGATTCAGCACAATGGACCATATCCACACGGTGACCAAACTCATTGAATTTTCTCGAGAGTTCAAGATGCCGCTCTGTCTAACATTCATTGACTTAAAGAAGGCCTTCGATTCTGTGGAGACTGAGGTGGTCATCGAAGCCTTGGTCAAACAGGGCGTTCAAACTCAGTATATCAAAATCCTCCGCGAGCTGTATTGTGGATTCACCACCAGGATCTCACCATTCTACAGGGAAGTGATCAATGATGTAAAGAGAGGGGTGCGACAAGGTACCATTTCACCGAAACTCTTCAGTGCCACCCTTGAGAACATCATGCGACGACTGGAACGGGAAGGAATGGGAGTGAAGATAGACGGTTGGCAATTACACCTCCTCCGCTTCGATGATGACATCATTCTCATAACACCAAACATTAGCCAAGCGGCACAAATGCTGACCGACTTTGACCTCAAGTGTGGAAAGGTCGGATTGCAGCTGAATCTCAACAAGACGATGTTCATGAAAAACGAACTGGTCCCTGAAGCTCCATTTGCTCTCAATGGAAAGAACATCTCCGAATGCAGCAGCTGTGTGTACCTGGGTCAAGAAATCAACATGAAGAATGACTTGGTGCCAGAACTGCGCAGGAGGAAGAGAGCAGCGTGGAATGCATTCAAGAGCATTGAAGAGGTGCTCTTGAATGAAGAGAATAAAGAACCTCCAACTCCGGGCACATCTTTTTGATTCCACCATTCTTCCTGCACTAAAATGTGCCTCAGAGACCTGGGCCCTACGCAAGCAGGATGAGAATGCTATTAGGGTCTCCCAAAGAGGAATCGAAAGAGCTATGCTGGGAATATCATGTCTCACTCAAGTGAGAGAAGGAATCCGGAGTTCTGACCTCTGTCGACAGTCAAAAATCAGGGATGCTGTCTCGTTTGCCAAGGCATCAAAAATCAGATGGGCCGGTCATGTAATGCGATTTAGAGACGACCGTTGGACTAGAGCTGTTACCAACTGGATTCCATGGGACGTCAGAAGACCTCATGGCCACCCTCCAACTAGATGGTCAGATTTCTTCGTCAAATCTTTGAATGAACGATTTGAGGCTCTTCCTGTTCCTGGATCGAGCAGTTATCATTGGGCTACACTAGCTCTTGACAGGGACAAATGGAGATGTTACTGGCTCCCATTCGAGCAAATCGAAGATCAACGGGACTACAAGTGACAAGTGACAAGTGATAGCAGATTATCCTGATTGTCTATTCATTTATGGATTATTGTTAATTTCTTGGGAATATGTAGGTCTCTGTCTATATATATACATATTGACTCACATACATATATATGCAAATTTATCTCTGGTTTTAGTGTAGATAATTTTAGTGTAGCCAGTCCCTCTCGTTGACTAAAAACTGGGCAGGTACTAAAAATGCTGAGGGTTGTGAAAAAAGGGGAAACTTTGAAGAAATCAGTTTGGAGAGGTAATTTCTCTCCAGATTTTGTTTTTCTTTCCTGGCAGCAGGCCCCGGTCACTTGGCTGGAAGGGAGAAGTCTGACAGACAGCCTCCACTCCCTGCTAGAGGCCTGGTAAGGTATCTGACTGACAGAGAGGTCCCAGGGAGTCCACACTACTCCCCCGTGAAGCAGGTACAGGTTAAATGACAAAAACAAACATGACAGTCTTGATAACATAGCTGACATTTGATCTCTACAAATTTTAGCTTAATCCAAGCCATATTAGGTCAGCTAGAAAAGAACTGAAGAGGGGCTGGAGAGATAAGACATAGGGTGAGGCACTTACTTTGCATGTGGCCTAGCTTGGGTTCTATTCCCAGCACCTCTAGGAGTGATCCTTGAGCACAGAGCCAGGAGTAAGCTCTGAAAACATCCAGGCATGGACCCCAAACAATCAAACAAACAAATAAACTGGACCTAGGGGTGAGAAATGGTTCAAGAACATCAGAAAGAATTTATCAGCTTCTAAAAGAGCTAGAAAATTCCTACTGTGCAACTCAGCCATTCCGTTGCTGGGTATTTAGTCTAAATAATAAAATTATCCACCCAAAGACTTGCATGTGAATGTTCATAGCAAGTTTTGGGTAACAGCCTCAAATGGGCAGCAACCCAAAGGTCCTTTCCAACGTAAAGAAGTTGTGATCCTTCCTTACCTTGGAAACCTACTCACCCATAAAAAGATCAGGTTTACAGATGTGTGGCATGGATAAATCACATGGTAGTTAAACAGGACGGGAGGAGGTAAGCAAAAAAAAAAAAGGACCATATGCACCATAGTTTCACTAATTTAAATATATCAGATGCTAATTACTCTGTCCCGTAGAGAAAATTTTTTGGGAAAGTATTCCTAAGATTTATGAAGAACCACAAGAATGCTCAAACTTTTCATTCTCAGTTACTTAATCAGAGGCATAAAAAGCATTTGTGGAAATTTAACTCCCGTTTATTATTTTATTTTACATTTTTAATTTAATTTTTATAAGTTTGTTCGCAGTAATTACATTAAATATTCTAACATCGATCCCACCACCATTACGCCGCTTTGTAGTAGAGTTTAAGGTTGGGGAGGGTGATGCCTCCCGTCGTCTTTTTCCCAAGAATTGCTTTAGCTATTCGTGGGCGTTTGTTGTTCCATATGAATTTCAGGATTGCTTCGTCTATTTCTTTGAAGAATTTCATGGGTATCCTTATGGGTATTGCATTGAATCTGTATAGTGCTTTAGGGAGTATTGCCATTTTGACAATGTTAAGTCTTCCTATCCATGAGCAGGGAATATTTTTCCGTTTCCTCGTGTCTTCTTTTACTTCATGTAGTAGGGTTTTGTAGTTTTCTTTGTAGAGATCCCTAACCTCTTTAGTTAGGCTGATTCCGAGGTACTTGATTTTCTGGGGCACAATTGTAAATGGCATTGTTTTTTTAATGTCATTTTCCTCTATCTCACTGTTTGCGTATAGGAAGGCCATGGATTTTTGAGTATTGATTTTATAGCCTGCAACTTTACTGTACATGTCTATTGTTTCTAAGAGTTTCTTAATGGAGGTTTTAGGATTCTCTAGGTATAGAATCATGTCATCTGCGAATAGTGAGAGCTTGATTTCTTCCTTTCCTATCTGGATGCCCTTAATGTCTTCTTCCTGCCTAATTGCTATCACAAGTACTTCCAGTACTATGTTGAACAGACCCACCACCATTACACCTTCCCACCACTGTTATTTTGGATTTTCCCACCACTGCCACCCTGCCCCCAAAGCATGTCCTAAATAACTTATTTTGTATTTTTTGTTACCGATAATCTGCTAAAAATAATCCCAAAAAGTTACATTAGAGGAAAGTGTGTGAATATTATTGTATCTCACCCTGGAGCCATCAAGCCATTGTATAAGAGATTACTAACATGTTACAGGTTGAACCTTGTGTGCTAATTTTTATTTATTTCTTTTTTACCAAAATGAGATCAGTTCCCCTCTACTTTGCACCCCATCAAATGTGGTGTGCTACTCTTGGTGTCCCAGGGGTGTATTTCTCCTTTCCTTGGTTCAATGACCATTTAAACAGTTATTGTAATTCTACTTCTTAATAATATTAGTCATTTTGTATGGGCACAATAAGAGATATATTAAGCTTAAAGGGTGAGTCACCTGGGGATATCTCACTATAGATCCTAGACTATAGTCCTCAGGCCAGATTAGTCCTTCCTAACCCCAGCAGAGTCCTTATTCAGTTGTCTCTCTTTGGATCATGACAGAATTTGTACAGGACCGTCCTCTTAACTTATTTTGTTAAGTTTTATGGTGCTTGGCCTGGCCCATTTTGATGCCAGGGTAGCTTACAGCTTGTCCTGCATACATCCAAGTCCCTTCATTGGGATCCTCATTTTGGGGTGCTAGGAACTAAGGTCAATTGAGGCAAGTCGAGTACATATGACAGATGCCCAGGAATAATTATTATTGGAGTCAAGTAACTTCCAAGTTACAAAAGCATAGCATTAACTATCTTCCTGTGTCTATACAAAAAGGATACTGCTCTAAAGTAAACTATGCAAAGGACATAAGGGAAAGAGAAAAGCAATATTTCGCTTACAAAGTTCAGAGTCCTTAGAAGACCCAGACCCCCAGTCTGTACCTCCTTACTAGGTACAGATTGGGGGTGTAGGTGATTAGCAGAGAGGGGAGGCAGAGCACGAGGAGAAGTTACAGATAAACGCAGAGGGATGGGTGTGCCTCGGGAGCACTGTGATGGGTGTAACCCAGTAGACCTAAACTCCTTGAGGCAGAGGAGAAAGGATGAACCAATGTTAAACCCTGATGAGCCTAAACGTCTGGGAGAGCAGAGGAGTTGTGGCGAGAGCTCGGGAAGTCTGAAGACAGAGCAGGGATGAGAGCCGTGGGTGGTGAGGGGCGAGCAGCTTAGGGGGCACAGAGAGCCCCGGATTGCGAGAGTGCTACAGGGCAGTACGAGACAGTGAACTGGGTGCAGTTCCAGCACAGAATCTTGGATTCTCATCGGCCCCGGCTGGTCTCCTCCCCTGGCTGCTTTGACCCCAGATCAAGACTCCTAGGAAGAATTGGCTGCTCCACAAGCAGAAGAGACGGAAGAACACACACCATCTGTAACAGTTGTGATTGTTACTGTCCAGTGTCATTACTGGGAGCAGCTGAATAAATGGCAGATATTAATTATTCATTTATTCATAGGCTTAAATTGTTGCTATGGGGGAAATTACAGGCTTATAGGTATTATAAAATAAGAATTTATTTATTTAGTATTAGCAGAGTGTGTCTTCTCTACATAAGTAAATTTTCAAAAAGTGAAAGCACACTTTGCCCATGGTATGTGTATATCTCACTCAGAGAACGGAGCCAGCTTCTGCTTTCTATTGTGGCCCACAGTCTCTGTGAGTGTCCCATGATGTGCCAACTAGTGAAGGTGGCAGCACCACCCTGGGTCACTATAGCACTGGAGAAGGAAGGCAGTGAGGGCATTGCTGTCCCACACCTGTGTGAAGACGGGCTTGCTCCTGCCTGTAAGGAACTCAGCAAACATCTCTTTTTTAGAAACCATTAAAAGGCATAATTTGCCTAGATGTGGGCAATATAATTCCATTCATCAAAATGTCTCTTCGTGTACTGATTTGCAGAATAACTTTATTGTTTCATGAAAGATACCCTGATGTTGGGGCTGGAGCGATCACACAGCAGGTAGGGCGTTTGCCTTGCACGCGGCCTACCCGGGTTCGATTCCCAGCATCCCATATGGTCTCCTGAGCCAGCGGAAATTCCTGAGAGCAGAGCCAGGAGTGATCCCTGTGCGTCATTGGGTTTTTTTTTTTTTTGTGCATCGTCATACTTTTTGGGTGTGACCCAAAAAGCAAAAAAAAAAAAAAAGAAAACAAATAAAGAATAATATATATTTTTTAAAAGATACCCTGATGTTTAAAGAAATGTCACTAAGGAACAAGTCAAGGTAAATGTCCTGTATTGAAATAATAATACCAAAGCAAATTACATTTGGTGATTCTGAGTCATTGTCAATTTTTTAGGCCCATAGCTTATTTTGTATGATAAGATATTTTGAATAAGGCACTTGTGACTTAATTTAAGTTTGTTCATTTTTACTGAAAAAAAAAAAACCATGATTTTATCAGGGGTTTGTGTTGACTACATATGGATTTAATAAATGTGATCAAGTAAATCAATACTTTGGGAAAGTATTTCTAAAGAATGTTAATTGTGAGTTCAGCTTATATCCAGTTAGTATCTATCAGCAATGTCTGAATCTCTAGGGAAAACTCCTATTATTATATGCGAACAACAGGATTATACGACAAGCAGTGCTGGTTCACTGAGGCCTGGAGTAGCTGACCAAGGCTGGAGCTGCTCACCGGATGTCTGGAGTACCAAGCTGCTGCTCTTCAAAGGAGACTGAGTGTGGAGGAGACACTGATGATTTTAGGCGAGCCAGTTGCTACTTCTGATTTCCATGTGTTCTCTCCGAGGAAAGAGAATTCCCTTTGGATGAACCTTTGAGTTCCTACACTCAAAGGTTTGTCAGAGCAAACCAAGGATTGTCCAGGACAGTGACTCAGAGGGCCAAGTTGAAAATCCTTTGTTGGTCATGATTTTCAGGTCTTTGCCGGCAATGCAGTTGAGTGAAGATCAGATCTTCAACTGACTGTTAAAATTGATAACTCACTATGTTGTTTTGCTAAAAACTTAGAGGATTTAGTGGCACTGTATTAACATTCCTTTTTACTTGTATCTACTTATCTCCAAATTAGACAGTTTTGCTACATATTTATGCAAGTGAGCTTGACGATTAGATTTGGTTCTGGATCCTGTCAATTATTGTAAAAGTAATAGTCATCAAAAGATGCATGAACTGATTGTAGGAGAGTCTCATTCTCACCGAGAGGCAATTTTTTTCAGTTTTGCAATTATGAAATTTTTATATTTAGTTTTTTTGCACATAACTAATTCGAACTCAATACAGAAAACTGTTTTGTTTGTTTTTTGCTTTTTGGGCCACACCTGGAAGTACTCACAGGGCTTACTCTTGGCTCTGCACTCAGGGATCATGCCTGACAAAGCTCGAGGGACTGTGTGGATGTCAGGGATAGAATCCAGGTTGGCTACATACCAAGCAAGTGCTTTAACTCATGTTCTGTTTCTTGGCCCCAGGGGATATTTATGAGTAATTTATTAACCTATGGTATCAGGAAATTTTGGGAAAATAGTCATTTCAATTTGTACATAATAATTGATCAACTGAGGGATGTACAGCATAAAATATCACAGTAGGACCAAAATGTATAAAAATGTAAATCAGAAATTCAAAAGAATGAGGCTCCATATAAACTTTCTATCTTTAAACAAACATTCATTGGAACAGGGGAGATAGCATAGGGCTTAAATTGTGTACTTTGCACGCAGCCAATGCCTTGGGTGAGTTCTAGCACCCTATTGTTGGAATATAGCTCTAAATATGTTAGGCCTGACTTTGGTTCGTCCTTGCTCCCCTTGCCCAAGGAGCTTAGGTTTATCAGTCACACCCATCAAAGTGCTCCCGAGTCACTCCCATTCCTTTGTTTATCTGTAACCAATTCTACCAGTTTATCTGCTCTTCCCTTAATCAAACTCTGTTAATTGGTAAGGTCAGAACTTCCTAGGACACTGAATATTATAACATTGCCTTTCTCTCCTCTTTATGCCTTTTGAATAATTTACTTTTAAAGCTATGTCTTTTTTGTATAGACACAAGAAGACAATATTATGTTTTTATAACTTAAGACTTAATTGGCCTCGATATTCCTTCCTGGACATCTGCTTTCTCCACTTAAGCCTCAGTTGCCCTCAGTTCCTAGCACCCCAAAGTAGGGTCCCCGACGTGGGACGGGAAGGATCCAGGGCAAGCGGTGAGTTATGTGCTACCCTGGCATCGAGATGGGCCTGGCCAAAGTGCCTAATTCTTAACTATAAGTTAAGAGCTTGATCATAGACAAATGCTGTCATGATCCAATAGTAATTATGAGACTGGGACCCTGCTAGGGATAGGAAAGACTGATCTGGCCTGAGCACTGTAGTCTGAGATTGAGATGGCCCCAGGAGAGCAATTCTATAAGCTTTAATGCATCTCTTATTGTGTCCATACAAAATGATTAATATTATGAATTCTTATATGTTTGCTGGCTGAGGAGAAGAGAAACACATTCATGGGACTCTGCCCTTGGATGGGTCCTCCTGCTGAAAGAGAGATTCTGTCCTAGTGAAGGCATTCCCCTGAGAGATAGAACTATACCCCCTATGGATTGTAACCACACCTTTAGATAAGCCCCAGGCTGCTGGGGGACGGGGAGATTTAAGGTAGCTGTATGAAGGGGCAGGGGGAGAGTTCCAGAGGAGAGTGTATAGAGGGAAGATTGGAATAAACTGCAAGTGAGACCAACCATCTTGGCTCCGTTCCTTCCTTCGCCTGCCACATCTTCGCCATCAACCTCCCCGGGGTGGGGGAAGCGGCCGGAGGCTACCGAACTCGGGTGGCGGGAGAGACAGCTGCTGCCCTAGGCCCTGTGCCTGGCTTGGTGCGGTGAGGCATCCCTTTCCTCGCCCGCGCCTTTTCTTTTTATTTTAATTTTTATACACCTATATGTCCCCCGAGCCCCCCTAGGAGTGATCCCTGAGCACAGATTCAGGAAAAATCCCTGAGTACTAATGGGAATAGCCCCAAACCCAAAATAACAGCAACAACATAAAGCAGTTCACATAGTTTAAAATGATGGAAGTAGGTGTTCCACTGCTAGCACATTTAGATTTATTTGACAATATTTAAAAGAGTGGCAGAATAGTTTTTAATACAAAATTAAAAAAAACTTTATGTAGCTATTAATAAATAAAACTATTTATTTAACTATTAATTTACTATACCTTTTCATGGTACTTATAATAAATTTTAACTCTTAGTTTAAATTATGAATGATTACATATAATAAAATGGGGTTTTCTTTTACTATAAATAAGCAAAAATGGTTGGCATTCACTAGTCTTATGTTGGATTTAAAATGAATTGTTGTAATAAACATATTGGAGTGACATCAGCAAGAACGGTGGATTAAATACTTCCAAAATTCCCTTCTCCATAGAAGCAAGCAAACACTGCCACAAATGGTCAGAACCAACATTATTGTAGCTCTGAAAATTAACCAAAGGCTCACAAGAATCTGTGAAGCTTTCACTGAAGAAAAACAACTAACTTAAAACAGAGTTGTGCAGCACACTATGTTCTAATCCCATTTCCATCCTCCAGATGCACGAAAGCCTCAAAAAATGAGTGATCTGCAAGCCCACAAAATCCAACACCCTGGAAGTCCCAGGAGCAAACACATAACTGATGCTCCATCTAAACCTTGTACCCAGAGAACTGATCGCTGGAACCATGCAGATGGTTCTTGGGAAAACCCTGTTGTGAAACTGCCATCATCTGTCCACAGGTGACCTATCTGGAAATCAGGTCAATGTGAAAACCTTTTCCACAGAACAATGCTGAAACTATTGTAGATCATCGTCTAACCTTCCAGCTGTTTTCAGTGGACCTCAGGTAGGCTTAGCAGTAGACTGAGAAAGTGAAAGAAAAAATGGGCGACTGAAGCTGCAAGGCTCTGGCAGGCCAGGGGTGCCCAGGCTACGCACACGCACAGGAAAGCATGGGGTTGCCCTCAGCCCTGCTTTCTGGCTGACCTGTAGGCTCTGAGCAAGCAGGAGGTGAGGACAAAGCAACCGGCCCACTGGTTGTGGAGTGTACCTGCCACTAATGGGTCTCTCAGCAAAGACTGTGGGACTATTGGTCCAGGTCTGACAGAATTCAATCCAGCCATTACTGACCACTAAACAACCAATGATTAACTTCAGTGGCCACAATGGCAAGGAGAGAAGACATAAACGGGTTGGTTTTTAAAGGCATCAAAAAAAGCAGCATCGAGAAATCAAGGGGTAGGGGTGGTTTGCATCACATCATGTTGTTTACAATACTGGTTTCTAAGAGAAATTACAAGAGATGCAAAGAAAGAAGGAAGCATGGACAAATACAGGGACAGAAACCATTAACAGACACTCCCAGGGACACCCCTGCCAGACTTACTGTTCAAGACCTAAAGTATTTAAGCACATTAAAAGAAATAAAATAAACCATGCCTGAAGAACTAAAGGAAGGTACAAGAATAATGTTTTAAAAATTGAAATATCAACACAAGTAGAAATTATCAATATATTTAAAACCCTTAAGTAGGAATCTTAGAGTTGAAATGGAATGACTGAGATAAAAGAAATAAAAGAAAGAAATGCAATCCTCCAATTTATCGTTACTTTACTTTAATCTTCAATTAGAGGGTTATTTATTTTGGTGCATTGTCGCTGTTCCTGGGATCACTGGCCTGCCCGTGGTGACCCTAGATTCCCCTGGTGCAGCTGGCACCAAATCATCCTACCCTCAACTGGCCGATGCTGGATGAACGAAGGAAGGGGGTCCCCAAGGCTGGTTGGTACTCAGGGGCTGCTTATTCATCTCTCATCAGTACAAAAATCATAAAGGATTTGGGGGGTAACAATCATACATTGGTGTGGTTGAACATCATCATAAACATTGAGCATATATAAAGCTTTTCCTTCAGGGGAAATTCTTCTAGGGGGTTTACTCAAGGACAGAACCTCGTCTAGGGGCTCAGCACCCTAGATTCCTGCTAGGAGACCTGCCCAGGGCAGAGTTGCATCCAAAGGCGTATTGCTTTCTCCTTTCCTTAGCTAGTAATCCATTTAAATAGTTATCTTAAGTTTACTTTGAAATAACATTTCTAGTCATTTTGTATGGACACAGCATCACTTCTCTTGTATCACTTGTCATCCCACTGATCTTCGATTTGCTCAAGCCAGTAATGTCTCCATTCCTCCCTGTCACGTGCTAGAGTAGCCCAATGGTATCTGCTCGCTTCAGGAACAGGAAGAGCCTCAAACCATTCATTTAGGGTTTTGACGAAGAAGTCTGACCATCTTGTAGGTAGACATCCTGTGGAATCCAGTCGGTAACAGTTCTAGTCCAGAGGTCATCTCTGAATCACATTATGTGCCCGGCCCATCTGATTTTTGATGCCCTGCCAAATGAGACAGTGTCCCTGATTCCTGATTGTCGACAGAGGTCGGAACATGGACACAGTAAGAGATATATTAAGCTTCAAGATACATAAATTTCAATTTATATGTTCTTCCTGGGACCATCTTACTATATATTCCAGACTACAATTTTCAGGCCAGGTTAGTCTCCCTTAACCCAAACAGGGTCCTTATTCAGTCACTTCTTTTTTGTGTCATGTCAGTTTGTTCCATGACTGTGCCCTTAATTCACTATACTTCTTTGGTGCTTAGCCTAGAAGCACCTTTTCAATGCCAGGGCAGCTTACAGCTTGCTCCTTGCCCCTCACTGGGACCTTCCTTTTGGGGTGTTAGACGCTAAGGGCAACAGAGGCTTAAGTCAAGTAAATATGATGGTTGCCAGGAGTAAATATTATTTGGAGTCAATTAACTTGCAAGTTGTAAAAGCATAGCATTAACTGTCCTCCTGTATCTGTACGAAAGAACATTGCTCTAAAATAAAATATGCTAAGAACATGAAGTAAAGAAAAAAGCAACATTTCACTTACAAAAATCCAAAGCATTCAGAAGAATTTGATTTTACAAGTTATAGGGTCTGATCTGGGCATATAAGTGATTAACAGATAGGACAAGAAGAGCAAAAGGAGAGGTTAAACACAGAGGATTGCGAATGCCTGATGGAATTGGGTGGCTTTGGGAGAACTGTGGGGGGTGTAACTCAGCAAACCTAAGCTCCCTGCTGGGAGGGTAGGGAAGGGGGTTTGGAGAAAGGACAAACCACAGTTAAACCTAAAATGCTTGGAACTATAATCCAACATTGCATTGATTTGTTTATGTAAATACTTGGGGCTAGACAGAGAGTAGAGGAGTTAAGGTACATCTCTTCCACATGTGGGACCCTGGTTTGATCCCCTGTATCAGCAGGCTCCTCAAGCATGGCCAGGTTGCTCCCCTGGAGGCTCCCAGAACCAACGGGTGTAGAGGTGGAGGTTGTGAGGCACTGGATGGCCTGATCATCCCGGAACCACTGACACTGAGCAGTATGGTATCTTTCTGTAAGGGTGAGTGATGAATCTAGGAAGCCCAGGTGGGGGTCGAAACTGACTCCTTCCCTCAGTTTCTGTGCTGCATTGACCAAAGGAGTCTCCATAGCTGTGTGACAGCTGCAGGTGGAACCTTATAATTCACCTGCTGCAGGTGCTTGTGTAGGACTTTACTAGTCCTACAGCCTCCCACTCCATGAAGACACTTCCCTGGGAGACAGTAGGATGTTGGATATAAATCCTAAGTGTCTTAGGCTTAGTGACTTGCCCCCTGTCCTCATCCCAGAGAGGCTGACAGTGCTCTTGTGAGCATCCCTGATCCCCCCGAGTTTATCTTTAACCTTCCTTTGTGTTTTACTCCTCGTTGTCACAGTTCCCCAAGTCAGTCTTGGTTACTTAGAAGCCAAAACTTGCTGGTAATTCTGGATTTTGTATTTGTATTGAATTACTTGCTTTTCTATTTCCCCAATAGCCTTTTCATATTTTACTATAGATCAATGTTCTTTGCTTAAACACAGAAATACCTTAATGCTATGCTCCTAATATTTGGGAGTTGATTGACTCTGAAATATACCTACTCCTGGAGTGATAGCACAGCAGGTAGGGCTTTTACTTTGCATGTGGCTGACCCGGGTTCGATTCCTCCGTCCCTCTCGGAGAGCCCAGCAAGCTACCGAGAGTATCCCGCCTGCATGGCAGAGCCTGGCAAGCTACCTGTGGCATATTCAATATGCCTAAAACAGTAACACCAAGTCTCATAATGGAGACGTTGCTGGTGCCCGCTTGAGCAAATCGATGAACAACGGGACGACAGTGCTACAGTGCTGCTGACTCGGGTTTCAGTTGCCTTAGTTCCTAACACCCAAAAGGGAGGTCCCACTGCGGGACTGGGATGGGCCCGGGGCGAGTTGTGAAGCTACCCAGCGTGGAAATGGTTCAGTATAGAAAGCATAAATGCACATCTCGATGCAAGCTGTTTGACCTAAGAGACAGGACCCACGTGGTGAAGGACTAGCCTGAGACTTAGCCTGTGGTGTACGGTAAAAGTCTCGCTTGCTCTCAGAGCCCAGAGAACTAAGGTTCTGAATCTTTATCTCTTACTGTGTTTACCCAAATGACTGCAAGTATTGGTAAGAAGTAGAATTAATTGGGACTGGAGCAATAGCACAGAGGGTAGGGCATTTGCCTTGCACGCGGCCGACCTTGGTTCGATTCCCAGCATCCCATATGGTCCCCTGAGCACCGCCAGGGGTGATTCCTGAGTGCATGAGCCAGGAGTAACCCCTGTGCATCACCAGGTGTGTGTGAAAACACAAAAATAAAAGGGACGGGGGCGCGTGGAGCGCCTCACCGCACTGAGCCAGGCCCAGGGCCCAGGGCAGCGGCACTGTCTCTCCCGCCACCCGCGTTCGGTAGTTTCCAGCTGTTTCCCCCACCCCGAGGAGGTTGAATGGCGATGACGAGGCAGGTGAAGGAAGGAATGGAGGCAAGATGGTTGGTCTCAATCGCAGTTTATTCCATTCCCATCTCCATTCTCCTCTGATTCTCCTCCTGCTTCTTCCTCCCCCATCCTACTTCATTCTCTCTCTCCTCTGGGTCTGCCCTGGAACTCGCCAGCACTCGCCCTCGGCCCCCTCTCACAGCCACCTTAAATCCCCTCCCCCATCCATATGCATAAATGTGGTTATGCACAATCAATAGGGGGTAAAGTTCTATCCCTTGGGGATGCTTTCACTAGGACAGAATCTCTTTCAGCAGGACATCCGCCCAAGAGCGGAATCCTCTGGGTGTGTTTCCCTTCTCTTTGTCCAACTAACATAAGTATTCATAATATTAATCATTTTGTATGGACATAGCAAGAGACACATTAAGCTTATAGAATTGCTTTCCTGGGGTCACCTAGATCTCAGACTACAGTGCTCAGGCCAGATTAGTCTTTCCTAGCCCTAGCAGGGTCCTAGTCTCGTCGTTGCTTTTGGATCATGACATGACATGCCCATGACCAAGCTCTTAACATATAGTTAAGCATTAGGCGCTTTGGCAAGGCCCATCTCAATGCCAGGGTAGCACATAACTCACCGTTTGCCCTGGGTCTGTCCCGTCCCTCATTGGGACCCTGCTTTTGGGGGTGCTAGGAAGTAAGGGCAGCTGAGGCTTAAGTCGAGAAAGCAGATGCCCGGAAGTGAATAATATTTGAAGCCAATTAAATCCCATGTTACCAAAGCATATTAACAACTGTCTTTCTTTGTCCATACAAAAAGGATATTGTTTTAATTACCAAATGCTTTCTTTTCAGCAGATCGACTTTAGGGGGGAGAAACTCCAAATCAATCATAGTGAATTTTTTTGTTTAAATATTGAATGTAATCAAAGTAAAGTGAAATTTACCAGTTACACATGTGGGGTGGGGGGCTGGGGAGGTGGGGGGAAGCGGGGAGGTATATCGTGATTCTTGGTGGTGGAATATGTGCACTGGTGAAGGGATGGGTGTTTGAGCATTGTATAACTGAGACTTTAACCTGAAAGCTTTGTAACTTTCCACATGGTGAATCAATAAAAGAATTTTTAAAAAAGGATATTGTTTTAAAGTAAACTATTCAAAAGACATAAGAGAGAAGAAAGACAGTATTAACTTATAATACAAGTACACTGTCCTAGCAAGGTCTGACCTTACAAATTAACAGAGTTTGATAAGAGGAAGAGCAGATAAACTGGTAGAAGTGGTTACAGATAAACAAAGGAATGGGAGTGACTCGGGAGCACTTTGATGGGCATGACTGATATACCTAAGCTCCTAGTGGCAAGGGGAGCAGGACAAACCAATGATATCCAACAAAGTGTGACCCAAAAAGAAAAAAAAAGAAGTAGAATTAATTGTTTGACTAATTGTTTGATTTTATATATATATAACTAGAAGGAAAGAGAGAGAAAGCAATATAGATATCCCTGGGAGACAGAGTGTCTCCTTGAGATTACGTACCCCTGAGAATTGCCTCTGCTAGAATGTTTTATCTCTGTAAGTCACACGGACACGCAGTCCTACACCTCTGACCCCTTCAGATGCTCTATAAGTGTGCTAGCAGCCCTGCATCGAATGGGCCATTTTCACCATCAGGGTGTGGCCCCCGTCTCTCTGTCTCTCTGCCGGGGAGGCCTGGGGAGGACGGGAGGCGGCTCTGGGCTACGGAACTCAGATGCATCATGGCAGCATATGCGTGCCGTTCTGTGAACTCACAGTAGGATAAATTGGTTTGTCCTTATCGCTTGCTGCAGGGAACTTAGGTTTATGGGGCTACACCCATCACAGTGCTCTCGAGGCACTCCCATTGCTCTGTGTTTATCTTTAACTTCTCTGTGCTCGGCTTCTCCTGTTAATCATCTATATCTCCAAATCAGACCCTTTTTTTGACTTTCTTTTTTTTATTGAATCACCGTGAGCTACTTTTACAAAGCTTTCATGTTTGAGTTTCAGTCACACAATGATCGAACACCCATCCCTCCACCAGTGTACATCTTCCACCACCAATGTCCCCAGTACCTCTACCCACCCCGCCCCCATCCCACCCCTCCCTTGCCTCTATGGCAGAAAATTCCCTCTTACTCACTCTTATTTATAGGCATTATGGTTTGCAATACTGATGAGAAGCCATCGTGTTTGGTCCTTTATCTACTTTCAGCACACATCTCCCATCCTGAACGATCCCTCCAACACTCGTTGACTTAGTGATCCCTTCTCTATTCCAGTTGCCTTCTACCCCAGCTCATAAGGCAAATTCATAATTGCTTCCAAACGTGGATCAATCTCCCTGGCCCTGTCTCTACTGTCCTTGGGAATTAGTCTCATATTATGATATTTTATATTCCACAAATGAGTGCAGTCATTGTATGTCTGAATTTCTCTTTCTGACTAATTTCGCTTAGCATGATACTCTCCATGACTACCCACTGATAAGCGAATTTCATGACTTCAACTTTCCTAACAGCATTCCATTGTGTAAATGTACCAAAGTTTCTTTAACCAGTTGTCTGTTCTTGGGCACTCAGGTTGTTTTCAGATTCTGGCTATTGTGAACAGTGCTGCAATGAACATACAGGTGCAGATGTCAGTTCTACTGCAATTTTTTCAACCCTTGGTATATATTCCCAGAAGTGGTATTGCTGGCTCATATGGAAGCTCAATTTCTAGTTTTTTAAGGAATACCCATGTTGTTTTCCAAAAAAGGCTGGACCAGTTGGCATTCCCACCAACAATGAGAGTGCCTTTCTCCCCACATCTGCACCAGCACTGGTTGTTCTTGTTCTTTTTGATGTGTCCAGTCTCTGTGGTGTAAGATGGTATCTCATTGTTGTTTGATTTGCATCTCCCCAGTGACTAGCAATGTAGAGCATTTTTTCATGTGCCTTTTGGCCATTTGTATTTCTCTTTTTTTTCTTTTTGGGTCACACCCAGCGATGCTCAGGGGTCACTCCTGGATCACACTCAGGAATTACTCCTGGCAGTTCTCAGCGGACCATATGGGATGCTGGGAATCGAACCCGGGTCTGCCTCGTGCAAGGCAAATGCCCTACCCGCTGCGCTATTGCTTCAGCCCCTGTATTTCTCTTTTTAAGGAAGTTTCTGTTCATTTCTTCTCCCCATTTTTTGATGGGGTTGTAGGTTTTTTTTCTTGTGTAATTCTACTAGTGTCTTGTATATTCTGGATATTAGCCCTTATCAGATAGGTATTGGGTAAATATTCTTTAACATTCTGTGGGCTCGCTGAAAGCTGACTAGAGACTGAAGATGATGGTCACTCAATGCCCCTGTTGCAAACCACAACACCCAAAAGGAGAGAGAGAGAACAAATTGGAATGCCCTGCCACAGAGGCGGGGTGGGGTGGGATGGGGGGGTGGGAGGGATACTGGGTTCATTGGTGGTGGAGAATGGACACTGGTGGAGGGATGGGCTCTCGAACATTGCATAAGGGAAAAACAAGCACGACAAGGTGTGAATCTGTAACTGTACCCTCACTGTGACTCACTAAAAAAAACAAACAAACCATTCTGTGGGCTCTTTCTGTATCTTGGTCACTGCTTCTTTTGAGGTGCAGAAGCTTCTCAGTTTAATGTAGACCCATTTGTTTATGTTTATTTCAACTTCAAGCCCTATAATTTGTAAGGTCAGATCTTTCTAAGAACTCTGGATTTTGTATTTTTAAGTGAAATATTAAGGCTGTCTCCACTCGGGGCGCCCCAGAGGGGGGGTGAGAGCCCTCCCTGCCCCGAAGGACCCAGCCTTGGCAGTCGACCTGCACAACCCAATGCTCCAGGTGCTTTCCACACACTTGGGCAGAGTCTCACACATGAGTGAACATATTCCTGGACCATGTGGCCACTTTGCGGCTGCACATGACACATTATGAAACACTCCCTACCCGTTTTCCATAAAATCATAGAGGTAAATATATATATATATATATATATATATATATATATATATATAATCTATGCCTCTCGGAGAGCCCAGCAAGCTACCTGAGAGTACTCCGCCCATACGGCAGAGCCTGGCAAGCTCTCGGGGGCGTATCCGATAAGCCAAAAGCGGTAATAATAACAGGTCTCATTTCCCTGACCCTGAAAGAGCCTCCAATCATTGGGAAAGACGAGTAAGGAGAGGCTGCTAAAATGTCAGGGCTGGGACAACTGGAGACGTTACTGGCACCTGCTCAAGTAAATCGATGTACAACAGAATGACAGTGATGCAGTGATACAGTGAAGTGAAATATTGCTTTTCTCTTTCCCTTATGTCCTTTGCAGTTTACTTTAGAGCAATGCTCTTTTTGTGTAGACACAGGAAGACAGTTAACACTATGCTATTGCAACTTGGGAGTTACTTGACTCTGAATAATGTCTACTCCTGGGCATCTGTCATGTTTACTCGGGTTAAGCCTCAGTTGACCTTAGTTTCTGGCACTTCAAAAACAAGGTCCCAGCGAAGGGACTGGATGGATCCAAGGGCAAGTGGTAAGGTGCCCTGCCATTGAAATGGGACAGGCCAAGTGCCATAAGACTTACAATAATTTAATAGCGTGGTCGTGGGCAAATTCTGTCATGACCCAAGGAGAGGTCACTGGACAGGGACCCTGCAGGTATTAGGAAGGACTAATCTGGCCTGAGGACTGTTGTAAAACTCCGGGCAGCCGGGGGAGGCCCCGGCAGCTCTCCCCATCGCCACCTGGGTTGTGGGGTCCTTGGGCCACTTGCCCAGCCAGGGTGGCCTAGGTTGTGGGGTCCTCAGTCTGCTTGCCGAGCCGGGGTGGCCTGGGCTATGGGGCCGACAGAGGAGGAAACGAGGGCCAAACTGGTTGATTGATCAGATGCCAGTTCTTTCTTTCTCCCCAGGCGCCTGTTCCAGTCTCTCTGAACTCCCCATTCTAGTCTCACACTGCCCCTCATTCCGTCTCCTCCTGTCTTTCTCGCTCATCTCTCCACACTCCATCTTGCAGCCTGGGCTCTCTCTCAGAACTCCTCCAACTCTCTCGACTCTCCCCAACAACAGCACTCTGGGCCGAAGCTACAACCAGTAGCAAAATCAACATAAGAAAACCCTTCCTTGGGGCTGGAACAATAGCACAGCTGGTAGGGCCTTTGCCTTGCATGTGGCCGACCTGGGTTCGATTCCCAGCATCCCATATGGTCCCCTGAGCACCGCCAGGAGTAATTCCTGAGTGCATGAGCCAGGAGTAACCCCTGTGCAACTCCGGGTGTGACCCAAAATGCAAAAAAAAAAAAAAAAAAGAAAAAGAAAACAATTCCTTTGCTCACTCACAGGCAAAATACCACTTGAGGTGTTTTTCTTCATTCCTCAATCCAATAACTTAATTAACATCTTATTTCTACTTCTTAATATTAGTTATTTTTGTATGGACACAGTAAGAGATACATTGAGGCTTGTAGGGCAGCTCTCCTCGGAACATCTTGCCACAGATTCAGACTACAGTGCTTAGGCCAGATTAATCTTTCCTAACCCTAGCAGGGTCCAAATCTAGTTATTACTTTTGGGATCATGACAAAATTTGTCCATGACCATGCTCTTAGTTAAGCATTATGGCACTTTGGCCAGGCCCATCTTGATGCCAGGGTAGCACATAGCTCATCCTTGCCCTGGGTCCATCCAGTCCCTTGTCAGGACCCTGCTTTTGGGGGTACTAGGAAGTTAGGGCAACTGATGCTTAATTTGAGAGAACAGATGCCCAGAAGGAAAATATCATTTGGAGTCAATTAACTCTCATGTTACAAAAGCATAGCATTAACTGTCTTTTTGTGCCCATACAAAAAGGACATTGTTCTGAATTAACTATGCAAAAGACTTAAGGAGATGAGAAAAACAATATTTACAAGTTAACAGAGCACAAAGAAAGAAGTTACAAATAAACACAGAGGAATGAGAGCACTGTGATGGGAGTAACCCAAATAAACCTAAGCTTCCTGTGGCAATGTTATCCTACAGACTGGTCTGGGATCTATAGTGAGATGTCCGCAGGAGAACCACCTATAAGCTTAATAAATCTCCTACTGTGTCCATACAAAATGACTAGAAAGATTATTAAAAAGTAAATCTAAGATGATTATTTATAGACTAAGGAAAGGAGAAATATGCCCTTAGATGAAATTCTGCCCTTGAACGGATCTCCTAGCAGGAGGAGATCTTCGTCTTAGAAGAGCTTCCCTTGGCCACTCCCCTCCACTACAGCCCCCCAAGGAATGGCTTTCATATGTTGATTGTACTATTTTACCTATGCGTAGTTGCTACCCCCAACCTTGGAGGTTGGGCTCTTGACGAAGGCTCTTGACAAAGGCAGCAGATGGGGTGTAGGGAGATGAGCATGAGGGACAGGAGGAGATGGGAATGAAGGGCAGGGGGAACTGGAATGGGGTGCACAGTGAGATGGAATAGGTGCACGGGAGAACGGAATAAATGGTGTGTTGGAGATTGGAATAAGCAGAGACCAACCAGCTTGGCAGCCCTGTTCCCTCCTTCATGCATCTGTTGGTGGGGGCTGCAGGCCAGGGTGGGGAAGTAGCTCACTTGTATTACTTGTCACTTGTCATCCCGTTGATCTTTGATTTGCTCTAGCGGGTGCCAGTAACGTCTCCATTTCTCCCTGTCATGTGCTAGTGTAGCCCAATGGTATCTGCTCGCTCCAGGAACAGGAAGAGCCTCAAACCATTCATTCAGGGTTTTGACAAAGAAGTCTGACCATCTCGTTGGTGGGCGGCCACGCGGTCTTTTCACATCCCAAGGGATCTAGTCGGTAATAACTCTAGCCCAGCAGTCCTCTCTGAATCCAATTATGATTTTTGATGCCTTGGCAAACGAGACAACATCCCTGATTCTTGACCATCGGAGGGTGGAACTCCAGATTCCTTCTTTCACTTGAGTGAAATGTGATACTCCAAGCATAGCTCTTTCAATTCCTCTTTGGGATATCAGAATAGTGTTATCCTGTTTGCGTAGGGCCCAGATCTCTGAGGCGTATGTTAGTGCAGGAAGAACGGTGGAATCGAAAAGATGTGCCTGGAGCCAGAGTTTCTTCGTCCTCTTAACCACTTCTTTGATGCTCTTGAAGGCGTTTCACACTGCTCTCTTCCTCCTTCGCAGTTCTGGCGCCAAGTCGTTCCTCATGTTGAGTTCTCGACCCAGGTACACACAGCTGCTGCATTTAGAGATGTTCGTTCCATTGAGAGCAAATGGAAGGTCAGGGACTACTTCGTTTTCATGGACATTGTTTTGGTGAGATTCAGCTGCAGTCTGACCTTTCCACACTCACGGTTGAAGTCGGCCACATTTGTGCCGCTTGGCTGATGTTTGGTGTTATGAGAATGATGTCATGAGCGAAGCAGAGGTGGTGTAGTTGCCGACTGTCTATCTTCACTCCCATTCCTTACCATTCCAGTTGTCACATGATATTGTCGAGGGTGGCACTGAAGAGTTTCGGTAAAATGGTATCACTCTGCCAAACCCCTCTCTTTACATCAATGATCACTTCCTTGTAGAATGGTGAGATCCTGGTGGTGAATCCGTGATACAGCTTGCAGAGGATCTTGATGCACTGAGTTTGAATGCCCTGTTTGGCTAGGGCTTCAATGATTCAATGACTGCTTCAGTCTCAATAGAATCAAAGGCCTTCTTTAAATCTATGAACGCTTTAGCAGCACTGTTTACAATAGCCAGAATTTGGAAAAAACTCGAGTGCCCAAGAACAGATGACTGGCTAAAAAAACTTTGGTACATCTATACAATGGAATACTATGCAGCTGTTAGAAAAGATGAAGTCATGAACTTTGCATATAAGTGGATCAACATGGAAAGTATCATGCTAAGTGAAATGAATCAAAAAGAGAGACAGACATAGAAAGATTGCACTTATCTGTGGAATATAAAGTAACAGAATGGGAGACTAACACCCAAGAATATTAGTGTATAATAACTGGAGGTTGGCTCCAGGGCTTGGAAGCTGGCCTCACATGCTGGGGGAAAGGCAGCCCAGATAGAGAATGGTAAAGTAAAATGTGATTGGAGATCCCGCACGGGAAGGGAGATACATGCTGAAAGTAGACCAGAGACTAAACACGATGGCCACTCAATACCCCTATTGCAAACCACAATACCCAAAAGGAGAGAGAGAACAAAATGGAATGCCCTGCCACAGAGGTGGGTTGAGGTGGGGAGGATGGGATTGGGGGGTGGGAGAGATACTGGGTTCATTGGTGATGGAGAATGGACACTGGTGGAGTGATGGGCTCACGAACACTGTATGAGGGAAACACAAGCACGAAAATGTGTAAATCTGTAACTGTACCCTCACAGTGACTCACTAATTAAAAAATAAAAATTAAAAATAAATAAATCTATGAACGTTAGACAAAGTGACTTCGGGGAAGTAACTCATGGCCACCAAATGCATGTGACAAGAGTGCCCTTTATATTTTTGAATGCACAGGAGACTACCTTCCTGTCTCCACTCACATTCTATCTATGTATCCCCCTGGATCTCAGCGTTTCATGCATCAAATGTATTACAACATTATATTCCCAAAAAGTTCTTTCCCTTTGGTTTGCTCAACATGAAGCAAATCCCCTAATCCAGCTGACTCTCTTGCAGGAATGAGTGGTTGAGCCAGAAAACACCAATGTGAGAGCAGGCAAGGATGAGACCATGAAGTCTGGAGAGCAGCAGGTGGTGAGAATTAACTAAGACAAAGCCATCTCTCATAGCTATAACTCAGGCTTTGTTCCTCACCTGAAAGACCTTTCAAAGCCAAGTTCATGAACACACACGACATAATCTTACTTATCTCAACACTGTGCTCTGCTCCATAAATGTATAGACCTTCCGTGTGATTCCTGTAAGTATTTTAGGCCGTAAAATGTTGTAACGGTTACTCTCAAACAGGTAAAGACATTCGAGTTGTTTGGGAAGTACCAATCTCCTTCCTTGTTGTATAAGATAGAGTGGATAAAACAAATGCCAAACGTTACTCTGGACTGCCCAAATGTTGACTCTAATCTTATATTTGACTGTATTTCGTGAAGCTTTATCATTCACATACATACATTGTCTATGTTAAGATTCAAATCTCAAGGCCAGAAATGTAGTACGGGTTTGATTCCTAGCATCCCACATGGTCACTTGAGCACTGCCAGGAGTAACTCCTTAATGCAGAGCCAGGAGTAACCCCTGACCATTGCCAGATGTGCCACTCCAGCCCAAACCAAGGTGCAGGAGAGATTCAGAGATTCAAATCTGTCAGTCTACAAGACCAAAACTATAACAACTGAACTTGAAAGACCACGTAAACTTCCTTCTCTTTGGGCAAATTCCACCCAGTTTCATTATTTACAATGATTAAACCAAATAATTGTGTTGGCTGTGAATGGTGATTAGAACACATGAATGCCTGTCATCTTAATGAGGCTCAAACCACTTACCATGGAAAAATTGCAATACACTATAAATGTAAAACTGGAACTGAAATATAGTTACAAAGTGTAACTTGAATCTAAGTAAAAGTAGTACTTAATATCTGTCATCATTTTCCCAATAATTTGCTTACCATTCACCAGTCGAAGCAAATGAACATCTAGTTCGGGAGTGTGGGAACTTGATGGCTGAACATCAGGGCCTGGGCGTTGGGCCAGTTCCATCCCCAACCAGCCATGCGAAGTTGGCAGGACTCCCCTTTGGAAAAAGTTGGGCTGAATGATCTACTTGCTGTGTTTTCACAATCAAAGTAAACAAGGTTAATTAATTCCAAACAACTATATTTAAAAGCAAAAGATAAAAGGTAAAGCTTTACATCTCTGGGTTGCGAAGTATCTGAAAAGTCAGAGAGAGAGAGACAGAGACAGAGAGAGATAGAGAGACAAACAGAGAGAAAAAGAAAGAGAAGGAGAAAGAGAAAGATTCCAGATTTTCCATCCTGTCCTGCTTCCCTGATATCAGTTCAATAATACTGTCTAAAACAAGGGGCCAGTTCTAAAGACTGAGTGAAACCACTGCTCTGGGTACTTGGCACATATTTTGTCAGTGTTGTCAGATTTATAACCTCACTTGGATGATTTCTTTTCCATGGAAAGATCAACTCTAATGTCAAACAGTGCAAGTGCTTAAAGCAATGAAACTATCAGGAATATACATATTCTTTGTGAGTAAAACTTGGAAAATCTCTGACAATTAAGTGGACTTGCTACCAAGAAGGACTTCCTCCTGCACCCAACACCGTGGCAGCCAGGTCTCTGAGACCCCAGTATCAATGAGCAGTCTCCTTTCCCCACTTATTCAGAGATGCTGTAGGTAGCTCCAGGGTTTCAGAGAATGAATGGATGGACTGTCTTTCGGCAGTTTCAGTACAGCTCTCAGAAAAAATGGTAGACGATCAGATGATCCGTTTGACCACTGTCTCCTGCAGTGATAAGCACAGGTGGAGTGTAAGGAGCTCAGTTCATTCTGTGCTGCTCTAAGTCTCCAGAATAGCGAACACACCGGGACTATTGGGCCTTGGAGACATTAAGTCTCCCCAAACTGGGATGGTTGTGATGCTTGTCAGAAGCAATGTCTTCAGTTAGTGACTTCAATATAAGAAGTCACTAACTGAATGACTCTCCAAGTCTAGAACTCAAGAAAAATATTTCACCATGGTTTACTCCGTGCTCTGACATCTCCTCCCTGTGTCGGAAGCAGACTTTGTGTCTAGTAAGACCAACAGTGCCCACCATGTTTCCATGAAGACTTTTCTTTTCTATGATATGAGCAGGGATATCTAAGTCTGTCCCTGGACTTAGGGCCTCAAGATAATGAGGGCACAGTCACATTTATGTCCTGCCACTTAGTGGCCACAATTTCTGTTAGGTGATACAAATGGAAATTTGCAGGACAAGGTGGAGAAAAACAGCAACGCTGAATTTCATAGTGCACAAGGAGAGAATGGGTGCTGAAGGGAAGAAAAGCCAACCAACATGGAATTTACCCATCTTTACCTTACCTTTCTCTACTTTGCCCAGGGCTGAATGGGCTACAGGTACACATTATTTTAGAAAGAGAGAAGTAAGTTCTTGCTTCATAGTGAGGGATCATCAGACTTTAACCTGATCATTACCTTTACATAGTAGTATTTTATATCAGTAGCCTCATCTGTGAAGCTAAGGTCCCTTCCTGTTGGTTCCAAATGCCAGAGGTCTCATGGCACTTCTCTCTGATAAAAGTTATGGAGACCCTCCTAGAAAAATGTGTACACACACACACACACACACACACACACACACCTGAGTACTGACCACCCCGCTTCCCCAACAACAATCTAGAATGAGTCTCCCTCTAAGACAGTCCTCTAAAAGTCCTGTTTGTTGATTCATGAGAACCCAAAGTATCTTCTCATTTCCAATATTTGTAATTTTCATCTGTGAGACAGAGGAAATTTTGTGAATATATTTGGAAGAATTTGTTCTCTCATATGTTATAGAATGTGATTATTTTTATTAAAAATGTTAAGACACCATGGTTTACAAAATTATTTATAGTCGAGTTTCATACAAACAGTGCTCCAACACCAGTTTCATCACTGGTGTTAACTTGCTCCCACCAGTGTCCCCAGTTTCCCTCCCATCTCCTAACTTGCCTCTTTAATGGGTGCATTTTAAAGTTGGTTGTTGTGGTTTGTATTTCACTCTCCGGTTTCTTCAGGTCTACACGGCCAGTGTATATGAGGCTCCTGGCCCTGTGCCTGTTGCCTCTCCTCACTCCCCCCCATTTATTTCCTTATTTATCCTTCTTAGTGGTGTAATCTAGGGACCAGAGTATCCCCACTTTGGTACCTTGATGCCTATGTTCTATTATTCTATGTGTCACAAGCAAGTGAGATCACTGGGTATTTGTCTTTATTTGTCATAAAAGAAAGATGACTTTCTTTCATTGTCGTCAAAGAACTATGTTCAGGAAATGTTCATTTTGTGCTGAATTTAAAACCAAATTTAATATAATAAATATAAAACAGCATAAAAATAAATTAATTTAGAGCCATAACAGATAACATAAAACAAACCGATTTTCTAATGATTCAGGATACTTATAAAAAATAAGAAATTTATGTATTTAGAAATACACATATCAAAACTGAAAACAGTGCCCAGCATGAGGCTGGGATAGAGAGGCCAATCAAACAAGAGTCATCTGACTGTCATGGAGACTACTAGGGGACCCGGCGAGAGGCTAAACTGGTGAGCAAAAGGGAAAAAGAAAAATTAAGAATATTCCAGGGGCTGGAGCAATAGCGCAGCGGGTAGGGCGTTTGCCTTGCATGAGGCCTACCCGAGTTCGATTCCCAGCATCCCATATGGTCCCCCGAGCAATGCCAGGAGTAATTCCTGAATGCATGAGCCAGGAGTAATCCCTGTGCATTGCTGGCTGTGACCCAGAAAAAAAGAACATTTCCAACTGAAAGTAATATTTACTTCAGGAATATTAGCACTGTAGCACTGTCGTACCGTTGTTCATCAATTTGCTCAAGTGGGCACCAGTAATGGCTCCATTGTGAGACTTCTTGTTACTGTTTTTGGCATATTGAATACCCCACAACTAGCTTGCCAGGTTTTGCTGTGCAGGCGGGATATCCTTAGTAGCTTGCCAGGCTCTCTGAGAGAGACGGAGGAATCCAACCCGGGTCAGCCACATGCAAGGCAAACGCCCTACCCCTGTGCTATTGCTCCAGTCCTTCAGGAATATTATCATAGAGAATTAGAATGTTAAGATACATACTATTTATTTTTTTCCTCTAAGAAAACTTTATTGGACCATTAGTGGATTATTCATAACAAGCAATACAAAATTAATTGTTTCAGTTCTGCTTTGGGGGACATGATTTAGAATTTGAGGTAGAAAAATTTGAAATATGGTAATGAGAAGGTGCAATGGTGGTGGATTGGTCCTTGATTATTAAATATATTGAATTACTGTGAATAACTTTATAAAACTAAAATTAAATTTAAAAAAGAAATATTAGAAAATATTCCATAACCTGGAAACATTTTGGTACTTAATTATTAATAAAATAAAATATGTATTAACTTCATGATATAAATTAAGAATATCAATAAGTACTTTTATAGAATATAGTAGTGATTTAATATGTTTAATATTTTAATGTTATAATTTAAAATGGAATAAAATGTCTATTTGATGTCTGATTATCTACCAATAGATTATTAGAAATTCACCTAAGAGCTATTCAATATACTACCTTTTTTCTTGCCTTTTTACTAAGAAAGATAAGAAATAAGACTGTTAAGAAAGGAAATAGTGGGACTGGAGCGATAGCACAGCGGGTAGGGTGTTTGCCTTGCATGCGGCTGACCTGGGTTCTATTCCCAGCATTCCATATGGTCCCCTGAGCACTGCAAGGAATAATTCCTGAGTCATGAGCCAGGAGTAACCCCTGTGCATCGCCAGATGTGACCCAAAAAGAAAAGAAAAGAAAAGAAAGGAAATAGAAATGAGATTAAATAAGTAAGTTTGCTAAAAGAAGATACATACTATTTAAACAAAAAATTATAGTAAGATGTGGGAAACTAAATCATGAGAACAAAGCAATGAAACTAGAAAATTCATAGATAATAAATTTAACTGATACAAGCCTATAACTCCAAATATATAAAAATCATACTAGTCATGAAGTGAATGTACATCTTATTCATGAAGAAACAACGCCAGTAACCTTCACAGGGAATTCAGATCTCACCGCAGTGACAGGATCGAGGTCAGGTGTGAAGACAGTGAACTGGCCTCACAGATCTAGCTGACTGACTCCTGAGCCCATCTGGCTCTATAATTTATCACCCAAACTGTGATGATAGGAGATGATAATAATTATGTGGTTTATATAGTTTAAGCAGATTCCTCCATTCAGAGCTTCTCAAATGGCTGTGCACAATCTTGTCGAAGCCATGGACTCCTGTAAGGTGACAGAAAAGAGTTTCCCGGTTACAGAAAAAACAGTTCTACCACCAAAGGAAGAAAATAGATGTGTTCCTTAGTTAGAACCTCAAATTTGAGTATTTCCAAAAGTAGTGAAAAATAGACATTGGGATAACTATAAGTTACCATCAATTATTTTCTAAACTAATAACTATAAATAATAAAAACAAAATAACAGTGAAGACAAAAGAATTATTTTGATTCCTATACAAGTGCAATGCTTCTGAAAGGCATCCTAACACCATATAGAAGTGTTTATGCCATTTTAACTGCATTGTGTGATTGAAAAAATTTCCAAAGAGCCAAAATAAGGTCTAATATTTATGACAGAAAATAAACAAACTACAATGTGCAATGGTGAAAATATACGAAGCAAGTTGTCATAATATTGATCTGACTAGTGATTAAGCAAGAAACCATGATAGGAGTATGAATCTTATATGAAATAATGTTAATCATAAAATAATATCATAACATGCAATAAGTAATTGAATATGCACATTAATTGTTCAACAAAGTTAAGAAGGCAATATGGAGTAAAAATAGTTGAGAAATTATTTTAACTATAGATACTGAAACTCAAATTTGAAAAAATTTTTTTTGGTTTTTATTTTTAATTAATCACCACAAGGTACAGTTACAGACTTACAAACTTTCATGATTACGTTCCAGTCATACAATGATCGAGTACCCATCCCTCCACCAGTGCCCATTCTTCCATCTCCAATGTTCCCAGTATCCCTCTGACCACCCCTGCCCCCCTTCCCCACTCTTTGGCAGGCACATTTCCTTTCACTCTCTCTCTCCTTTTGGGTGTTATGTTGAAAGTCAAATTTTGTAGAAACAAAATTACTAAGCTATAAGAACTTTGAAGTAAGCAGCTATCTTTTGCTCTTGATTTGCTCACCCCAACTCACTTGGGAACTATTGAAGTAGGTAGCACATCAGTTATGTTCTAAATTTTCTCTTTTTCCTTATCTTCATTGAAGTCCCTGGAGAGATTTTCCTCCTCTAGACATCACTTGATTTGGACATCTTATATTAATAATATGTGTTCATATGTCTATGAGTTTATTCTGATGATCTCATCTTAATTCCCTAGAGGTGGAATGTATATAGTGAGTGTTATCTTCCTTTGTTTGAGAGAGTAGCTGTTACTCATTGTGTACTGAATAAATGTTGATTAAATGGAGAATGAATAGAATGAAGGAAGGAAAAAGGAGGGAGGAAGCAGGGGGGAAAGGGATAGAGAGAGAGGGAGAGAGAGAAAGGGAGGAAAGGAAGAAAGGAAGGAACAGAGGGAGGGAGGGAGGGCGGGAGGGAAAGAGAGAGAGAAACTTGCAAATGTTATTAAGCAAGTTCCATTAGCAAAATCATTTCTATGTCTAACCAAAGCCCTCTGTCTGACCCCTCCATCTTTTCTAAATCAATGAACATTTGAGCCTCTGAGGGTTCTGGGCTGTTTTTGAAGGTTGATATAAAAAGTGATTTGAGCATTCATCTTACACAGCAGGAGACTAATAACTTAATAAACAGATTCTATCCACAGCTAGTCATTTTATGAAAATGTATTACCTTAATATCATTTAGCACAAATGTTATGAGTTTAGAATTTCCTGAATCTATCCATAAACACGATCTTTTCCTCTGCCTTAAAGCAAGTCCTACTGAAAGTATCTGGGGGCATTATTCCCCCCCCACTTGTTTCCAGGACATGGAACAACTCTTTTTCAGGCCAATATGTCCCTAAGGAGAAAGCCTTTGCGGTTCACTTGGCTTTAGTGATTGCTTCAATTTTTTTTGGGTCAGCCTTTCATGTTTTGTTAATTTGGCTTGATGCATCCTGAGGCAACAGAGCACTTTTCAAACTTAAAAGTACTAATGCAAAGGAAAATGTAGGGAGATGAAGAAGGTTTTTGTCTGGACTCCACAGAAATAGCCTGGTGCCTTGGGTTGCATGTAGGATTGTTAGTAAATCAAGAATTTTCACAAGGGGCTGGAGATTGGAGCAAATTATTAACTAAATAATTAAAGATAATGCACATTTGGTGAGGGGGTGTTTAGCCCACACCAGCTATTCTTGGGGCTTAATCTTGGTTCTGTGCTCAGGGATGGACGATAAGTGGTGCTGGGGACCACACCACAGGGGCAGGACACACGGATGACAAGAGCTGCTGCTCCCTCTCTCCGGCTCAACCAATACACATTATCTTTGAAAAAGTACATCAATCTCTCTACAGTAATCATGGTAAAATCTTCCTATTACCTCATTGTCTTTCCATAGAAATCATTAAAGCTGCTTCTCATCTTAGGGATCGCTCTTATTCTGGGAACCCTCAAGTCATCTCCACTGCACACAGCCACGACCTTTGCAAGGCCCAGCTCACCTTCCTGGGCTTCACAGTCAGGTACATCTCACGGTGCTGTGTTCCTCAAACAGACACACCCACCTTTACACTTCTCAGACAGGCATTCCCCATGTCACAGTGCTTTACTCTGGTGCACATTCTGCAGATCACAAAGTTGTAGAATCCTGTGTCGAACAAATTCATCAGTACTATTTTTTGATAGTTTGTTTCATGTGTATGTGTGTAATATTTTGGTAATTTAATTAAGGTATAACATTGATTTTTTAGGTATAAGCTATTTCACTCACAACAGCCTACAATGTAGTGTATGTTAACATGATATGACACTTTTATGAACAAGGAAAAAAAAGAAAATTGTGTGACTACATAGTTGCTTTTTGTGTTTGTCTGAAATTCAACCTGAAATAAATCTAAGTTGTGCTTGTTCCTTCCCATAAGTTACAGTGTAAACTACAGGCAAATTTCTCTTCATAATGCTGACTGGTCATCTTCCCTTCCACATCTTAACAGATCTGCTTGTTGAATCAAACATCAGTTTTGTTTGTGTTTAGTGACTATGCCGCCCATTCTTAAAAATTATCTTTAAGTCTCTGGCTATAAGCAAAAAGACACCCTAATGGTACATGGCAAAAGCAGTTTCTCACCATGGTGGGAATTTTCTTTGGGACATATACATCTTCTTGGCCACTCATGCTGTTCAGGAAAGTCAGTGGTACGTGTGATGTGTCTCCGCTATATACCTTTCAAAGGACTTGATAAGTGTACCTTGATGAGTATACCTAAAACACTATAGGAGTGCTCAGAGGAAGGAAGTGTGCAGAAGGGAATAGCAGAGCAGAAGACCTCAAGACAGGACCCTCGGGTGGAGACCCCTCCTGGAGATCACCAAGCTTGGAAAAGGAGAAGCAGAAGAGAGAGACAAGAGGACAACACCTGGCCAGGGGCTCTCTGGTTCTTTCTCCAACCTCAGGTAGGCACTGAAGTTCCACAGTCTTCAGGACCTACACTCTTGATATATCCACTTTACATCCAAATGGTGTTTATTCTGGCACCCACAGGCTGCAAAGCTGGAATTTGTTCTGCTGCCTCTGCAAAGCTATCAGACCTGTGCTTCCACAAGTCATTTTTGCCTTCGAAGCCTGCTCTTCTATTTCAGCAAAGCTCATTAGCCAAAAGCCCCATCAAGGGTCAAATAATCCTAATGAAGGCCCAAGCCAATTGCCTCTTCTGATATAGGTTGGGGAGCAGATGCTGATTCTTGATCCTGATGTAGCAGCATATCCTTCTGTTTCCGAAAGCCTTGAGGCTGACTTAGGCCAAGTTGTTATATAAAGAGTTGCAGGTTTATCAACTCAAGTTTACCTCAGAAGGTGAATGCTGGCTTTCTACAGGATTTTGTTCATATTTTTTAGTTTTTAGAGGAGATAAACGTAAGAGTCAACCCTATTTCCCATGGAAATATTTTACTGCTGGGTTTTTGGAAAGAGACTAGACCAGATGAGGGCCTAGTGAGAAGCAAGCTTATAGAAGTCCTGCAAAGGAAGTGAGGGAGCTCTGTCTGTCCAGAATAGAGAGGTCAACCAAGCAGGCAGTGGGGAAGGTGCCCACTTTCAGGTACACTTAAACACTTGTCTTGTTACACTTCCATTGAGAAAAGAAAAATCATGCCTCCGCCCAAGACTCTAGTTATCTCCTTCCTCTGTCTGTCTCTCCACATCTTTTTGTCTCTCTCTGTGACTGTCTGTCTTTCTGTCTTGCTTGCTCTCTCTCTCTCTCACACTCTCTTATACAGAGATGCGCTCACACACTCTCTTTCACAGCATCCTCTCACACTCATATACTTTCACATACACAAACATGCATACTTCTTTCTTACCACAGCTGCACTTCTGCCACATGCTCTTGATTTCAGATACATGATGGAAGGTCAGCAGTCGAAGTGGAGTCTATTAACCCCACCACACTGACAAACATGTCCCATTCATTCTCTCTGCAGTCTGGCCTGCCAGACAAATAGCAAATGGCCCACCCAAAGCCTGTCACCTCAGTCACCTCAGTCCCTTCCGTTAAGAGTTTTTCTGGCTGCTGAGATCATGAACCTTTCAGAGCTTCCATTATCAGAGAAGAGAAGACTGCTGAGGCACAGTAAAAGGAAGGAGAACTGTTGTCTAACCAGCAGAGGAAGCAGCAAGGTCAGGGAAACAGAAAGACCTGTGATCTCTTGTGTCAACTCAGCTGTGGGTCAGGGGTAAGCAAATGTCACTAGTTCAACCACCATGAGCAAGGGCAGGAAGAAGGGTCACACGTTTTTCCTCAGGTTTTTAACTCAATCATAAAAACATTCGAGAAACCCATGGTAGATCTTGTTCTTTCTACCTTAACCATGATTACTTACTACTATTGCCCTTGTTTCTGCCCATATTAACCCTAGAAAATCAGGGTTTATAACAGAGACATGAAGGGAAGCTTTCGGAGAATTTTGCTTTTGGAAAGCTTCCAGTACATCAGTAAAAAAGTTTATAAACTTTTACTCCCAGAGGTGCAAATGGAAAAGAGAAAGCCTTTTCTTTTGTAAAGGGGAGTCTGCAAAAACCTCCTCAAAAGGTAAATAATTCTAGCATTTATTATCACTCTTCTTTATTTTCTAGTAAGAAATTCTGAGAAAAATTCCATTTTAATATAAAGAAATGTTTTCTTGTTTTTCTGTCTCCCAGATCTTAATGTTAATAAATGCAAAATCATGTAAATATAGAGCATCCTGAAGTAGATTCAGTGACACAAGGTCATGAGTTCAAGGCCTCGGTGCCGCAGGTACACCATGAGGCAACCCTCCCAGGTAAACCATGAGGCAGCCCTCCCAGGTCTGCTTCTGACTATATCCCAGTCTGGGATCCCCAGGAAGGGAAAAAACAATTTGGAATCTAGGTCTGTATGGTGTTAGAAAACTACTAATTTATTCTTTTCTGTATCTATCCTTTGTGTGGACACATCAACAGTGATTTCAAAGTGGGTCAAGGAGGTAGTTTTCTTCCTTGAATCTCCATGTAAATGGGTTTCCTGGGGTTCCTTCCAACTGTTGATTAAGCCAAATGGAGTCTCATGGGAGAAGTGAGACTTCCAGAAAAATGACTTATAGAAACTTAAATTCACCTGTGAACAGCAGATCACAGCTCTAGTGACTAGATGCACGATAACAGAGAATAAAGCTCTCTGCCGTCACACAGCCAGAAACTCAAGATAAGCTCAGCCATGCAAACCACCCAGCCCCCTTGTCCTGAGCCCAGTGTCAAAGCAAGTCCTGTGTTTGCTCCTACAGAAAGTTACAGATGAGAGATGACACAGCACTAGGTGTACCTTCACCTCAGACACAGGGACTTAGCTTGTCAGGTTCTCAGGCTGCCAGATAGGTCCAAGGTAAGGGATATTAGTGTCATGAGAGCCCAGGTAGCTGCTAGCAACCACCTAATTGAACTCCTGAAATCCTGCCTCTTAGAACCATCTGAAGCCCAGAGGCATCAGTTCTAGTCTGGAGCTTTGTGCAAAGATCTCTCCTCCAGGATCTGGGAACATGGCATGGACATTAGGAGCTGTCACCAGGTCCCATCCTTAGCTGGACCTGGCTCCTCCAGCAGCATGGGGACATTTGGTTAGAGACTGGCAACATCTTGACTGCTTCTTACATAACCTGTCTTACCCATCCCTGGACTTCCCCAGTGGAAAGGTGGTATAGAATCGGTGCATTTGGATCTTTTAAAAGTCAGTTATTTCAAAATCTTGCTTTTCCCAAAATATTGCTGGAGCTGGAGAATATCATGCAGAGTGAAAAAAGTCAGAAGGATAAGGGCAAATACTGGATGGTCTAACTCATAAGTGGTATATAAAGAATTAAGAAAGGGACAGACAATGTCCAATGAAAGTAATCCCTTGTATAAAAATAAAAAGAAATGGCGCGGGCGAGGGAAGGGACGCCTCACCGCACCGAGCCAGGCACAGGGCCTAGGGCAGCAGCCATCTCTCCCGCCACCCAAGTTCGGTAGCCTCCGGCCACTTCCCCCACCCCGGGGGAGGTTGATGGCGATGATATGGCAGGCGAAGGAAGGAACGGAGCCATGATGGTTGGTCTCACTTGCAGTTTATTCCAGTCTTCCCTCTATACACTCTCCGTCCTCTCTACACCTTTACGCGCTCTATACACTTTCCCGCCTCTATACACTTTCCACCCCTATACACTTTCCCGCCTCTATACACTTTCCACCCCTATACACTTTCCCGCCTCTATACACTTTCCACCCCTATACACTTTCCCGCCTCTATACACTTTCCACCCCCTCACCTTCTCTCCGAACCCCTTTTATTGATCATGGCCCTTCTAAAGGGCGCAATACATTGACGTCACCAAAAGCACCAAAAGATCTTACAGGAAGAACATTGAGGCAACATAATTCTCTTGTATCTGCAGGCCGCTAACCTAGGCCCCCCGGAAAGAAGATACAAAACCAAAATGGAAGCCTTCTTTGGGCTGAAAGCACTCGGATTTACATCCCAAAGACCAGGCTGGGCTGCAGCCTGGAATCTACAATGTCAAATCAAGCCTGGCTAGCACCTTAGATCTGCGGGTCAAAGATCAGCTAGGTTTCTGTGACAAAAGGTTTCTGTGACAAAACTCCAGAAGGCAGCTGGAAAAGGGGAAATATTCCAACAATCCCTTAAGTTCTTCTTTCAGAGGAGAGGTCACCCAAGGGAGTTGGAGCTTGATGGATAGGAAGGGCCCTATGGACTATATAAAGTAAAAGGATATGAGAACTTTGGACGTGGGCATGCCTTAAACATACACATACTCACACTCTTGTAAACCTCAATGAAGGAAATAGTAGAAATCAGTCATTTTCTAATCTTAGATTTATGCTAGTCTGGAATTTGAAGTAAAGAATTTCCTCCACATGCACTCCTAGGGTCAGAAAGCAAGAATTTCAGACACACACACACACACACACACACACACACTCAATCACGTAATCACATGCATGACGGGTTGGTTTCAACTGGCAATGACTGTGTCCTTTAATAACACAGGGGTCACTGGGAGATGTCCAGCAGAGAGGAGCAGATAGTCAGATGGGTAGCATGGAGCACCAGAGGATGACCAACAGAGAGGGGACAAGGAAACAAATGTGTATAAAGAGGCCACCGGCAGTGTACACAGCAGAGGGGGAGTTGGGGACCCAGTTTCTGTGCCACAGGAAGCTCAGTGTCCTGGGCTAGTTCTTCCCCCTTTATGTTCTTTATTCTGGGCTACTCTTCTGCACCTTAGTATTTTCCTCTGAGGTCTTTAATTTGCTCATGTTATTAGATTTGTATTTATCTTTTAACGTTATAATAACTATTTCAATATACACTGGATTTGGGAAGGGTGGCCATGGTATACAGAAGAAAAGGCAATAACATGGAATTTCTAGGAGTTGGAGAGATAGTACAGTGAATAGGTCATTTGACTGCATGTGTCCATTCAGGGTTCAGTCCCCAGCACATCATATGATCCCCAAGCCCCACCAACACTAATTACTGAGTACTAAGCTAGAAGTAAACCCTGAACACAGCTGGAGTGGCCCAAACTCACCATCCCTCCCAAAAAGAACCTAAGGAATTTGTAGCTTTTACTTAACATTCTAGTGGTTAAGATTACTAGTAACCTAAGTAAAAAATGTTTAGCAAAAAACTTTTTTTTATTATTTTATTTTATTAGTGAATCACCGTGAGACAAAGTTACAGACTTACAGGTTTTCATGCTTACATTTCAGTCATCCAATGATCGAGTGCCCATCCCTCCACCAGTGCCCATTTTCCACCACCAATGGTCCCAGCATCCCTCCCACCACCCCCACCCTGTCCCCTTCACCCCACCCCGCCTTTGTGGCAGGGCATTCCCTTTTGCTCTCTCTCTCTTTTTGGGTGTTGTGGTTTGTTACAGAGGTATTAAGTAGGCATCTTGTCCGGTCTATTTTCAGCCTGTATCTCCCATCCCAAGTGGGCCCGCCTAGCACCCTTTGCTTGATGATCCCTTCTCTATCAGAACTTAGCAAAAAACTTTAAATACTATATTCAGTTCAAATCTGCTACCATGTAAGACTCTGCTGAATGATTGTTGTAGGACTCACAACACAGTTGAATCAGGAGAGAAAAAAGGTTTCACAATCTTCGAGTGTCCTATTGGAGCAGAGCACAGAGGTCTTTGAGAATGAGCAATCTGGAGGCATTGGTATTTCACGTGGCAATACCTTCCATCTATCCTATGCTCAACTATTTGTCTTGCTAAGAACCCTCTGTGACATTCACAAATTATTCTCTTGATTCTGCCTCCACATATCTGCTTAGTTTAGGAAAAAGGACAGAAGTTTTATATTAACAGCTACACGTTGCATGCTCAGTCACAGTTGCTGCACTGGACATCTTACATTCTTTCCCCCTCACTGTTCCCAATATAGTTGCATCATGTGAAGAAAAAATGAGGGCTCACACAGCCTGAAAATTATGAACCTGGATAAAACAATGTCTGTCTGTTTTATCCATATGGATAAAAGCTGCCTAACTTACAGCATCTTTTCCATGAAATGGAAGACTAGCCCCTTTTTTCCCTGGGAGAGCAGCCAAGTGATCACTGCATACCAGGTAGCCCGTGGGTGCTGATCAGTACAGGAACCTGGGTGACAGGAGACCTGGGGTTGAAGAGTGAGTCTCTGATCTCAAATTCTCTTATTTAAAAGAGACATTATCTGCTAAGTGAAATGAGTCATAAAGAGAGAGGGACAGACATAGAATGACTGAACTCATTTGTGGAATATTAAGTAGCAGAATGGGAGACTAATACCCAAAGGTAATAGAGATAAAAGCCAGGAGGATTGCTCCATGGCATGGAAGCCAGCCTCACCTGCTGGGGGAAAGGCAGCTGAGATAGAGAAGGTACCACCAAGTAAATGATGCTTGAAGGGCTCGCTCAGGATGAGAGATGCGTGCTGAAAGTAGACTATGGACCGAACATGATGGTCACTTAGTACCTGTATTGCAAACCATAACACCCAAAAGGAAAGAGGGAGTAAAAGGGAATGTGCCTGCCACAGAGGTGGGGGGGCGGGGGATAGGAGGGGTATGGCAGGAGGGATACTGGGAACATTGGAGGTGGAAGAATGGGCACTGGTGGAGGGATGGGTACTCGATCATTGTATGACTGAAATGTAATCACGAAAGTTTGTAAGTCTGTAACTGTATCTCAAGGTGATTTATTTAAAAATTATTTTTAAAGACATGATCATTTTTCTTAGAGCTATCATGTATTCCACACTGAAACAAGACAAAATGAAATACCACACTAAGCCATTCCTAGCACTGTAGCACTATCGCCCCATTGTTCATCGATTTGCTCCAGTGGGCACCAGTAACGTCTCCTTTGCGAGACTGGTTATTACTGTTTTTGGCGTATTGAATATGCCACAGAGAGCTTACCAGGCTCTGACGTGCGGGTGGGATAGGGTGGGATACTCTTGGTAGCTTTCCAGACTCTCCGAGAGGGACGGAGAAATCGAAGCCGGGTCGGCCACGTGCAAGGGCCACGTCGGCCCTACTTGCTGTGCTATCTCTCCAGCCAGCCATTCCTAGCATATGACATATTTCCAATAAATATTAGAAACAAAGAGGAAGCTATGATGGATTGGGGTGATTTCGTACCTGTTAGCTTTTTGTCAGGTTGTCACACTCACATTTACAGGGTTTCACACCCTGTAAATGTGTGTCACACTCACATTTACAGGGTTTCACACCCAGAGAAGGTTCCACAGGGGAAAATCTGTGTTAAGGACTCTGCCACTCAAAGTTTTTCAGAATGAAGTCTGAAGTTATGGTAACAAGTTAACTTTACTGTTTTTATGAGCATATAACCAAAAGAATATTGTTCTTGCTTAGTATCCACAAGGAAAACACCTTAAGATATGAATTTTGTTAACTTTGAGTGTAATTTGGATATGCAGGTCAGTAGTAACCGGAAAAGCCATTTTCAAGGAGCCACTTTATACCAGCCATGAGCCAGCCAGTCAGTCCTGTCACAGCAATCATGCCCAACTGTAAGAGGACTTCTTTAGGAATTATTCGTGTTCAATACCTGTACCCAGTCAGATGTAACCACTTCTCTTAGGGTTTAAAATACAATGAGTGCAGCTTTGAATAAATGAGTCTGTGAATGGACATTCCAAGTTAAATATTTTCTGTTCAAAATTTATGTTGTTCTGGAATTTTTCAATGCCTTTTGAAGATCTTCCCATTAATATTTCAACAGTACCATATTTTGAAAATGTCTGAGTCATGCAACCAATAGAAGATAAATTTGGAGAAGCTCTCAGGAAATCCTTAGTAATTTAATTATATCAAGTTGTCTAAATATAAGGAGATCAGGAACAAAATCAGAATGTTTCTACTCCACCCAGAGTGGTTTCTGCCATCTATCAAAAGCCTACAAGTCGAGATAATATTTCTCTAAGCTGGACAGTCACATTAAAAACAAAACCTAAGTAACTATGACATCAAGCACAGAATTCGCTCAAATGGATTAAAAGCTCCATTTATTATGTATTATATCTTAACCCACAAAATTCATCAAAGAAGACATAGGTGAAATACTTCAGGAGCTCAGCATTAGAGATATATTTTGAGACTCAACTTCACTGGCAAGGGAAAGGAAAGCAAGAATAAGAAGATGTGACTACATCAAATGAGAAAGCTTTTCTACTGAGAAACTAACCACAAAAGCAAAAAGGAAACAGCTATTGGATGACTATATTTATAAATCATACTCCAACAAAGGGTTAATATGCAAAAATATAAAGCACTCGCACAACTCAGTAACCAAAAGGGAAGCAATCCAATTTAAAAAAAGGTCAAAAAATGTGAGTAGAAACTTCTCCAAAGAAGATATACAGATGGCCACAGACATGTTAAAAATTCTCAACATCTCTTGTTACCAGGCAAATTTAAATCAAAATCATAATGAGATATCTCCTCAAACCAGTGAGAATGGCCTGTGTCAGAAAGATTGAAAACAAAAGGAGTTATCTAGGGTGTGGAGAAAACACAATGCCATTTTACTCTTGTGAACTGGTGCAGCCTCAATCTCCTTAAAAATAAAAGTGGAAATTCTATGTGTTTCTGCAATACCACTACTAGGCAATCATATGAATGATATGAAGAAACTAATTTGAAATAATATTTTATTCCTGTTTTGTAGAATTATTCATAAGGGCCACAATATGGAAAAAACTTCAATGCTCATAGCAGTTGACTGAACACGGAAGTGGTGGTCTCTATAGCTCATAGAAGTTCACTGAACAAGAAGTGGTGGTCTCTACATAAAGAGTACCGTTCTGCCCCTAGAAACAGATGCAGCAGTATCTTTTGGGTTCTGAAGGGAATTATTCTAAGTACAGCAGAGGAGTGACAGATAATTATAAAATTGTCTCTTTAAGATCTGGAATATAAATAAATAAAACAAATTAATTGGGAAAAAACCTTCAAAGCAAATTCATAGACTTGGTGGGAAATTATAGTGGTTACCTTAGAGAAAGGGGAATGGGGAAGAAAAGCTATAGGGGGCTTTTGGTCATGGGATGGCAGTGGGGCTTGGTGTGGAGACTTTTGTACACACAGAGAGGTGTGGAGTCAAATCGCAAAATTTTATAGTTAAAAAATACTATTACTAGTCAAAGATAAAATTTTTTTCCTAAGTCTTAATTGTTCCATAGTTTATTTCCCTGAAATACAACACAATGTTAATTTTACAGTAATTGTGATCACCACAAACTGCAATTCTAAGGGCTGGAGTGGTATAGAACAGTGGGAAAGGTGTTTGCTCTGCATGCGATCAAGTTGGATCCTGGCATCCCATGCTGTCCCTCAGGCCCCACCAGGAGAAAATCCTGAGTTCTGAGCCAGGAGCAAGCCCTAAACATTGCCGACTGTGGCCCCAAAACAAAAAATATTTTTATGGGAAGGAGATAGATAAAAGTTGACCCCATTTTAGTGTTTGATATGATTCATGTAATGCTACAGAGTTGCACCTTGCAAAAAGTGTCTATGGAACAATGTTTGTGAACTGGAAAAGTTTTACTCTATGACACATGTAACTTCTTGTATCACTTGTCATCCCTTATTCATCCAGCGGGCATCAGTAATGTCTCCATTTGTCCCTGTCATGTGCTAGTGTAGCCCAGTGGCGTCTGCTCGCTCCAGGAACATGAAGACCCTCAAACCGTTTATTCAAGGTCTTGGTGAAGAAGTCTGACCATCTTGTAGGTGGGCCGCCACACAGTCCTTTGATGTCCCATGGAATTCAGTTGGTAATAACTGTAGCCCAGCAGTCATCTCTGAATCGCATTACATATCCTACCCATCTAATTTTTGATGCCTTGGCTAATGAGACAGCGTCCCTGATTCTTGACCATCGACGGAGGTCAGAACTCCGGATTCCTTCTCTCACTTGGGTGGAACGTGATACTCCAAGCATAGCTCTTTCAATTCCTCTTTGGGATACCCGAATATCATTCTCATCCTGTTTTCATAGGCCCCAGGTCTCTGAGGCGTATGTTAGTGCAGGAAGAACGGTGGAGTCAAAAAGATATGCCCGGCAGAACTCTCCCTGACATTGAAGCTAAAAGCATCTTTAAGGACGAAACAGCACTGACCATGAAGTGGAAGCAAACATAAACAAATGGGACTACATCAAACTGAGAAGCTTCTGCACGTCAAAAGAACAGTGACCAAAATACAGAAAGAGCCCACAGAATGGGAAAGAATATTTACCCAACACCCATCTGGTAAGGGATTAATATCAAGGATATACAAGATATTTGTAGAATTGTAAAAGAAAAAACCTCCAACCCCATCAAAAGAATGGGGAGAAGAAATGAACAGAAGTTTCCTCAAAATAGAAATACAAGTGGCCAAAAGGCACATGAAAAACTGCTCCACATCTCTAGTCCTCAGGGAGATGCAAATCAAAACAACAATGAGATATCATCTCACACCACAGCGACTGGCACACATTCAAAAGAACAAAAGCAACCAGTGCTGGCGTGGATGTGGGGGAAAAGGGACGCTCCTTCACTGCTGGTGGGAATGCCGACTGGTCCAGCCTTTCTGGAAAACAATATGGACAGTCCTTCAAAAACTAGAAATTGAGCTTCCAGATGACCCCGCAATACCACTTCTGGGAATATATCCCGAGGATGCAAAAAGGGCACAGTAGAAATGACATCTGTACCTATATATTCATTGCAGCACTGTTCACAATAGCCAAAATATGGAAACAACCTGAGTGCCCTAGAACAGATGAATGGTTAAAGAAACTTTGGTACATCTACACAATGTACCAAATTGCAGCTGTTAGGAGAGATGAAGTCATAAAATTTGCTTACAAATGGATAAACATGGAGAGTAGCATGCTAAGTGAAATGAGTCATAAAGAGAGGCACAGACATAGAGGGACTGCACTCATTTGTGGAACGTAGGGTAGCATCACATGAGGCTGACACCCAAGGATGGTAGATACAAGGGCCAGGGGGATTGCCCCATAGCTGGAAGACTGCTTCATGAGTGGAGAGAGAAGGCAGATGAAATAGAGAAGGGATCACTAATAAAATGATGGCTGGAGGAACCAGTTGGGATGGGGGATGCATGCTGAAAGTAGATAATGGACCAAGCATGATGACCTCTCAGTGTCTGTGTTGCAAGCCATAATGCCCAAAAGTAGAGAGAGATTACGTGGAATATACCTCCCCCAGGGAGGCAGGGGGAGGGTGGGGAAGGGGGTATACCCGGTATATTGGTGGTGGGGAATGTGCACTGGTGGAGGAATGGGTGTTTGATCATTGTTGTATAAAAATAAAAAGAAAAGAAGGGGCACGCAGGGGGCGAGGCAGGTGAAGGAACGGAAGAAGGCCAAACTGGTTGCTCGATCGGTTTATTTCATGTCCATCTCCATTCTCCTCTGATTCTCCTCCTGCTTCTTTCTCCCCCATCCTACTTCATTCTCTCTCTCTCTGCCTCTCTCCCGGCTCTCGGTCTCTCTCTCGATCTGTGGATCTGGCCCTGTGGATCTGGCTCCCATGGATCTGGCCCCGGTGGATCTGGCGCCGTGGATCTGGGCCCCATCGATCTGGCACCCAACCCACTCTTACAGCCTAGTTAAATCTCCACAGCATGAGGGGGTTGGGGCATACACATAGGTGTGGTCAGCAATAGGGTAAGGTTCTTTTCCCTCAGGGGATGCTTCTCCTAGGACTTAATTCTCTTTCAGCAGGAGGATCCACCCAAGGGCAGAGTCCCATGAATGTGTTTCTCTTCTCCTCAGCCAGCAAACATATAAGAATTCATAATACTAATTATTTTGTATGGACACAATAAGAGATGCATTAAAGCTTATAGAATTGCTCTCCTGGGGCCATCTCAATCTCAGACTACAGTGCTCAGGCCAGATCAGTCTTTCCTAGCCCTGGCAGGGTCCCAGTCTCATAATTACTATTGGATCATGACAGCATTTGTCTATGATCAAGCTCTTAACTTATAGTTAAGAATTAGGCACCTTGGCCAGGCCCATCTCGATGCCAGGGTATCACATAACTCACCGCTTGCCCTGGATCCTTCCCGTCCCACGTCGGGGACCCTACTTTGGGGTGCTAGGAACTGAGGGCAACTGAGGCTTAAGTGGAGAAAGCAGATGCCCAGAAGGGAATAATATTCGAGGCCAATTAAGTCTTAAGTTATAAAAACATAATATTGTCTTCTTGTGTCTATACAAAAAAGACATAGCTTTAAAGTAAATTATTCAAAAGGCATAAAGAGGAGAGAAAGGCAATGTTATAATATTCAGTGTCCTAGGAAGTTCTGACCTTACCAATTAACAGAGTTTGATTAAGGGAAGAGCAGATAAACTGGTAGAAATGGTTACAGATAAACAAAGGAATGGGAGTGACTCGGGAGCACTTTGATGGGTGTGACTGATAAACCTAAGCTCCTAGTGGCAAGGGGGAAAGGACAAACCAATGATATCCAACAATTGTGAGATTGTAACCCAAACATGAAAGCTTGTAACTATCTCACGGTGATTCAATAAAATTTAAAAAATTTAAAAAAAAAAAAGAAAAGATGTGCCCAGAGCCAGAGGTTCTTCATCCTCTTAACAACTTCTTCAATGTTCTTGAAGGCGTTCCAGCTTCTCTCTTCCTCCTGCGCAGTTCTGGCGCCAAGTCATTCCTCATGTTGAGTTCTCAACCCAGGTACACATAGCTGTTGCATTCGGAGATGTTTGTTCCATTGAGAGCAAATGGAACGTCAATGACTACTTCATTTTTCATGAACATTGTCTTGGTGAGATTCAGCTGCAGTCCAACTTTTCCACACTAGCAGTTGAAGTCAGCCAGCATTTGTGCCGCTTGGCTAATGTTTGGTGTTATGAGAATGATGTCATCAACAAAGCGGAGGTGGTGTAGTTGCCGACTGTCTATCTTCACTCCCATTCCTTCCCGTTCCAGTCGTTGCATGATGTTCTCAAGGGTGGCACTGAAGAGTTTTGGTGAAATGGTATCACTCTGCCGAACCCCTCTCTTTATGTCCATGAACACTTCTTTGTAGAATGGTGAGATCCTGGTGATGAATCCATAATACAGCCCACAGAGGATCCTGATGTACTGAGTTTGAACGCCCTGTTTGGCTAGGGCTTTGATGACCACTTCAGTCTCAATAGAATCAAAGGCCTTCTTTAAGTTGATGAACGTTAGACAGAGTGGCATCTTGAACTCTCGCGAGACCTCAATGAGCTTGGTCACTGTGTGGATATGGTCAATTGTGCTGAATCCTTTTTGGAACCTTTTCCGAATGGTAGTGACACATGTACTTACCATTGAATAAAAATATCCCTGTTTCAGTAGTAAATCACATTTTCCCCCAGAACATATTTATGAAGTGATGCTCATGAACAAACCTTGCTGTGCTGCACCCGTGTCCAACCCTCAGCCGTGGGTTGGATCTGCTTATATTTGAGACCCAGCTTTAGACTAAGGAGGCTCTGGGTATGATGTGAGGGTCCTCTGCTGGGGTTGGGGGTGCAGTGAGCACCCACCTTTATCTGGTGCTCCCCACTCTCCTTCTCCATAGTAGCATATCCATTTCCTACCCGCCACAGTCAGCCCAAGCTTGACTGAAAAGCAGCATGGGTTGTGTTTCAGCTCTCATCATAGTCAGGGATTTCCTGTGCCCTGCTTCTCAGCTTCTGCTGTGTGAAGAGACACAGAGTGTCTAGGTGCTCCAAATATTCACATGAGTGTCGGGGGCTCTCCCTAAGGATATGTGGGGACCATGACTAAGGGCTTCAGATTTCACCAACTCCAGTACCACTCAAGCTGAGCTTCAGGCTCTTTGCAAAATTGAAAATGTATGAAGATTGATTTTCTTGTTCAACTCCTAGTTCCTGTGAACTTCTAGGTAGTCTTCCAGATAAATTGTATCTCAGGATTCTGCCCCTACCCATACATTTCAAGTCCCTCCCATTGCACAAAGGGTCTCCTTGGATTCCTAGGGTTGTGTGGGCCAGCAGAGCCCTAAGAGAGTGCACAACATGCTGCTGCATGAGTAATGCTGGACTAAAACCCAAGGCTGAACTGAAACTGGAGGCTCATTTGCCTCAGAATGACTCAGCAGTACAATACTGATATTCCTGAACTTACGAAGAGCTGATGACCCACCAAATCCACCACAAGATGAAAATATCATTCTGTTGAATATACGTGGGTCTTCCTAAAACAACACAAAGAAAAGCTTATGGAAAATTAGAATTAGCACCATACCAAGAAGCAGGTCATGGCAGTACCCAAGAGCCTTAGTGTCTCTTCATAATAGCAACCTTTCCCGTTTTCTCATCATTCTAACTTTTTGGGTCATCATTTTCTCCCTCTCTTCAGTCTTATTGTGGTGTATGCCTCTGATAAAGTGAAACTTAGTTTAGTTTGGGCTTATTTTGAACAGACTGGAGTGATAGCACAGAGGGTAGGGCATTTGCCTTGCATGTGGCCAACCCGAGTTCAATTCCTCCGTCCCTCTCGGAGAGCCCGGCAAGCTCCCCGTGGCATATTTGATATGCCAAAAACAGTAGCAACAAGTCTCACAATGGAGATGTTACTGGTGCCTGCTCGAGCAAATCAATGAACAACAGGATGACAGTGCGATGACAGTGCTATTTTGAACAGCTTCTACTCTTGTCCAGCATTGTGTCTGGAACTTATTTATAATATGATATGCAGCTATACTTAGCTCATGTTCAGCACTGTGCCTAGGACTCATTTATAATATAGTATGTGACTATACTTAGCTCATGTCCAGCACTGTGCCTGGAGCTCATTTATAATATGTATGCAGCTGTACTTAGCTCATGTTCAGCACTGTGCCTAGGACTCATTTATAATATAGTATGTGACTATACTTAGCTCATGTCCAGCATTGTGCCTGGAGCTCATTTATAATATGTATGCAGCTGTACTTAGCTCATTTTCATTGCTGTGTTTCATGATAGATCTATCCATTTTGCTACTGAGAGATATTTGAATTGCTTCTAGATTCTGTTGGTATAACTAATGCTTCAATGCTACTGATAAACTGTTTATATTGAAGTCATACAGTTTTGCACCATCAGAAAGCTGAAAAGTTAATTCTAACAATGGAAATAGGGTTCTTTATGCAAAGCAGTGCTGGGATTAGGCTTCACTCCAGCAGCTGCAGAATGAGCCTGCTTTGGGATCCTTGTCTAAGAACGTGCCCTACCACACTGTGTCCCACTATGGTAGATACAAAGGAAGCTTTCCTGAGCATGTGATATAAATAGCTGGAAGACACAACACTGTGCAACTATTACAGTGTATAGTTATTACAGTGTATAAGGGACATAGCACTGCAGCACCGTCACTGTCCTCCTGTTGTTCATCACTTTGCTTGAGCGGGCACCAGTAACGTTTCCATTGTGAAACTTGTTACTGTTTTTGGCATATCGAATACGCCACAGCTAGCTTGCCAGGCTTTGCTGTGCAGGCGGAATACTTTCGGTAGCTTGCCAGGCTCTCCGAGAGGGACAGAGGAATCAAACCCGGGTTGGCCGTGTGCAAAGCAAACGCCCTACCCGCTGCGCTATTGCTCCAGCCCATAAGGGGAATATTCTTCTCCCATGAGTCTAACCCCTCAGAATTTATATATATTTGAACAGTTTCAGAGTATTAGTCTCATTTAGAAAATATTCATAAGTTGCACACACTTTTTCTTATGAAAATAATGCATAGACACTAAATCAATATGGTCTGGAAGGGAAGTTGAGGGCAGCAAGGGACTGGCTTTGTGGCTGTTGTTGGTCACTTCTGCCCCTGTGTGGCCAGACAGCACCCAGCAGTATTTGCTACAACCTTTGCTGTCTATCAAATTGATAGGAAATTAGATTGACAGGAAATCAAATTGATAGGAAATCAAAATATAGGTAATATAGGTAAGGTTTGTCTGGGCCTGGATCCCCTGAAACTCATCATATAGCTCATAAAATAACCATATTCTAATTCAGGTACTTACTAACTGTAAACACTACACATGGCCACATGACAATTTACATGTATTTAATTAAGACCTCAAATCTTTTTTTTTTTTTTGGTTCTATGCCATACCTTCCTGTGCTCAGGGGACCAACTGTGGTGCTGAGGATCTATAATCTAAATTGCCTTGCTTGCCAGGCAAATTCCTTAACCTCTGTACTATCTCTCTGATCTTTAAGACTTTTAAAACTTTTTCAACTTGAAGGATCCTCAAGTAATGTAATAACTGGTAATCTAACTCATAAAAGCATTAACTGTTTAGAGACAGCATATCCTTTGACTAAGAATGTGGTTTTCGTAGCCAAAGAAAATAATTCATGGATCTTACTCACGGCTCTGCCCCTTTCTGTTGAGCTGTTTCTTCATCAATAAAATGGAAACAATAGTTCATGATTTCATGACATCATTTTGAAGATGAAATGAGAAAATATATCTTGAAGACTTAGAAAGCAGCCTGACCCATAGCAACTCCAGTAAGAGGTTCATCCCTCAAAGGGGAGATCAAGTTTTGAAGGATGAAAACGTGTGAAGAGCCCTCTGAGGAGGCTGCCTGGCCCTCACTAGCTGTCTAGCTCCCCCAGAAGCAGCTCTGAGTCAAAAGGTCCGGGACACTGCTGGGTGAAAAGGGAAGGCAGGGTAGGGATGGGATGAAAATAGATATCTGATGGGTGTTGGAACGATGTATTGATGTCGGTGGACCCCACGGGTGACTCACGTGAGTTGTGAGGAGAGAAAGATGGTCACTTTCTCCCACTCCACTCTGCCACCCGGGTCCCGCTGGGAAGACGAGGACTGATAAAGTCTGCGATGAGCCCCTACTTGGCATGGGCCTGAGCCCTGCCAGCCCCACCAGGTGGCCATCAGGCCATACCTGAAGTCCACTTGGTCTGCCAGGCACCTGATTTCTCAGGGAGCCACGGACTCCGGCTGGGGCAAGGATTTGCTCTTTGCAGAAAGGAGAGACCAATCCCAGGCCTTACTCAGGGTTTTCGGGGTTCTTGTCTCACTCATAGAAAAAAATTTCAGGAGTAGACAAGCAGTGAAGTAAAACAGACTTTATTTGGAGGATTTAAGGTGTGGAGGGAGAGAGGGTGAAAGAGAGAGAATGATGCGCTCAAAAGAGAATGTGGGCTTCTCCTTGGGTGGAGAGAGCGCCCCTACACACACCCCAGCATTAGACAGGAAAGCATGAAAGTACACATCTCAAGAGGGGAAATACGGGTGACACATGTGCTCAGGCACTACATGTGCTCGGCCACGTGGGTGCAAGCAGCACATGGGCCCGGGCAGCAGATGCGTGCCCTTCCTTTTTTCAAGGTAGCTTTTATAGGATTTTTCCAACCTGCCCCCATGTGGGGCTTTTTCTCAGGTAAAAGTCCATTGCTAAGGAGATTACCAGGGAGGTTGGGAGTGGTGATGGTCTTCTTTGGGCTGAATCACTAAAGTTAGAGTATCATTGTCACTGTCATCACTGTCATCCCATTGCTCATCGATTTGCTCGAGCGAGCACCAGTAACGTCTCCATTGTGGGACTTGTTGTTACTGTTTTTGGTATATCGAATATGCCACAGGTAGCTTGCCAGGCTCTGCTGTGAGGGCGAGATATTCTTGGTAGCTTGCCGGGATCTCCAAGAGGGGTGGAGGAATTGAACCTGGGTTGGCTTCATGCAAGGCAAACACCCTGCTTGCTGTGCTATTGCTCCAGCCCTAAAGTTAGAGTATTCAAGGAATTTTCTTCATGGGGAGGGGTCCAATCTCCTCAAGATCTGCTGCTCAAGGTCTTATCCATATCCACAAGGTGGGTCAGCCTTGGAATTTTCCTCCCAGAAGCTTTGCTGACCTTTTTCATTGTCCAGGGCCTTTCCCTATCTACCTGCCTACATCGGTATGACTGAAACCTAATCATGAAGAGCTTTGTAAGGGTCTACCTCACAGTAGGTGAGGAATCCTACTGGCAGGCAATGCAACACCAGAGAATGCTCTGGGCCCCAACCTGAGCCTATAACACCAGGATGGAGGAGGTGCAGTCTCCCCACCTTCTCCAGATGGAATCCTGGCGACAATGAGCTTCTAAATGGCTCCAGTATGTGGGGACCTGGACTATTTCTCCGAACCACGCAGTTGCTTATGCGGCCACGCAACCTTTCTTGATATACAAAGTGAGCAATGGAAAATAGATTATCTAGCATCTGCCCCTAGAAGGCAGACTTGAATGGTGGTGTTGGATATCCAAGCAAAATATAGTGCCCAAAACTATAGAGAGAGCCCCAGAGGCAAACAAGCCAAATTCGGAACCCAGCGGCTTTTTCAGAAATGCCTCTAGACTGAACTAAGGTACGGTCCCGTACTGCCCTGGGAGGGGAAAGGCTTTGTCCCTCAGTCTTTCTCTTAGGTGGCGGCAGCATGGTGAGCACCATCTTTTAGAGCCCATTGGACAGAGGTACGAGTTTGCAGTGATGGGGCGCGCGGGAAATCTCGGGATGAGGGGGCGGTACCAGTGCTGCTCCCCACTCATTCGAGACCTCGAGCAGCCGCCCACAAACGGCTCCTCTGTCCTGAACGGCCATGATCCCAGAGGCACACAGACCAATCTCAGAACCCAGCAGCTTCTGGCAGAAATCACTCTGGACTTAATTACTAAAATACCAGAAATCCAAAATCATATATTCTTCATTACTGTTAGGAAAGAGACCACCCTTCAGTATTCAGAGAGTCAAAGGGTCCAGCAGGACTGCAAAACACACACCGAGACTTTATTATTCCAGCTAGCTGGGGCCGAGCTGTCCTGCTGAAGCAGGAGGCCAGAGCTCGACCCCGAGGGCTTACAGCCAAGGGTTTATACGGCCGTCCTGGGCACACAGGCCTCAGGAGTTGGCACAATAAGCAATTCCAAAAGCAGAGATAACTTCAAACAATTCATAATGAACAAAAGCATATAGGAAAAAACAGAAGTAACCTAAAATATCTCATAATGAACAAAAGCATACAGGAACAATATATCAATATGACATTCCCAATTCCATACATCCAGAAAACAAGGCATTCCCATCACTTCACTCTTATCACTTGTAGTCCAGTTGATCTTTGATTTGCTCAAGTGGGTGCCAGTAACATCTCCATTTGTCCCTGTCAAGAGCTAGTGTAGCCCAATGATACCTGCTCGCTCCAGGAACAGGAAGAGCCTCAAATCATTCATTCAGAGATTTGACGAAGAAATCTGACCATCTAGTTGGTGGGCGGCCACGAGGTGCTTCTGACGTCCCGTGGAATCCAGTCGGTAACAGCTCTAGTCCAACAGTCTTCTCTGAATCGCATTACATGACTGGCCCACCTGATTTTTGATGCCTTGGCAAACGAGACAGCATCCCTGATTTTTGACCGTCGACGGAGGTCAGAACTCCAGATTCCTTCTCTCACTTGAGTGAGACATGATATTCCCAGCATAGCTCTTTCGATTCCTCTTTGGGATACCCAAATAGCATTCTCATCCTGTTTGCGTAGGGCCCAGGTCTCTGAGGCATATGTTAGTGCAGGAAGAACGGTGGAATCGAAAAGATGTGCCCAGAGTCGGAGGTTCTTTGTTCTTTTAACCACCTCTTCAATGCTCTTGAATGCATTTTACGCTGCTCTCTTCCTCGTGCGCAGTTCTGGCACCAAGTCGTTCCTCATGTTGATTTTGTTGGATATCATTGGTTTGTCCTTTCCCCCTTGCCACTAGGAGCTTAGGTTTATCAGTCACACCCATCAAAGTGCTCCCGAGTCACTCCCATTCCTTTGTTTATCTGTAACCAATTCTACCAGTTTATCTGCTCTTCCCTTAATCAAACTCTGTTAATTGGTAAGGTCAGAACTTCCTAGGACAGGGGCTGGAGTGATAGCACAGCGGGTAGGGCGTTTGCCTTGCACGCGGCCGACCCAGGTTCGAATCCCAGCATCCCATATGGTCCCCTGAGCACCACCAGGAGTAATTCCTGAGTGCAAAGCCAGGAGTAACCCCTGTGCATCGCCGGGTGTGACCCAAAAAGCAAAAAAAAAAAAAAAAAAAGAACTTCCTAGGACACTGAATATTATAACATTGCCTTTCTCTCCTCTTTATGCCTTTTGAATAATTTACTTTAAAGCTATGTCTTTTTTGTATAGACACAAGAAGACAATATTATGTTTTTATAACTTAAGACTTAATTGGCCTCGATATTCCCTCCTGGGTATCTGCTTTCTCCACTTAAGCCTCAGTTGCCCTCAGTTCCTAGCACCCCAAAGTAGGGTCCCCGACGTGGGACGGGAAGGATCCAGGGCAAGCGGTGAGTTATGTGCTACCCTGGCATCGAGATGGGCCTGGCCAAAGTGCCTAATTCTTAACTATAAGTTAAGAGCTTGATCATAGACAAATACTGTCATGATCCAATAGTAATTATGAGACTGGGACCCTGCCAGGGCTAGGAAAGACTGATTTGGCCTGAGCACTGTAGTCTGAGATTGAGATGGCCCCAGGAGAGCAATTCTATAAGCTTTAATGCATCTCTT